>NC_139519.1:5771137-6281137 GCF_947247035.1 Vipera ursinii | reverse complement strand
CTCCAGCATTTTTTCCACACATTTCCTTGTTGTCACTCAGCTCCATTGTAACTTTTACCATGGTACCTTTGAATGATCATTAAATGAACTGTTGTAAGTCAAGGACTACCTATTCATAGTAACTGGAATTACACATTATATTAGGGTGAAAATATGGTGGTCTAATTAGTGGCTGAGTGCATCAGGCCGGCCGGCCAGCCACAGGAAAACCAAATGCCTAATTAATGAAAACAGGTCACCATCTTATCCGGGCACATCTCTAATCAAACCTTTATCCAAACTCAGACAAGCACCATCTGGATTTCGAGAAACAGGAATGTGAAACCACACTTCAAATTCAATTAGCGTAATAACACTAACCACAGTGGCTCCGCTCATGTAAGAAGCTAGCTGGAACCAAAGCAATTCACCCTGCCTGCTTCTTACGTGATTGATTACATACCATCAAGCCGGTGTTGTCTCATGGTGACCGCATAGAAAGATTTTCTCGGTGACAGTCTGCCCTTAACCTGGTCCTTCAGCTCTTCCAATGGTGCACCCCCTCCACACTGTAAGAAAGCCCCTTTCTGCTGGTTACCCTCCTCTCTTTCCTCCACCTTTCCCGGCATCAGAGCTGGGTCTTCACATAAGGTGTCCAAAGTAGGATAATTTGAGCCTGGCCATTTGTTGCAGGATCTCATCCGGCTCGGTGACCAGGAGGTTTAGTCTTCCGAGCTGGGCCACATTTTGGTGGAGAGACGTTCTCCGAGGATGGGCTCCAGTACGAGTCTGAAAGCTCGGAAGACTAAACCTTTGGTCCTGGTGACCGACACAGGTTGGATCCTGCAACATTAACCTGGGACACGAATATTTGCCTTTATTGGCTAGCCATTTGTGCCTGGAGTGAGAACTCGGGTTAGTTTGGTCACTGAGCCACTTGTTTGTTTTCTAGGCTGCCCATAATATTCTCTGGAATCTTCTCCAAACCAAAGTTCAAAGGCATCCATGACTCTTTCTCTCCTGCTTCTTCAAATCCGATTCTGGGAACTGAAGTCCACACTTCTTAAAATTGCTAAATTTGAGGAAACCCTGGACCAGCATGTCCTACAGATCCAGAATGTATAATTAGTTCACAGTTCCTGATCGTGCATATTCAGAAAATCAGGTTCACTGAGCAAACCATGGTTATTTTAACCATTGGCTCAGTATATTGTGTGTCAGTAGCCCCTTATATGATGTATTTTGTTTCCTGCAGCTCTAAGAAGCTAAAATTGCTTTTTTTCCCTATGAAATGTCATCGAAAGCAACAGAAATTATACAAAGCAGAAGTGGAAGACAATCAGTACAGAGAAAGTTAACGCTCAAAACGCAGCCTGAGTCCCTGTTCTCTTATGCAATGTTACTGGTTTCTCAATCTAATCTTGTAATGGAATCTAATCCATGGAGTCATGTGGCTTAATACATTCATTAATCTTTAAAGGGGCACTTTGCTGCAGGAGGGCTGTGGAGATAAAATAGGGGTAAGGACAGTTCCTGTACGGAAGGGAGGGTGCAAGCAATATTATTTTAAGCCACAATGGGAATTGGGCTGGAGAAAAGAATTCTAAACACTAACTTGCTTCCGTTCAGACAGCCCACTCTTATTTTAGTTTTTACATGGTGGCCTTCTCCTCCTCTCTTCTTTTTTTTATTATTATCGTTAAGAGCACTACTGGTGATATTGGGTCCCCGGTCTTCTCTGAAAACCTTTTCAGGGCCTTCCCTTCCGCAAAAGTTTCTGCTGAAGGTCACGGAAGATCAAAAGGCCCATCCTCACTGCCAGGGGTAAAGACTGCAAATTAGATGCATCCCTGCTTTTCAAAACAGAGCGGTTTGCTTGTGTGTGTGTGTGTGTGTGTGTGTGTGTGTGTGTGTGTGTGTGTGTGTGTGTGTGTAAGCTCCGTGATGGCCTCTGTCACTCCCTCCTTGGCATAGTAAAAAAAAACTAAGCAGCTGAGTTGCAGAAAGGCAGAAGACCTGGTCACCCGTTCCCCAAAGAAAATCTCCACCGTGACCCCCATCTTGACGGGTGAGAAAGAGGCAGGGGAAGGGCATCGTTTTGGGCATTGTTTGAGGTAAAGATTGTGGCTGGTTGTGCACAGAATCCTCTTCTTCTCCAAACAAGCTGCTCCCCGGATCTGCTGCTGCGCTTACGTGCGCAATCTGTTTTTCTAGCTGGGGGAATAGAAGCCTCCCGTGCTTTGCCTCGTCCTTCAGCAGCAGCCGGGGAGCATGCTCAGTAGAGGCTGGGGTGGGGTGGGAGGAAAAGTAGCTCCGCTTCAGAGAGGGAGCCCAGGCAACTGCCCCCCCCAGCCACTGTCCTCAGATGCCCTCTGATGCGCTTCCATCTGTTCTCAGCCTTTCCCATGAATGAGATAAAGATTAATGGATGCAATCAATGCGGGCCCTGAATGCTGGGTCACCACATCGCTTTAGAGACACCTGCAGGCAGCCAGGAATTGCAGCCAGGCAGCGGAGAGAGCCTCGGCGCTGCAACCGCATCGACAAAGAAGCCCTGTTACGTGCCTCCATCAGAGGCCAAGTCTCCTTCTTTTAAATTTTGGACTCTTCCTTCCAGAATCAACTACGGGTAATCCGTGGCTTACAACCCATTCACTAAGCAACCGTTCATAGTTACAGTGGCATTGAAAAAAGGGGACTCACAACTGGTCCTCACCTTTGCAACCGTTGCAGCATCCCCGTGGTACCTCTGGTGCTATGGCTGGCCCCCAATTATGCTCTTTCAAAGGCAGCCGACAAAGCCAATAAACTATCTCCTTCTCACAATGAATAGAATAGAATAGAATAGAATAGAATAGAATAGAATAGAATAGAATAGAATAGAATAGAATAGAATAGAATAGAATAGAATAGAATAGAATAGAATAGAATAGGAAGGAACCTTGGAGGTCTTCTAGTCCAGCCCCCCGCTCAAGCAGGAGAACCTATAGATCTCAGACAAGTGACTGTCTAGCCCAGGGGTAGGCAACCTCGGCTCTTTTATGACTCATGGACTTCAACTCAGGAATTCAATTCAGGAATTCTGGGAGTTGAAGTCCATGAGTCATAAAAGAGCCGAGGTTGCCTACCCCTGGTCTAGCCTCTTATTGAAAACCTCCAGGGATGGAGTGCCCACGATTTCTGGGGTTGTTCTCCTGGTTGATTGCCCTCACTGTTAGGAACTTTCTCCTTAATTCCAGGTTGCTTCTCTCTTTGATCAGTTTCCAGCCAATGTTTCTCGTCCTTCCATCTGGTGCTTTGGAGAATAATGTGACACCCCTCTTCTCTGTGGCAGCCCCTCAGATACTGGAATAGTGCTATCATGTCTCCCCTATTTCTTCTTTTCTTTAGACTAGCCAAACCCAGGTACTGCAGCCGTTCTTCGTATGTTTTAGTCTCCAGGCCTTTGATCCTTTTAGTTGCTCTTCTCTGAAGTTTTTCCAAGGTGTCAACATCTTTTTCGTGATATGGTGACCAAAACTGGCTGCAGTATATTCCAAGTGTGGTCTCACTAGGGTTTCATAAAGCGGTACTAATACTTTGCATGATCAATTTTGCAGGCAAATATTGTTTATGTGCATATCTGAGAAAATGCCCCCCCCCCCCGCCTGGTGCCCTTCAATATGGGTTGCAAAGGCAGTTCTGTTTTGTTGCTTCTACGTAACGGTACTAAGTAAGATCCTGCACCTTAGGCAGGAAAAACTAAATGCATGGGTATACAATATAGGTGGTACCTGGCTCAATACTTTAACTATGAGAGGGATCTAGGAGTCCTAGCTGACTACCCTTTGCATATGAGCCGGCCGTGTGCTGCAGCTGCCAGAAAAGCCAATGCAATCCTAGGCTGAATCAGAAGAAGGATAGCGTCAAGATCATGTGATACTACCAGTGAAGCCATGCTATACAGCAGACATGTCAAACACAAGGCCCGGGGCCCGGATCCGGCCCGTGAAGTGGTTTCATGCCATCCTGGAAACAGTGAGGGAACGGCCCCCGCTGCCTTGGCCCTGGCCCAGAGACCCTCCTTCTGCCAGAGACCCTCAGATCTGTCCTACTGCTGCCCAGGTTCCCATAGGCACCCTTGATGCGAACAATGTAGAGCTGGCCACGCCTACCCAGTAGGCCATATGCACTCTAGCCACGCCCACCCAGTAGGCCACGCCCACCCTGGCCATACCCACCCAGCCCCCTGAAGGCAACTGCAATGCTGATGCGGCCCTCAATGAAATTGAGTTTGACACCCCTGATATACAGTAAGCATGCATAGGGCAATACACCGCACTAGTGTATATACAACAGTAGACCACGCTAGTGAGGCCACACTGGGAATACTGTACCGCATCCAGTTCTTGTCACCACGATACCAGAAAGATGCTGAGTCCCTAGAAAGAGCGCAGAGAAGAGCAACGAAAATATTAAAGGCTCTGGAGGCTAAATAATATGATGAATGTTTGAGGGAACTAGGCATGTTTAGTCTTATCGAAGTGAAGGTTTCAGGGTGATACGATAGCTGTCTCCCAGTATTTGAGGGGCTGTCAAAAAGAAGAATGGATTGACTTATTCTACAAAGCACCAGAGGGCAAGACAAGAAGCAACGGGTGGAAGTTTATTAAAGACATTCCCTGACAAAATCATTAATCAGTGGAACACAACTCACCTCCTGGGGTTGTCGGGGCTCCATCACTGGAGGTTTTCAAAAAAATAAAAGTCTGGGCAACCATATAATAAATTAAATAAATAAATAAATAAATAAATAAATAAATAAATAAATAAATAAGATGATGATGGAAGGGACCTTGGAGGTCATCTAGTCCAACCCTAGGCAGGAAACCCTATACAAATGGCTGTCCAGTCTCCTCTTAAAAACTTCCAGTGTTGGAGCATTCACCACTTCTGGAGGCAGGTTGTTCCACTGGTTAATTGTTCTCACTGTCAGGAAGTTTCTCCTTAGTTCTAAGTTGCTTCCCTCCTTGATTAGTTTGATTTGATCAGGGTGATATAAGATCTCCTGCCTTGAGCTGAAGGTTGGATTAGAAGACCTTTGGGGTCCCTTCTAGCCCCGATTCTACGTTCTAAACAGATGCAATTGCATCGAAGCAACAAGAGTATATGATTTCCCCTCAATTGCCTACTCTTCCCTCAAGATCCCTTGCCTGCAGGCAGGGCAGTGTGCAGTTCAATGGATATAGCGCACCCTCCTTAATTTGTTCCTCTTCTGCAGAGAACCTTGGCCCATCTTTTATTATATTTGATTAATTTGTTTATAGCAGTAAATGCTCCTCCTTTGGCTAGAAGAGGCCTCCAAGCTGCTTAGCGCACGGCATGCTAAAGTGCAATCAAATCCAATAATTATAATGCAAAATAGCAATTATAAAAAAAAACAACAGAGAAGGCAGCACAACGCAAACCCAGACCCAATGAGAGAGCTGGAAAAACAAGCACTTAGAAAGTTGCTCGGTAGGGCAATCCTTCAGAACCACAAAGTGCATAGCGTGCAAGGAACCTCCAGACATTTGAGGAAGAAGCGGAACATCGTCTCCCGTGGCATTGGCACTTGCCGGCTCAGAAATGGAGAGGAGCCACGGGTGGCTCTGCAGATTGGGCAAGTGACTGAATTTGCTGGGCTCTCAGGACAGAGATGGCATAATTTGTGTCATTTGCACTGACGTCGTTGCGTGTGAGAGATCGCTGTGGCTTGCACTAAACTGGCAGGAGTAGGCAACACCCCAGAAGACACGTTCAGCATTCAAAAAGATCTTGACAAACTGGAACAATGGGCCCTATCCAACAAAATGAGTTTCAGCGTGGAGAAAAGACAAATCTTACATTCAGGCAGGAAAATACAGGCTGGGCGAGACTCGGCTTGAAAACAGTAACTGTAAGAGGGACCTTGGAGTCCTAGTGGACGATAAACTTGACCATGAACCAGCTTTGTGCAGCAGCAGCCAAAAAAGCTAATACAATCCTGGGCTGTATAAACAGAGGCATAGAATCATGATCATGCAAGCTATTAGTACCACTTTATAAAACCCTAGTAAGATCATACCTGGAATACTGCAGCCAATTTTGGTCACCATATCACAAAAAAGATATTGAGAGTCTGGAAAAAAATCAGAGAAGAGCAACTAAGATGATCAAAGCCCTGGAAACTAAAACATACAAAGAACGGCTGCAGAACTTGGGTTTGGCTAGTCTAAAGAAAAGAAGAAACAGGGGAGATATGATAGCAGTATTCCAGTATCTGAGGGGCTGCCACAGAGAAGAGGGGGGTCACATTATTTATTATTATTATTATTTTAATTCCATTTATATCTGCCCTTCTCCGAAGACTCAAGGCAGATTACAAGCTTAGCAGTATTATTCTCCAGAGCACCAGAGAACAGGACAAGAAACAATGGTTGGAAACTGATCAAAGAGAGAAGCAACCTGGAATTAAGGAGAAAGTTCCTAACAGTGAGGGCAATCAACCAGGAGAACAGCTTGCCATCTTGGGCACTCCATCACTGGAGATTTTTAAGAAGAGGCTAGACAGTCACTTGTCTGAGATGGTACAGAGTCTCCTGCTTGAGCTAGAAGACCTCCAAGGTCCTATTCTATTCCTGCTCTACTCTACTCTACTCTACTCTACTCTACCCTACCCCACCCTACCCTACCCTACCCTACCCTACCCTACCCTACCCTACCCTACCCTACCCTATCCTATCCTATCCTATCCTATCCTATCCTATCCTATCCTATCCTATCCTATCCTATTCTATCTTTGCGAGTACTCGTGGGACTTTGCAGAAGAGTATTTTAAATGTTTGTTGGATTTAGATCAGGAGTGTCCAACATTGGCAACTTAAGACTTGTGGACTTCAACTCCCAGAATTCCCCAGCCATCATGGGGATACCAAGGTTGGACACCCATGATTTAAATCCTGCTTTTCCTTCAGAAGCTCAATATAGGATACTCCCTTCTCCTATTTTTAACCCCCAAAACAACTCTGTGAAATAGCTTCAGCTGAGAAGTCGGCCCAGAGACCCCCCCAAGAAGCCCCTGTGACTCGGGGAGACTTGAAGCAAGATTCCCTCACCTGTTTCCTAGTCTAGCACTTTATTGTAACACTATACTGTTGACCTTAGAACTCTGCTTTCTTTATTGCATTCATATCCTGCTCAGAAGGTGCAATGACTCCATGGTTGAAGACGCTGAGGTTGTCAGCTGGAAATCTGACAGGCCAGGTTCAAGACCTGAGCTTGCATGATGGGATGAGCTTTTGTTCTTGCCCTGGCTCCTGCCCACCTAGCAGTTCCAAAGCATGCAAATGCGAGTCGATCAATAGGTACCACTTTGGTGAGAAAGTAACAGTGTTCCTTGCGCCTTGGTCTGTTGTTTTTCCATGTCAAATAGATCAACATGGAAGAACCAGGAGAAAACCGTGAATGAAGGTGTTCTGGGGCCGCTCCTAAGATGCAAATAAACTAAGTCTAACATTTGCACACTAAACCCTTAATGTTGGGGGGGGGTCCATGAACGTTTAACCTGCATGTAGCTTAGAACAGGAGTCCCCAACCCCCAGCCCGTGGACCGATACCCGGCCACGGCCTGCCAGCAACCAGGCCACACAAACAAGCAAAGCCCCATTTGCGAGATGCGGGCAGCACAGAAAACCACGCACATTCCGGTCCGTGGAAAAACCTCTCTCCACGGAACCGGTCCCTAGTGCCCAAAAGGTTGAGGATCTCTGGCTTAGACCTTCCCAGGAATATTGGGGTGATCATCAGATATTTGCGAGAAGGACTAAGAAATGGCTACTGCTTAGTAGTGGCTGTCCCATCCTCGGTACACAATGTTTCTCATTATCCACATGGCATATCAAGCTATCATCCCTCCGTTTTACCCTCATGAGAATAACTTGTAAACTTTACATTTTCTAAAGTTAGTTGGCCAAAAGCCAGCAATTGCCCCAAAGCCCTTCAGAGCTTTAAAAATGAGTGTCTTAGCCATAAACTAATCAAACAGGTTGTGTTGGCTCAACAGATGAAGCCATTAAATGACTGGCCTTGTGCAACTCGATAGAGGTTGGGTGATTGTAATTAAGAGTTGGAGAGGGTGTGTGCATAGGCCACAAGTGTCACTCCTTTCAGCTGAAAAAAACTAGCAAGACAGGAAAAAGAGGTGTCTTTTTTCCGCATTCAAGGAGCTTTTTCAGGCATCTGCCTCGGTTGCAACGTGAAAGGGTAAAGTCCTAGGAGAAATGTTATGGATAAATACTTAGGTCTGTAATAAGTGGTTTTCCACCCTCCTGTCCCATTTATGAATTCTGGTGTGCGTATTTTTACTTCTTGGATCATGTATTAAAAATGCTACCATTTTGCCAGCAAGTAATCACATTCATGCTCCCAAATGGTATTCCATTATTAGACTTTACACTCCCACACCTAAACCTCCTGATATGTAAATCAGCGTATTCCTGATGTTTTAAGGTCTTCGGTTTGGGCAGATACTGCAGATATTAAATTGCTTAGGAGTCTCCTTGGTTTTTGCAGATGCTCATATTCTTTTGAGTTATGTCCCGTACTTATGGCTGGGAAATGAAGACAACGGAAATGGATTATGTACACATTTATGACTGGCCAAAAGTTGATATTATGAAATTGGACATAACATTCTCTGTCAGTTATTATTCAACCATCTTAAAAATTTGCTTCTCTTTCTTCAGCTTACTGCATCAAGTCCTACAGTATTTGGAGGACTATGTGAAATGTATCTTTATATATTCATTAATGTTTAGATTCTGCTTTCTCTATTGTAATTTATTTACATTTACTTAATCATTTAACATAACAACTAGTTTTGATTAGCATTTTAGTTCCCTCTTTTGGCGTCCAGCCCACCTTGAATTCTGTTGATTCTTATCTACCGCCAACTTGTTTTGATGGTTAGTAGTTCAGATTCTTACAGAGAGCTTTAGCATACAATAAATCTCTATATGAAGGGTTGCGGTGGCTCAGTGGGTTAGGATGCTGAGCTTGTCGATCAGAAGGTCGGCAGTTTGGCGGGTCGAATCCCAAGTGCCGTGTAACAGAGTGAGGCCTGTTACTCGTCCCAGCTTCTGCCAACCTAGCAGTTCGAAAGCATGTAAAAAAAATGCAAGTAGAAAAATAGGGACCACTATGGTGGGAAGGTAACAGCGTTCCGTGCGCCTTTGGCGTCTAGTCATGCCGGCCACATGACCATGGAGATGTCCTCGGACAAGCACTGGCTCTTCAGCTTTGAAACGGAGATGAGCACTGGCCCCTAGAGTTGGAAACGACTAGCACGCATGTGCGGGGGAACCTTTACCTTTACCTAAATCTTTCTATATATTCATTTGAAGTGCCTGAACTCTTGATTCCCTGTGCTTGACAGCACACCTACAGTAGTTCCCTTAAGCATTCATTGCATATGGTTTAGCTTCCAGACTTTTTAACATCTTCGTGGCTCTGCTCTCTTTTAACCTTTCTCTCATCCATTCACCCCTATGAACTCAGTGGTCGCTCAGAAGCAGATTTCTCTGTTTCCTACCTACTCTGAGCTCTGAGTTTACTTATATCCAGGGAAATTTCTGCCCATTGGTTTGAAATATTTCCTGGAAACTTCTTCAGCTGACTTCTCTGGGCCTCTTTTGTTTGTAGACAAAGACTGCCATCTGGTGCTGAATTTAAGGGACTGTTGAAAATGTGTTTCAAGCATTTGGTAAGAAAACCAAGATCATGGCATCCGGCCCTCTCAATTCCTGGCAAATAGATGGGGAAGAAATGGAGATAGTGACAGATTTTATTTTCCTGGGCTCCAAGATCACCGCAGATGGGGACTGTAGCCAAGAAATTAAAAGATGCTTGCTCCTCGGGAGGAAAGCCATGGCAAATCTAGACAGCACACTAAAAACTCTGCTTTTTAGACATCACCCTGTCAACAAAAGTGCGTATAGTCAAGGCCATGGTCTTCCCAGTTGCAATGTATGGCTGTGAAAGTTGGACCATAAGAAAGGCTGAGCACCAAAGAATTGAGGCCTTTGAACTATGGTGCTAGAGAAGACTCCTGCGAGTCCCCTGGACTGCAAGATGTTCAAAACGGTCAGCCCTAGAGGAGATCAACCCTGACTGCTCTTTAGAAGGCCAGATCCTGAAGTTGAAACTCAAATCCTTTGGGCACCTAATGGAGAAGGAAGGACTCACTGGAGAAGAGCCTAATGCTGGGAAAGGTTGAGGGCAAGAGAAGAAGGGGACGACAGAGAATGAGGTGGCTGGATGGAGTCACTGAAGCAGTAGGCATGAGCTTTAAATGGACTCCAGAAGATGGTAGAGGACAGGAAGGCCTGGAGGTACATTGTCCATGGGGTCATGAAGGGTCGGACATGACTTCTCAACTAAACAACAAATCTTGATTTGAGAAGAAGTAGAACTGCACACAAATTGGAGTGGGGAGATAGTGATTGATGGGTGTCGGCCAGAGAAGGGTTTAGAACAGAGATATCTAATCTTGGCAAATTTAAGACTTGTGAGCTTCAATTCCCAGAATTCTCCAGCCAGCATCAACATTTGGGACCTGTTGGCCATCCTGGTTCTTTTCGATGGAATAACCAACTGTACATCTATTCATGCTTGTCTTTCTAGAGGATTATATTAAAAAAAAATCCAACATTTTTAATGTTGTAAAACTGTTGTGGACATTTATGTATCAGAGGAAGAAGTTAAGAATTATGAGCAGTAGCCAACTGGCATCTTCCCCTGTGGGTTTTCCCCTCTCTTTTTCAAATGACAGAACCAGCCCTTGTCACAACATCCTTAAAGCAGAATAAAAACAGCATTTATACTTAACACAATTTGTGTTGAAATACACGGCTGTTGTCACTCTAATGCAACATCAAAGGGCGTATCTTGGATTCTTGTATGCTACAGGCTTAACTAGGTTAACCAGAGTAGATTTGCATGGCATGCTCATCTTAGAGAGTTAGCCTCCCTAGTCTGTGTGTGTGTGTGTGTGTGTGTGTGTGTGTGTGTGTGAGAGAGAGAGAGAGAGAGAGAGAGAGAGAGAGAGAGAGAGAGAGAGAGCGAGCATGTGTGAACAAGTCCTTTGAAATGAATTCATTAAGGAAGAGTATAGTCTGTTGTACAAACATAATCACTGTGTTATTTCTACTTTAATCCAATAAAAATTATCACTGAAGAGGAAAGTGGATTGAAGGTGGTGGGAACATTATCCCCAGTGATCTTTTTTTAAAAGAAATCTGTTTCTTAATCATAATCAATCTCATTTTCTGCTCCTTGGAATCCAGGCACATCCATGGGATGGGTGCAAATGATGCCCCATGTCTCATAAATCAAAATGGAACGCATTTTGTAATTTGCATCCATTGAGACTAAGATCAATTGCATAATTCATGTTATTTGTGCTGGTGAGGCATACAATGCTATTGTATCTTTTTGTACTATAGACATTATGATGGAATCCAGGCTGGCTTCCTGGTCTTTTCAGTTTCCTCCTACCTAGTAATATGCAAGGGCTTCCCTCTGCCCCTTTGTAAACAGCAAGTGAGCGAGCGTCAGACGAGGAGACCTGAAATCATTGGTAGCCTCACGCTGCAATGAATAAGGACATACATTCAATTTCACAGCTACTAAGATTGTTGGCTGAGCAGGTACAAAGATAGCCAGGGAAATGATTGAAGCCTGGGAAACGGTCCCCTTGTCAGTCAACAGGGATGTTGATTTACCATCAGCTTATCGGGTACTTAGGAGCCAAGGACTTGGCAGCACAAGGAAATAATATGCCAACACACCAATCAACCAATACGAAGGTACCACATCAATATGAAGCACAGAATAGAACAAAGGACACATTCCAGTAGAGAGACGCTTCCTGAAGATGGTCACCAGCAGGAGTCCGAAAACTCTGAAGAGTAAACCTCTGGCCCCAGTGGCCGACCCAGATTGGCTCTTGCGAATGAGTTCCCAACGAACGGATGAACATCTAAGATGGTTGTGTTTTGTTCTCTCTTCTGCTTAGCTCTGAGAAATCCAGAGCAGTTAGGAGAGGTCCATGGGCTCCAAGCTGATTTTGGGGGGAAACAGCAATCTCTGTCTGCAAGAGAGAGATACGGTACTCTGTACATTCCTCACCTTAGCTCTCCATTTTGGTCTTCGGGCTTCCATGTTGCTGAAGTCAAAACAAGGATGCTCCAGGATGAAGGATATGGAGAGGAGAGTGTCTTAGCACCTTAATGTGCCAAGCCAGTCTTCCTCACCTTGGATGTGTCGCCGTGGCTCTCAAGATTCCCAGCCAAAACGGTCCCTGTTTGTTCAGAGTTTGGTGAGTTGTGCTCTCATCCTGACTGGATGATTGAGAGCCATACACCATTCCTGAACGTCTACAGTAATTCAGAGCATTCCAGAGTCTATTTTGGACTTGGGTAGTGTCTAAATCTAAATAAACACATTTGTGATCACCCGTAAATAGTCAGAACTTCAGGATTTTCAGTCTAATGGTGGCCGACCACCTACCAGTGCATTTCAGACAAGTGGCTGTCCAGTCTCTTCTTAAATGCCTCCAATGATGGGAGGACCACAACTTTTGAAGGCAATTCATTCCATTGGTTAATTGCTGAAACTGTCAGGAAATTTCTCCTTAGTGCTAGGCTGTTTTTCTCCTTGATTAGTTTCCATCTATTGCTTCTTGTCCTGCTGTTGAGTGCTTTAGAGAATACGTTGACCCCCCTCGTCTTTGTGGCAGCCCCTCAAATATTGGAACATGGCTATCATGTCAACCTTAGTCCTTTTTTTTTTTTACTTTGCCCTAGGTTTCCCATTTTGTTAGAACAAAATTTTCTTAATAACCCCCATGTGTGCCAGCTGCACCAGTGGTACTTGGGAGGGAATGAGAGGCCTCAAGGTGATCAAAATATCTCCCCCTGCCAGATAAGTGGCAAATTGGTTTTTAATATTTAATGGTTGCATTCTTGCACCCCAAGCCGGTCTTTTTTCTCTATCCATCTCTTTCAATCTGACGACAGAGGATTGACTTCCAGAGCTTATTTTAAAGGAGGAAAAACATTGCGTTTTTCTAACAGGTGGAAATTGTGTTTCTTTTTTTTAATCATAAGGTGATTGAGAAATGTATGTGAATGTTCTTTCATTTTATCATCATATTTTGGGCTTCTTACACTTCATTCAAAGTGGAGGGGAAGACTTCAAGGGGGAACTCCTGTTGGGATGTGTGTGTGGGGGGGGAGGAGAAAATATTCTAATTAGTAGTACTACTGTCACTCTTAGTGCTGAGTTTTGCCTTGGAACAAATATCAGAGATTTGATTCACCCATTCCTTGCAAATCAGGGGTGAAAGGGGCACTTTGTCTATGTTGGCAAATTTTGAAAACTGATTTGTATCCACCTCCAGTACTTGATTGAGGCCCAAAGCAGGAATTAAAATCTGAGCAATTGTGCAGAGATTATGGATCTTGGACAAGAAGCTCATTCAGGCACCTGACAGATAAAGGGCAGCTGTCTTCCCACTTGTCTTCTCCACAATGTGGGATTTCCCACCCCGCCTTTTATTATACCTTTACTATCCCCACCAAAGCAGAGAATGTGCAACAGGTGCCAGGATGGCTGTTGAGTAATGGATGCTGCTCTTGCCACAGCTGAGCCAATCCTTGCCATGACCTCTGATGGTGGGGTGGGGTGGTCACAGATGCTGGCTCTTCTCCCAGAAGGGCAGATGCATGATGATCCTCCAAATAAAGCCTATTGTGGAGTCTCTAGTGTGAACTGAGGACTATTTGTATAGTCCTTTGCATCTAAGAGTCCTCCCAGAAATGATAGGAGAGCTGTGTGATTTTCCTCCCCTTTTCTCCACTGATTTCATCAGTTTAGGTATTCTACAGATCTATTGAAATAAACTGTATTTCAAGAAATCCCTGCCTTTTAAGAAAATGTGTTAGTCTGAAGTTTGCCCACTAATAGTGAGATCCTTTTTGTGACAATTAGAAATAGTTTTGAGCAGAACTCAACTAAATACTCCCAAGGCTGAAATAATTTTTGAAAGTTCTAGCCTAGCATTCATCTTTTGAATAAAAATTGGAATTTACATCAGTGATGTGAATCTTTTTGCCCTCAAAATTGTTTTAAAATTTGTGGATATTTCGCAGTTTGGCACTTATTAAATTACTCTTGAGCATTCAAATACTGTACAGCATTTAAAAATAACTTCGTTCCTTGCACTTAGCATATGACAGGAGAAACCCATGAGGCTAAATTATATCTTTAGCAATCATTATACATGTCATATATAGTAAACCATGTTTTAACCATGGTATGTTAGACATGCCATAACGACTGCACTCATATAGACTGTTACACCAAAATACATTTAATTGCAAATGTCCCAGTCCTTCATCCATGCATATCCGGAGAGAGATCACATAATACCTGGCACCTAAAGCAGCTCAAAGGGAATACTCTGGAGAGATTCAGGCACCCCAATTACTTAACAGTAGTGACCATGTACAAGGGGAGGGAATGGGGCCATGTCCACAATAGCACAACAGCTGATAAGAGCAGGGCTATTGCCTAAAGCGAAGGGAGGTGATGCAAATAGACTGCATGGCACGGTTTGTGCTGAACGAACTTGAAAAACACTTTAAAAGCAAAATGGGAAAACTGAATGAAATTAGTCTCCATGGTGGGCCATGGCTGGTGTCATCCATTTATGAATGCTAAACATACCCATTGAGGTATCTCTAGCCAACAGTTGATAGATGATGAGAGATCTACGGTTTAAGCATTCCATGAGTGAATTTCCTGACTAAGTGGGGGAAATTCAGCTACAGAATCCCTTTCCACAGGATGATCAACTGCCTTGGCAGCCCATGAGTACATAATTATCAAATACCTTCCATGCTCTGTCCAGTAGTGTAGGCCTTAGGATCTTACCAAATTTCATATTCCTTTGGCATCACTTTGAACTTGACAGCTTTGGCGCTGCTCCTTTATTTTGGATACTGCAATGATCAATTGCCTCTATTTACCTGCAAGAATTATAACTCAGTGGTGGGCATTAGTGTTTGTAATGTTTTCTCCCTGATAGCTATCTGAAACAGCCATATTGTGATACATAGATCTAAGACATGTCCTAATATCTGAAATCCTGGACAGCTGTGCCTATCCATGATAGTAATAGTGGTATGGTAAGAATGCTGGTTACAAATTCAAATGAACATTGTTAGACATCTATTTATATAATCCAGAGTGTCCTTCTAATGCATTTAAATAGAAATGTTGTCTTGTAAAACTGACAGGATAAATAGGAGGCTGATGGTGATAATGAAAGTGTTTTCTTTAAAAAAACTTTTTTATCCCTTTATTATTTTAAAAAATAACAATGTGGTGAATATGCCTAATATTTCTTTCTCCTATTTCCCTCATAACAACAACCCTGTGAGGTGGGCTGGACTGAGAAAGGATGAATGGCCGAAAGCCACCTAGTCAGCAGCCAGGTGATGTAAAACAGGGGTCCCCAACCCCTGGGCTGCGGACCAGTATCGGGCCGCATGCCAGCAACTGGGCTGCACAAAAAAGCAAAGCCCCATCCGCAGGATGCAGGCAGCACACAAATCCATGCACCCTCCGGTCCATGGAAAAACCTCTCTCCACGTAACCGGTACCTGGTAACTAAAAGGCTGGGGACCTCTGGTGTAAACACTGAACACAATTTAGCTCTTATTTATAAGTTTTTATTTTAGGAAAACACTTCATTCACAAGCTAGTCTTGTCTGATGTTCCAAATCTATATCTTTTCAGATGATATCCATTTCATTCATTCACTCACTTTTCTTTAATGAAGGTCTAAAAGTAGCTTACAAACTTGTTTAAAGTAACAAATAGGTATTACAGTAGCCATGTTAAACATTTGCATTGGTATGGTGTGCCCCCTCATGGCCAGTGAATTTTATTGCATCTGATGGAAATTAAGGAACAAATGATTACAGGGAATAAAATTGACAACCACAGAATACGCTAGGTATTATGAAAACTGAATTCAGCCAAGAAAAATATAAAGTTTTGCATTTAGACTGAATGAATACACTTATAAAGGACTGTTTAGGATGAAGGACTCCTTGGCCTGTTAAAAATATAAAAGGCAACAAAACTGTGGTTGATCCAAAGCTGAACGCAAGACTTCAGTGTAAGGTGCTTTTAAAAAATTGTAGATGTGGCTGTATTACTGGAACCATAGTTCATAAGAAGTAATAATTTTACTGAAGTACTATTTGATTTGGAGTGCTGCACTTGTAGATATAAAAAATTGGAAATGATTTAAAAGGCAGTACCAATATATAAAATATAAATAAATATAAATATAAAAGGGTGGCTCAGTGGGTTAGGACGCTGAGCTTGTCGATCAGATGGTTGGCAGTTTGGCGGGTTGAATCCCGAGTGCCGCGTAACAGAGTGAGCGCCTGTTACTCGTCTCAGCTTCTGCCAACCTAGCAGTTCAAAAGCACGTAAAAATGCAAGTAGAAAAATAGGGACCACTACGGTGGGAAGGTAACAGCGTTCCGTGCACCTTTGGCATCTAGTCATGCCAGCCACATGACCACGGAGACGTCCTCGGACAAGCGCTGGCTCTTCAGCTTTGAAACAGAGATGAGCACTGGCCCCTAGAGTCGGAAACGACTAGCACGCATGTGCGGGGGAACCTTTACCTTTTACCAATATATTTCGGGTATTTCTATTTTCATTTTTTTGTACCCTTTTTTCTTTGTTAGTGTTGGGTGTTTTTAGTCTGTTTTCTTTCTTTCTTTTGTATTTTATCGTTGGTGATAATGAATAAATAAATGTTAAAAAAAGGTTAACACAAAAAGAACAGAAGTCAAAGGACTTTATACCAACAAGAAAAATGCAGTTTTATTTTTTGCTGCAACAAAGACTAAATCTACAGTAAAGGGTTTAAAACATTAGTGACACATTTTTACCTTACAATTAATGTTAAATATGGTTTGATTATATATACAACTTCTTACAGTCAAAATAACTTTTCTTTCTCAAGATTTTTTTGTGTGGTCTGACAGCTTTAAATGGCTTAAGTTGACTATCTTGACTGCATTAGATTCACATATCACACCAAGTCATGGTTAAATTT
Source organism: Vipera ursinii (assembly GCF_947247035.1). Lineage (NCBI taxonomy): Eukaryota > Metazoa > Chordata > Lepidosauria > Squamata > Viperidae > Vipera > Vipera ursinii. Next base: position 6,263,955 of record NC_139519.1, on the reverse strand, counting down.
AACCAGGCTTTGGTGAATATACTGCACTGACTGAATTCTAAGCCAAACCTTGTGGCTTAGCATTGTAAATGTAACACTGTGGTTTATTCAATAAATCATAGTTAATAAAACAATGGCTTAGTGTAGTGAGTCATAACACTGTAACTTCCAGATATGTGGATATTTTTTTTAAAATAGGCACATAAAATTAGACACGTAGGATTCACACTGAATCTTTGCATGCTGAATTAAAGTAGGAAGACCAGAACAGCTGGGTTCCTATCACATACTAATCTAATAACATTGTATAAGAACATTTCGTTCAATCCATATGCCAAGTTAAATAAAATGCATAGTATGTAAAGTCAGTTGTTTTAATTTTCAATTACTGCATACAGCTTAAAGACAATGACTGCCTCTTCTTCCCCTAAATAGGCTAAATTCTGTGGGATTTTTACACTTTCTGTAGCAAATCTTTGGTAGTTTGTAGCAAGCATTAAAATAGAGCTTGATCAGTAGCATTGCCATACTTTAGTGCATAAGACTTTTTCTGTCCAAAGCTCTATTTGGCTCCAGTCCTTCAAAGCTGACTTTTTGCAAGACAGAAACCACTCATTGCATTGGTGAAATAAAACTAATATATTCAATATTTAAACCATTTTCTCATTGTATTGCCCCGGGGGACATGTGAACCCCTTTTGTAACCTTCTGACAAGCAGTCAATGGGGAAGCCACACTTAACAACCATATTATTAACTTAACACGTGCAGTGATTCACTTAACTGTGCAAGAAAGTTTACAAAATGGAGCAAATATCTCACTTAGCAACAGAAATCTTGGGCTCAACTGTGGTCGTAAATCGAGGACTACCTATGTAACGAGGTGATTAAAAACGAAGGCGACCCAATTGCTTTTTATCACAGAACATAGAATCGCAAGGCTGGAAGGGACCTCTGGAGGTCTTCTAGTCCGACCCCCTCAAACCAGAGACCCAAGACGGTCGTACGAGGCCCCGGACGTTGCGCCTCCAGGGAAGGAGCGAGGCTATGCAGCCTAGGATCGGCTTCGGGAAGGCGCTGGGGATGATGGGAGTTGAAGTTCAACACCACGCGAGGGTATCGGGGACTCCCGCCACCCCTTCCATTCCCACCCCCCCCGGTGGACTCGGCGGGGCTTCCTTACGCGAAAAGGCGGCGAGGGGGAGGGATCCCGCGGGGCCTCTCCCCTCTCAACGTCAGATGTTTTCGCCTCAGGTTGATGGAGCCCGTTTTTGGCGGGGAAAAATAAATGGAAGCTCCACCTCCCGAAGAGATTCACGTCAGCGACGGGACTGTTGTCCCCACGCGGGCACCAGCTTGCGGGGCACCCCGGCCAGAGCCTCCCCCGAGCGCCCTGTCCTGCGTGCGAGGAACAGAACTGTCAACAGGCCCCGGGATCCATTTGTAACCCTCTAAGCTAAAACAAACGGGAGAGTTGAGAGAAAGTCACAATATGGGCGGGAAACTCGGCTTGCTGCCGATTGGCTCTCGGCGCTGCTACTCAATTAGTGCCGCCCGCGAAACGGCGGCTTCTAACGGTTACTGGAGCTCAAGCTTGTCACTCCACGCTTTCCTTCGGCGCGGAGCAACCTCTGGTTCCGCCTCTCCCTTTCGCTCTCGCTCTGACGTGCCGTGTGCAAAGGAAGAGGGGGGGGAGGTTGGTGTTGGTGAAAAAAACAGCCGTTAAACGGGCCGCGGGGCGGGGCCTCCGCGAGGAAGTAAGAAGCCTTAATTGGATTGGTTCAAACTAGCATGGGCAGTCCTGATTGGCTCGGGGTGGCCGCGGCAGGCCAGGCTCCCTCCTCGCGCCCAGGCGGGTTATTGTCTCTTGACTTTCGCAGGCGGCTCTCGCGCGGAATCGGGACCGGACTTCGCACAGGGGCGACGCAAACATGGTAAGGGGGCCGAAAAGCCGCGCGCCGAGCGGGCCCGAGCGAAGCGTGTGAGGGAAAGCCCCGCTCCCGTTCGGCGGGAAGCCCGTGCGGGGCTCCCCGCTCTTCCTCACGCCGGCCGGCCGGGCGGGCGGGAGAGCTCCCGGGGGCCTACGAGCTGCCGCCGGCCACGCTCCGCGGGACTCCCTCCGGCACCCGGTAGGCGACGGCGGGCCAAACCGTCCTCTCGCGGGCTGCCCCGGGCGCGTCACTCGTTGGGGCGGCGGAGGGTGAAGAGGCGCCGCTGGCGGCTCCCTCTTCCGTTTGGCGAGCGGCCCGGGAAGCCCCGCCTCTCGCTCACCGCGGGGGGGGGGGGTGCCCGCCTGCCTGCCCGCCTGGCTTTGCTCGGCCGCGCCCGGAGCGCCTCGTCCCGGCCGGAGCCCGGAGCGGAGAGAGGGACCCCGCGGCTCCCCTCGGACGGCCGAACTTCGCTCCCCGGCCTGAGCGCCCGCCAGCGCCCCGCCGCTTAAAGAGCCTCGGTCCGAGCCACGCCGCGGCCGGCGCTTCTGGGTTTCCCGCGCCTGGCGCCTCCCCAGCCACGCGGCGCTTGTCGGGACGCCGGAGCCGGGGCGGGTCGCTTTCCCCGCGCGGGGCTGTGCCGGGGTGACGGCCCTGGCAGCTCCGGCGGTGACAGCCGGGCACGCTGCAGCCCCTATCTGCCGCGGCGGGAAGTGGCGCGCCGCCCGGCGCTTCCTCCCTCCCTCCCTCTCCGCAGCCCGCCCGCTCGCCCTTTGCTCAACGGGACGGCGCCGGGAGACGCTTTATTCCCGCCCAGCCCCGGGTAATTCGCTCGTCCGCTTTGGCTGAGGGGGGGCTGAGGGTGACGTTGGGGTCGCTGGGAAAGTTTGTGGGCGGCGGCGGAGTCCAGCTTTCTCTTCCCAATAAGTTCCCGGGGTCAGAAAAGCCGCAGCTGCACTTTGGCTTTCCAGGTGGAGGTCTCCGAATGTGGTTTCTGTCAAGTGCTTTTTGGCTCTCGTTTAAGGAGAGGTTACTTTTGGCTGGAAGGCTCAAGGCGGTCTCTCTTTTTCGGTTAATAACTTGCGGCAAGGGAACATCTGGGATCGGCGTAGATCAGGGGTGTCCAACTTTGGCGACTTGGAAGACTTGTGGACTTCAACTCCCAGAATTCTCTAGCCAGCGCAGCTTGGGAGTTGAAGTCCGCAAGTCTAACGCTTGAGTCTCATCAACCGACCGCAACTTTTTCCAGTTTTATCCGTTCGGTTACTCTTATACGTTTGCTTTGCCGTTTGATCCTGTTTGAGGATGCCACCCTAATGTGCGGGTTTATATTGGTAGCTCATCGTTCTAATTCATTCAGCACCAGCGCATTTTCTAATCTCTTCTCATTTTAATTCGCACCCTGTCTTACAGGCTCCATTTTTGGTCAGCCTTCCTACAGACTCAGTTCTCATTTCTAGATAGTAATATGAGCACACTCTTATAAAGTTGTTTTGGGGTTTTGACAAATATTCTTTACAGCAAGCCATATATTGCACACATTTCTGCCAATTTGTGCACATCTTAAACTTTCTCCATTCAAATTTATCTTTGATGTATAATTTTGAGATAACATTGGTTGTTACGTCACATAGTTTTTCTGTCAATTATTGAGAATAATTTAGATTCTCAACTAATAACATGCCATCTGCAGAGAAAAGTGCATGCATGTTTGTGTATGCAGTTAAAACATCTCTGCTAGTACAGTACCATAAGTGTTTATGTATAAATATGTTAACCACAAAAATATCACATTTCATCTTATACTTAAACTTTCATTAAGCATTCCATCAGTTTACACATATGCTTTACTTCTGTAATGTATTTTTCTCATCACATTCAGCAGTCTTTCCATACCCATATGAAACATTCCTTAATTCAAATTTATCCATGCTATCACACTCCTCCCCCCCATCAACAAACATGGAGTATAATTTATTTGTCTCATTGATACATTTCTTGAAAGATTGCTAAAGCTTGGCATAAAGCTGCATTGTGCTTCCCAAATTTTGTCCATTATTACCTCTTGCAATCTTGTAATTAGAATTCTAACAAAAAAAATTTCAAGGATATTTCATGAACTAATCCCCAAGTAGTTTTGTTTTTACTTTTACCTAGAAGAAAATTATCAGCGTTCTTCCAGTTATTAGGCATAGCTATAGTCTTCACATGTTAAAAAAGTTGCACAGCCATTCCCATAAATAAACCATGCCACATTTTAAGATTTTCCCAATTATGCCATCCACAGCTTCATCCAGATAGCATCTTTTCTTCTCAGCCATTTTTTTGTGACAGTAACAGTTAACTGCTTTTGGTTCAATTCCATACTTTGACATAACAATAACACTCCCATGAAATATACCATTCCTTTCAGTTCTCTCATTGCCACTTTAAAAATACATACTTTTATATATACTATATTTTATATATACTATAAGTTTTTTATTACTATTACTGTGCATTTTAGCCTCCAATATGAGAAAATAATTCCTTTTTCTATTTACAGCAATATGTTTTGTCATTATGGTATATGCTTTACACAATATTTCATCTTCATTTTTTGCAACACATTCTCTTTTTGCATTTTTTCATGTCTAAAGCCTGACAGACTTCATAATCCCACCAAGCATATTTCTCATTACTATAACTTCACATGCTTATGTGGTGATTTATAATATTATTTCTACTCTGTTACAAGCTGCATCCATATCCTCTTTCCTTAAATTCATTTTTATACATTCAGTTGGGAAATTAATCTGTATTCCTACATACAGGACCCATAATTTTTTCATGTGGTCATTCTACTTTCTTTCCGGTCTTTTTCTTTCGTATCCATTTTTTCCAAAATCCATTCTTAACACAGTGTCTCATATTCAGAAGTTCTTGTCAACATTGTAGCTTTCATTATTTTTTTAGCCTTTCATTATGAATAATCAAAAATACGGTACTTACAGGTTTATATTCATTCTTTCTGTGTGTACTTATGAATACAGTTCTTAAACCATGTATTGAAAACAAACATATTTTTAGCAGTAATTACTTTCATTCATTCTTGGATTTCAAGATTGTCCAATATCTACTGTCTTGACTTGTTCTCAACTATCCATTTATGTCATCAAAATCATGGGTTTTTTCCCCCATGAGTGCATTTCTTCAAAATGTTGTGCACTTTTTCCAAAATTCACCTTTGGTTCTTTCATTATCACAATTCACTAGAATGCGGCATGCAACTATTTTTCCCCCAATAAAAATTCCTGTTTTATATGCATCTGTAATTTAGATGTCATTTACTCATACTTAACTGATATATTTTAGCACTTTCATTCATAATGAAACCTGTATTTTTATTTTTCATTCAATTCCACTCATCAACATTAGACTACCCTCATTCACATCGATTACATCCCTCTCCTTTCTCTTAGTTTCACAGGTACACAACATATCTATTTTCTTTCATTCTTTTCATTTGCTAATTCATGTTGTTTATCATTTAAGCCATTTGCTTTCCAAGTCTCAGTTTTCCATATGTTATGCAGGTTACTATATATAGGCCCCTAGGTCAGTATCTGTGGTCCTATCACATATGGAAAATTGAGACTTGGTGTTGGTTAATCAAGGTTTTTTATTTTATGCTTTTAGGAATTTAAAGAATCAGACTAAGTTACCAACCTAAGTTATATCAACACTGCATGGAGCGTTCTCTGTTAATGATAAGAATAGTACTGCTCATTCATTGGATATTTTAGCCAATATGATGCATGAAATAAATGCCTGTTTTATGCCAAAAACATTTACATTATTTTTTTCTGCGGGAAGCTAGGACCTTGAATCTAGAGCCTATCTTACAAAAACAATATATGGTTGCCTGCATTTCATGGAGTATCCAGTGTATTGGCATTTGCTTGGGATGTAGCTAATTTATCCAATAATATTAGAATATGACGTACCTAATAGTAGAGTGCACATTAGGAAGCTGTTTTCGTTGTATTTGTACAACAAACTTTCAGTTATAACTATCACTATGAGACAGTACTGAAATAAGATTTTTTATACAGTCCCCTTAATTTGTTACATTTACAGTATTTTTCAAAAATAAATATATTTAAATCTTGTTTTACGTCAGTTTTAAGTCTTGTCATCTATCTTGTGTCTATGCTTAAAATTACTGAAATTAGAGTAGGTTCAATAATAGTGTTACAAAAATAAACAACTTGGCAATTGCCTGTTTATTTTTAGAATTAGCATTGCATATTAGAGTAATTGGGTTTAACAGTGTATTTAGGGAATCTGGTTTGGGATTATATTTTGGAGTATAGAATGCAGCAACAATCAATTTCACAATTTCATTGTTAGAGCACTGTTGCAGATTATAACAATTGCTATACTGATAATAATAAAGGTAAAGGTAAAGGTTCCCCCGCACATGCGTGCCAAAACCTATCTTGGGACACATTTTTATCTGCACATGAATTAAATATCTTACCTTTATTTATTTATTTATTTATTTATTTATTTATTTATTTATTTATTTATTTAAATTCCATTTATATCCCGCCCTTCTCCGAAGACTCAGGGCGGCTTACAAGCTTAGCAGTAGCCTTCATTCTATGTATATGCCTGCTTAAAGCTTAGCTTGAAGAATGAATGCAGGGAAGGCTGATTAGGGAAAACTAAAGTTGACCACCTGTTTTATTTTTGAAGAGGAGTTTTGACATACATGTCTAGTCTAGGGCTTAAAGAACTGATGTTTTCATAATTCACTGTCACTTTTATTTACTAATGAACTTTTCCCCCATATAATGAAAAATTGTATAACCAGAAAAAGGGTTTCTTGTAGCATTTTGAAAATGTGGCTACTATTTGCGCATGTAACAACTGGGAAGTGTAAAGGGGCAAGATATGAAAAAATTAGGTGATGCAAGAATAACTAAAGAGAAAATCGCAAGATTCCAAATGTACAAAGTAGGAAATGACCCCCACCCCCAGCAAACTGAGTATTTGTCTTCGGTTAAATTAGGATGGGATTGCAAGTACTTTCTAATAAGCAGGATATTCTTGCATACTGGCCTTTGATAATGGTGGTTTGAATGTCATTTTACTCATGTTCTGATATCCGCAAGCACATCTCACTGTTTGAAATTTCAAAATGAATAATAGCTTATAAAACTGCCAGTATTGACCAGAGCCTTGCCAGAGTGGGGGAGTGGGAGCAAATGCAAATATTTGCACCAATAGAAGGCAAGCTCCCCCACTTTTGTGTGTGCATTCTGGTGTTACCTGAATAAAAGGAGTGGAATTTATGCATGAGTTTGTCATTTTGACAACGTTGCTGATGCCTCTGATGCTGACAGCTGTTCAGGTGATTCCAGTAGCCTGGGAAGAGGCAGCCTGTCTAGTTGATGTCTGATATAGGACCTCCTTTTTAGGCATAGCTGCTGTTAACTGATAAGATTCTGCATTGCTAGATTTCTGGGGGAAAGTTCATAGGGTTAGAATCAGCCAGGTAGAAATTGTAATAAAAAAGCAGAATCTCCTAAATTCTGATGTACTTGGTTCTAAACAAATCTCCTTGGTGAATGAATTCTTTGGAAAGTAGTTATGGTTCAAATTTCCTTTTTGCAATCACCACCTGCCTGAGCTGATCAAAAGAATATCCTCAAAAGGTCTTTAGTGAGCAGCATTATCATAAATTAGTCTCTATAACATAAATTGTTGATTATGTATAGGAGATGTATTCAGACTGAACAGCTCTAATTTAGTTTAAATAAATAAGAGAAATGTAGACATTTACATGCTAATATTATCTGTAAAACCAGGGCAAATTTAACTTGGGAAAGCTCAAATGTCAAAACGAGATAAGACCTTGCCTCTGCAGTGCATACATGCCATAGCAATCTATATCTGAGAGTTGGAAGCAAGTGGTTATGAAGTATGTGAATATCTTAGTTGTTTTGAATGGGTTTTTTTGGTATTGGGTGCTAGGATACTGACCCTTTTTAAATGTCCAAATGGTATCTATGTACTGAAAAATTTACATGCGTATAGATCTGGTCATATGATTGCACAGTGATAGCTTTTCAGGATTGTAGAACTTTCCCAGCATCCTTCACTGCTGTTCATTGAGGCTACTTGGATTTGTAATTCAGTAACATCCACACTATGTGCTACTTGTGTGGGATTCTTCACAAGGCCATTGAGGAACAATTCCTAGTATCAAAGAAATTGTGGATGAGTATTCGAGTCCCTACTATTGTACCCTGAACATTTACAGTTTTTACATTTAATACTGTCTTAAAAGTTTTGTGATCTGAACAATTTTAAAATGTATTTCACGGCAGACATTATGAATAATACCCAGGTATTGCATTTATATCTTATTCTTTCTGTAAAATATTTAGCATAGCATTTATAGGACAACAATTTTAGATCAATATATTCATATCCTATTTTTATAATCATATTTCAGGTTGTACTTACTAGTTCAGCAAACTATCTGGCTTTTTTAGTATTAGAATTCAAATAAAACTAAATGTAATTAAATCCCCCTACTTGTTTTCATTGATTCTTAGCACCAACTGTAGTTAATTACTTTTCCTTAAAAAGGTATACTTTGAAATTAACTTCAGAGAAATAGGGATATGATCCATATCAAACAGGAGTGTGGTCATGAGACAAATGGAAATTCAGTCATTAAAAATAGGACTTTAATTGACTATATAATTGAAAACTCTGAATGCTGTTAAATGACTGGTCATAAGTTGAGAACAACCTGTATTTAGTTGGAGATTGGAAGGATAAATAGTGTAGAAAAAGCAGTCAGCTTTATATAAACTAAAAGTGGAGGATTTCTTATTTGTTTTTGTTAGCAATAAAATAATGTTTTCATCCAATAATTGTAGTAGGAGATGCTTTGCTTAGCAGATTTGGGGAGAAAGTTTTGGGAAAAGTATATGTGAGAATGATGAAAAAATCAAAATCTAACTGCAGGATTTTCCTGCATGAGGAGGACAATTGCAGAGAATATTTTGGTTGGGACTAATTCCAGTGTATTCTTGCACATTGCATATGTATATCATGAACTATCAAGTCCTGGAATGAGGATTATTCTATTTGGGAATAAAATGTCTTGAAGAAAGTGTATGCAATAAAATGTTAAGAAGTTTGGTAAACATGTTTTAAATTTCTCCAAATCCAAGGCAAAGAGACTATTAAATGTTCTGTGCTTGGTTGGAACTTTGAGATGCAATAATAAGAGGATTTGGGGTCATAAGAGTCACTTGTTGAGTTGGGTGGCTATAGAAATCAAGTAAATAAATAACACAGTGCTAGACATGTAAATAAGTCAATATGGGCCATTTTACATATATGTGAATAAATTGGTTAATATGTTCATAACTCTTCCCATAATTTATCTCTCTGGATACTGTACAACCAACAGCTATTGAGAACAGCTGCAAGTTGTATCTGTGATTGTATGCTAACACTAAATAAGCAACTGCTTTCAAGAATTAATTGCTTTTAAATATGCCTGTTTTTTTTTGTTTTTTTGAAAGCCATACTATCTTCTTTGGGGCATAAATGATGAAAATGGGAAAAAAGGTTCATTGAGTGTTGGCTTTATCTCTTCTACATCAGGGGTGTGGAACTGCCAGCCCGCGGGCTGGATGCGTCACGTGGAAGCCACACCCACCCCATTGCCAGCAATGGCAAAACAGTCCCGATATGTCGCGCAATGTCACGAGTTTGACATGTCTGTTCTACACGTGTTTCATAACAGTACCATACCTAGCCATATACATTTAGAAAAATTGAGCAAAAGTTTAGTAAAAGAATCTACTTACATATATAATTTAATAATAAAAGTAAAATATAGTTTTAGGGTTTGGATAGATTTGATATTTTGATATATATAAGATTTTGTTTTAAAATAGCTGGTTTTATCCTGCAACTTAGCAACTTCCTGAGAGTTTGGTCCTTCTCGTAAAGTTATACAGAGTCAGACCTGGTTAAGGCTTAGATTATAAGACCATTAGGAAATTCCTTGGCTGTAGGTTAGACTCAGATGAAAAACCCTCCCCACCCAGAATGATACAAGAACAAAATGGTTTTGAATTTTGCAAAAATAAGATTTGTAAGAGCTCAACTCCATAGACGGAGTGCTCCCTCCTCCCATTTTTCCTCACAATAACAATCCTATCAGGTTGTGATTTTTGTGATTTGAAGAGAAACCAGAGCTAACTTTATAGAGTTTCTTTTTTACATATAAGTTATGTATACAGTATATGTATATATTGGTTAGTTATGCATGTTCAAATGATGTGCTATATTTTCAAATTCTGTGACCTGGTCTTGGACCAACCCAACCCAACCTGCAGGGTTGGTTGTCTTGAGAGAATCAGCCATTGTCTGTAGGTATAAGCATAGGCTAATGTTGCTGTCCTAAAACTCTTTCTTGCATTAATTGTCCCAAAATATACATGCTTACGTTTTAAATTGGCTATATGCCTAGCTTTACTAGTGGCCAGTGTTTGATCTTTGTTTTTTCAAAATACTTTTGTCTGCCTGCTTGCATTGTGACAGGAAAAGTCTGAAGAATGTACTTCCTTTTGAAAAAATTCCATCAAGATTGTAAATATGAGTTGGTAGCAAGAGAAAGATCTTTATTAAATTTGAACATGTGACATGCATTTCAAAAGTAGTAACACAATGGGCATTATGGAAGATATGTTAGAACTGACCGAACTCTTGTTATGCTTTTGATTTAGGCTGGAGGCAAGGCTGGCAAAGACAGTGGCAAGGCAAAGGCAAAGGCAGTATCTCGCTCGCAAAGAGCTGGGCTTCAGGTAAGTCTTTCACAGACACGTTGATTTGTATTTTCTCTCAGTCCTAGTTAAATTTGGGAACTACAGCATTCTCTGTTTGGGGCATTGAATAATTCATTGTTTATTATTTAATTCAGGGGTGTCCATCCCTGGCAACTTCAAGACCTGTGGAGTTCAACTCCCAGAATTCCCCAGCCAGCCATGCTGATTTAATTTATTTAATTTTGTAATAGATTGTTTTAACTATTTTTTTCAGTCAGACAGAATTCTAAGCATCTGTAAAAGTCTTTTTACCTGGATAAAAGAAGGCTGGAACTGAACAACCCCCCCCCCCCCAGGTTGATTGACATAAAATTAAGCCCCATTATGGTTGTGGCTTATATTGTCCTAGCAATTTTTATTTTAAAAAAAAAACATTCTGGTTGGTTTTATGTCTGTACTAAACCAAGTCTTTGTGGATATTTTTTCCAGGTGATTGGAGTGTGACTTGCCTTTCTTTTTAACCACTTCTTGCTCTTTTTAATCGCCTTTCCTTATGCTTTATTTGGTCAGCAAGAAAGTTGCCCCTTTTTTAGCTATCAGATCTGGGCTGCAAAAATTCAAATGGCACTAGATGGCAGCATCTAATGGTTGCCCAGAATTTTTATGGTCTGATCCTAGTCTTTATGTGTCTTTTCAGTTAGTCGTTAATTAGAGGGAAGATGTGCAAAGATGTTTCCATGCTTCTGATGGTGGTGGACAACTTTAGGCCATGGGGTTAGGTCTGACCTGTTGAAGCTTTAGATGCAATCCTCCCCCCCTCACCCTAATAACAGATTATAATTTTTAATGCAACCAGAGGGGAAAAATAGATGAATGGCTGGATTCTTCCTCATGCCATTCAGAAGCTGATTTTCAGCTGTGTAAAGATGATCTGCCTTAAGACACTAAGAGAGGCTGAATAATGTGAGCAGTGCTTTTCCTCTCCACCAAAGGAATTTAAGGCTAGCTATTTTATATATCAGAATGCTTGCACTAAAACAGTGACCCAGAGTCATCCAAGGCAAGAGGGGATTCCACAATCCTTTATCCGTGCACTAGTGACCCAGGAGAATGAAGAATGCCCCATTTCCAAAGTCTCCTCTAGAAGACGCTCCGAATCAAATGCCAGAAGAGGAAGCCCAGATCAGAATGCTTGCAACGAAAATGGGCTACTTAAAAGCAGGCAGGACTTTGTACTTTGTACTACCTAACAGCGCCTGAGGGAGAAACGTACTTCACTGGGTATTTAGAACAGTTTCTCAGGAAGATACTGGTTCTCTGGCAGTTGCAGCCATGCCTAAGAAGAAGCTCAACATCCTTGGCTGTATTCCTTGGCTTTCCATCAGAGCCATTGCTTCTGCAGATCTTTCAAGTTCAGGAGGCTGTTTTGGTCCTGTCTAAAATGTAGCTGTTTCATTGAGTTCCATGTACACCTTTTAAGAGAGAAAAATCTTCTCTTTAGTTTTGTCCTCATTCCAGAACTCCTCTGGGTTCCTAAATTAAGTCTACCTATAGTTTCTAGGAGGAAGCTCCTTAATTCCATATTTTAATCTTATTTCAAAAGCTACTGCCCAAAGAATGTTTCCATTCTCTTGTGTCTTTTGTTTGCTGTTTATAGTTAAAAGCCCCAAGTTTCTGAACTTTGTACAGGTTTTTGTTCTTTTATTGATTCATAACAAAGTGGCATTAAGGAGGAAGCTCTTCTTTTCGTAAACACAGACTGGGATCTTATTCTTTATTTGGAAATTAGAATATGTTAATAAAAATGTGTTTGCTGAATCATGTTCTTTCCTATAGTAAAAGCATTCTGGTTGTATTATAAAGTTGTGTTTATACTTCATATCATTTTGACTTGGGATTTTAATCCTGTGTGTCTTGCAATATCTGCTGCGTTGCCTTAGGCAAGTTACAAAAAAATAAGCTTATGAACGAATGAATGGCCTTAATATAAGTCAATGCTAGTTTGCCAACATTATCAATAAATCTTATATCAGAGAACTCGGTTTTTATGCCTACACCTTGAATTCTGCCAAATTGTGTCATTTTCTTAATTGCACTTCCAGTAATATACTTGCGTAGTTTGGCATTTGGTTGGCTAGTGTAAAAAACAAACAGCCACTTATATCCTGACTATACATTATTATAGGGTATGCCTGGATCAAGTGTCTTCTACCTCTCTTGAAATAGGCCAGAGATACAGACTGTCAGTTAAAGCCTCTTGAAAGTGCATGTACACTAAAGCAGTCCTTTGCTTCTAGTTCCCAGTGGGCCGTATCCACAGACACTTGAAGACTCGCACCACAAGCCATGGAAGGGTTGGTGCTACAGCTGCCGTGTACAGTGCTGCAATTCTTGAATACCTTACTGCTGAGGTAGGTTGCTGGAATATGTGATATTCCCCTAATGTTTGGGTTTCGAATGCTTCAATTCTTTATGTGTACCCTTTCTTCATTTTCTTGAACATTTCATTTGATCTGTTTTAATAGTGGTTTGTAAGCTTTTTTTGCAAAAACTGTTTTATTGTACACCTTTATGTCTATATCAAAGTATCATAATAAATACACAGAAAGTTTAGAACACAAAATATTGAAATAGCAAACCCCGTTGTATACATTTTCCAGTTAGAAGAGCTTAGGTCTTCCTTGTAATTCATTACAAATATTTCTGAAGAAAAGAACATATTTAATAATAAAGGTACTGTTCATCAGTGCTTATATTCTTCTGAACTGAACTTCAGGAGGCATGTTTTTAATTGAAGAAAATTAATATTTTTCCTAGATTAAAAAAAAGATGACCCAGACAGATACATTTAGATTTTATACTGCTATAATAATATAAACATCATTCCAAAAGTACCAATTACATACTTGTATCCAACTATGCATTGGCTTTCAAAATCCATAAAAGGCTATCAGATCTTTGCCGTTTTCCCCCCCTAGTTTAATTCACTTGTGGCCTTTATTTAACTATTTCCACCCTTTAAATCCAGAATTTGTTGTGCTTAGCAGTTTTGTGCAACATATTAATGTGGATCTTAATAATAAGTATAATTGTAATACTCATCAACATTTTAGATTGGCCTTATCACAAGAAAGGGTTTATCACGTTTGCAACAATCATACTGTAACACAAACGGACGTTCCTTTCAGAGATATTAGTTCTTTGCATCATTACTCTGAGCTTGTCAGGCACGAAAGGCCAGCTACCTGTGCAAAAGTCCCATTAAACTGATTTATTGCTTAAAGTCTATGCACAGGACTCTTCTCACCCGCACCTGGTTGGCGTTAGATAAGGATCAGTGGAATTCAAGACTACATGGGGATTCTGGGCTGATCCCTCCTTTAACTCTGCCTCTAGGTTCTGCCACCCCTCCTCCCACAGCACTATAGAATGCTTACCACTATTTGCAAAAATTAAAATAGGAAAATTGAACTAGTTTTTAAAAAAAACTAGTAAGCTAAATTATGCAGCTGTATTTATTCCAACAGGTTTTGGAGTTGGCAGGCAACGCCTCTAAGGATCTTAAGGTAAAACGTATCACTCCTCGTCATTTGCAGCTGGCTATTCGTGGTGATGAGGAGTTGGATTCTCTTATTAAAGCGACCATTGCTGGTGGAGGTAGGTGCTATCATAGCTTCTGAACTGTTTATAAGGGCAATTCAGTAATGCCCATGTCAGAGGTTCCCATTTCAATATACAGCTAATCCTCCACTTGCAACAGTTCATTTAGTGACCATTTGAAGTTACAGTGGCACTGAGAAAGTGACTTAGGACCATTTTTCATACTTAGGGCCGTTGCAGCATCCCCATGGTCACGTGATTTCCATTTGGATGCTTGACAACTGTTTCATATTTATGATGGTCAACAATGTCCCTATTGCGACCTTCTGGCAAGCAAAGTCGAGGGGGAAGCCAGATTCACTTAACAACGGTGTTACTAACTTAACTGCAATGGTTCACTTAACAACTGGCAAGAAAGCTCACAAAATGGGGCAAAACTCACTTCACAAATTTCTCGCTTAGCAACATAAATTTTGGGCTCAATTGTGGTTATAAGTCGAGGACTACTACTACTACTATTTGGACTAAATTCTTTGATGTGAAAAAAAATGAAATCCAACCTATTTTATATGGAGAACAATATTTGTTGGAAACAACGTCCAGCCACAGTGAAACTTACAGAGCTTTTAATGTTTCGGGACAGTTTATAAACACTACAAGTTTGAAGCTGCCCAACATTCCTGAAGTGAAATATATTATTACAAAATATTCCAGCTCCTATTTTTGTACAGGGTATTTCAATATTACTTTGTATACACAACATCAGTTCTGTATTTTTGTCATTATTTGTCTTTAATTAAGACAAGTTTAGCAGTGCTATATTCCCAATGTTAATTTTAATAGAAGCACAAAGCAAACATTGTGAAGCCTTTCCTGAAGGACACTCCCTCTTCCATTGTGCTGCTTCTGTGTCCAGATCAAAGTTCAAAGTGCCAGAACGAATCCACCTTCTTGACTTTGTTTTTGGCCAAAATAAGTCATTCTCGGTACACGTTTCTGGTAGTAACTGACATAACAGCAGATGGGCTGGGCTCTGTGTCCCTCTACGTTCACACAACGTATTATCTGCTAAGAGCCTCCATTTCAGCATATTGGCTTTACATTTAGGCACTCCTCAATCTATTCAGGATCCCCCCCCCCCCAAGTAGTATAAGGACATTTTCATCTTCCATGAAAACCCTTTTAAGTCGAAATATTGAAGTGTGTGATTAAAAGGAAAGTAGTTGTTTGAAAACATGAAGTTGGAATGAGGGAGGGAAGAAGAGATTTTGACATGGTTGTATAAATATTGATCTTAAATCTTGGTATTACCCATGGATATGTCTCCTCATCCTTTTGCTCTCTCTGCAGGCGTAATTCCGCACATCCACAAGTCTTTGATTGGAAAGAAGGGACAGCAGAAGACTGCGTAAAGAGGCGCTTTCGGCAGCCCGCTTCCTCCCTGTCATTGTACTGTAATTGGGACAGAAGAAATATGGGGATATGTGGAATTTTTTTAAAAGAATAGTTAAATGGAAGAGCATAGACAATTGACTGTAGATTAAAACATTTGTATGTTCTAGATTTAAAGTTTGACAAAAAAAAAAGTACCTTGTTATGTGGCAGCAATTTGTGTGTTGATTGGCTAGGTTTCTCCCATGTGTTTTATACAAAAATGGAACTGATAAAACCATTTTTTACAAAACCTATTCTTGTGTGTCATTCTGGTATACAAGGGATAAATCCAGTAGCATTAAATTGAAATGTTTAAAACAGTCACATATTCTAAACTTGGATATAGCCACATTCATGGTTAACTTTGTTTACTCTTACTTATTAACACAGAGATCAAAGTCCAGATTTTAATGTCACTTAAAATAACTTTTATGAATTTTAACAATACAACTTTTTTTTTTTGAAAAAAAAAATCTTTTTGCCTAAAATCTTTTCTCTAAATTCCTACACTGCACAAGCATGGAAAGTGTTGCAGTGTCGTATTAGCAAAGATGCCCGTCCTGAATTTTGCTGCTCATGGCTGATAACCTCACTGAAGTTGGTGGCTTTGCAGTGAATACTGCTATATTATTGAACCAGCACACTTGCTTTTATTTCAGTTGTTATTTTCTGACAAACACATCTGTAACAAAATACTAAATCAGCAATGCTGCCTTGGTTACAACTGGAAATGTTGCCACTTTGGTACCCTTCTAAACAAGAACCAGTGTTTCTTTCCACTATTAATTTTCGGAACTGCTTTACACCATGTCGCTGATTAAACATAATGGTCTCAAATCTCCAAATGCCTGGCTTACCTATAGCTGTTCTCAAATTAATTTGTATAAATTTTATCTCAATTATAATTCCAGGATTACTCTTGATTAGTAATTAGTAACTTTAGATTAGTAATTTAAAGCTAGAAGGACTTGTAGTCTTTAGATTATTGTTAAGAATTTTGGACTGAAGGAGGTCAAATAGGGTTTTGGTTGTTTCTCCATTCCTATCAGTGTGGACAGCTATTTGTATTTTTAAGTACTATTCACTATATTCCTATGCATTGTAAGTAATTTTGAACTTTGTCCTTATTAAAATAGCTTTCGAAATGCTACATATGTTAAAACTGACATGAAATTATTTAGGGAAGGTAGCGGCAATGGCCAATTTGGATATGGACTGGGACTTTGCGTTACATTTGCTGATTCCATGGTAATCTAATAAAATACTGTCCTAACAAGGCAATATTTATATAACAAAGTAGATCTTTGAATTTGCTATAGTTTTTCCCCACTCCTGCTATAGTAGGAGTAGGGTGTTTCTTTTCTTAGGAACAATAATTAATATAACTCTTTGTGTAATTGATAACCTGGACTGCTAGCCACAGAACAGTCAAGGCTCCTGTTACTAAAGGCTCAGCATTCTAGGAATTGGAACTTCCATACTGAAGATGCTATAACTTTATTTTTGCTGATGGATTAACAATGTCAACAATGCTTTGCTAATGAAAGAGGTTGTTTTCTAAGAGATAAATAAAAGAGAAAGGATTGATTGGAGTGAAAGGTTATTCTTGTCAGGAGTTGAAAACAACTAATTTCCAGACTGTTTAATGCATCAATCACAGTGCAGAAAATTAATGTTCTCGTTGCTAAGACCTGAATGTTATTGTTACTTGGCCATATTTTAGGCAGATAACTGAAATGGATGTGAGTTTAATGGAATATCTGTTGGTTCCAGGATTAATTTAAGTTATGCATTTCTTAGATGTTAATCGAAAGAAATACTAGAGGCCTACAATCAAAGTGCCAGTGTCTCTTGGACAGAAAGGCCACTGAGAAGAAGGGCCTGATTTCAAATTCTAATTAAATTATTTCTCATGCCAAAAGTCTTACCTGGCACTCTGGGGTCCCTACCAGTAAGAACTGTATAAGCTAAATAGGCATACAAACAGCTTAGTTTACAGCAGGGGTGTCAAACTGCCAGTCTGTGGGCCGGTTTCCTCATACCGAAGCTTGTGCCCACCCCATTGCCAGCAATGCAAAAAAGAGTTGCGATATGTCGCAACACGTCACATGACGTGGTGAGTTTGACACCCGTGGTTTACAGTGTTCGAGTCAACGCACTGTTGGCTAGAAAAGAGAAGCTAAATTCAATTCTTGCAAGCTGTTTATAGGAATATGGGGACATACATCAACAACATTGCTTTTGAATGGCCCATTAAATACCAGAGTTTCAGGAAGAACAGTGGATCTACATCCTATAGCTTAAACTAAAGTTTTTTGGGGGAACATAACCATAAAGGGCATAACTTCACCTGTTGGGATTGCTAGAAAAGTTAAAACACTTATCAAAAAGTTGTTTTTTGCCTCAAGTGGTTCCCCAAGGATCTCAAAACCTCCAACTTCAGGTTGGGATGTTTCACTATAAACAGAGTTGGTATACGGTAGAGTTTAATTTCCAGCTCATTTGAAAGAAAAATGGGGAGATTTGTGGTGGAATATTCACTGAATGCTCAACTTGGCCTCTATGCAGGACTCAGCACCAGTTGAAAGTCCGTCCCACCATGGCAAAAAAGTCCTCATTGTGCTGACTGAAATAGGTGCAGAGTCGTTCCAGCAGTAATTCATCCACGGTGGGGTGAGGTCGGCCTTTCGATTGGTCAAGGCAATGCCGTTCTCCTTTGGCCTGGAGGCAAAAGAAGCCTTTTGTTTCGTTGAAATAAAAGTTGTCTGGGCCCAGGTAAGGCTCCAGTCCCAGAAACTCTTCCACGTGACGCATTTCTGAATCTGGCTGCCGTATCAGGCCGCCTCCATCTACCACGTGAATCTGCGTCGTAGGGAAGAACTCCAGCCAGCGAGCCAAGTGTAGCGCGTAGAGGCTGCGCTGCATGGCCTTGTATTTGGTGTTCAGCTCTTGGCCCCTTTTCAGGATTTCCTCCAAGGACTGGTACGGTTTCTGCCGGGCTTTGCGGTTGTAGAGGATCTGAGTGTAATCGGACACCAACCTTTCCACGGGATCCCGCACAATCAAAAGGAGCTTCACGGAACGGTCCATGGCGTAGATCCGCTCTGGGGCCTCAAGGGAAGAGAAATAGCCCGGCGTCTTTTCCACAGTGATTTGAGTGCTGTGGGAATTGGGCATCTGTTGGCAGTACCAATCCAATCCCTTTTGGTAGTTCTCTTCCACGTTGAAGAAATGTATCTCGGAGTGAGCAGCTGCTATTTGGGGGTGTAGACTCAGCATCTCCAGCAAGGCCCGAGTGCCCCCTTTCCTCACTCCAATAATTATGCCTTTGGGTAGCCGTTGCTTCCAATCCTCATCCAGGGCATCAGAGTTGTTCCTTTTCCACTGGTCCAGCAGCTCATTCACGACGTCGGAGTCATTCCTCTTCCAGTTGGTCTCCCAGCGTCCTTCTTGTGAATAAATTTCACACATCTTCAGACATAGCAGCAGCAGGCAAATTCTGGCCATTTCTGACCCTGCTCTGAGACGGCAAGTGACAGATGCAACAGTTTTCCTCTAGCCTCCTCGATCTGACTCCCCACACACCGTTCTAGCTAGGAAGGAATCCTTCTGTAGAAAACTATGCTGCTTGCTGGTATTTCACATTCCAGTGCCCAGACTTGCAGCAATGCAGATAAGCCCTTCAGCAGAAAGATATTTGCTTGATGAAGTTGTTGACCCCTGAAAAAGATAGAAATATGGCCACAAAGCTCAGTACATTTAAACTCTGTTATTGTTGCTAAAGGCCAATGATGCAAGGCAAATCTAAGCAGGCAGATACGGGTTGGATTCACCTGTTGCGCTAAATCCTCACGTATTTGGTTTAGCACAGTGTATTAGCCTAGATTGGTAGTCTGCAAACCATAAATCACTATGTGTTTTAATATTTATTTCTTATCTTTTTGCAAGCCGCCCAGAGTTGCTTTATCGGTGACATGGCAGCATATAAATTTAATAAATGTAAATATGTAATAATTAAAATGTGGATGCTAGTTAGCTTTGGGTTTAATGAGTTGGGGAAATCTTGAGGAAGATGGCTGTATCAAGGCTTCAATGCTCCAGCTAGACCTGGGCCAGTGTTTTTCAAATTTGTCAACGTTAAGATGTGAGGACTTCCAACTCCCAGAATTCTGCACTCAGCCAGCTGGCTGGGGAATTCTGGAAATTGAAGTCCACATATTTTAACATTGCCAAGTTTGAGAAACTCTGATTTAGATCACTGCACAGTGTGTGCATTTTTCTGTCTTTTAAAAATCTTTGGGGTTATTTAGAGTTTTACAGCCCCCTCCTACATTAATTCAGCAAAATATGGATTACGTTGGTTGGCGTAAATCCGGATACACATCCCAGAACGTTGGTTCCTTTTACAGATTAGAGTTTGCTATTGATATAGTATACTTGGACTTCAGTAAGGCATTTGACAAAATGGACCAGAGCCCACTTCTTGGTAAGGTACAAGAGATAGACGGTACCACCACCAGATGGAGTCACAGTTGGCAGACCAACCGCATTCGGTGTAGTCCTCAATGAAACTACATCTACATGGAGGTAGATTCGCAGATGACACCAAGCTGAGGGGAATAGTCAACACTTAAGATTTAGAAGACAGAAAAGATTTAGAAGGATCTTGACAGACTTGAGCATTGGGCCCTATCCAACAAGATGCAGTTCAGTCGTGAAAAAAGCAAGAGATGGGTGAGATCTACCTCTCTTAAACCCTAATTATCTTTTGTACCTGCATAAGCTGCTTAAGTACTTTCCCCCCTGTGGAGAGGGAAGGGGGATTTCAGCCCTCCCTTTAGAAAAAGCAGTGACCGATTACCCAGGGGAGTTTTAAAACGTTGGAAAAAAATCTAATTGGATCCCAATTGGAATTTTATTTCCTAAGATTTGTGGACTAAAAAGACTTTCTATTCTCTATTCCCCGTTTTCATTTTTACTGAAGATCTGTTGTTTTTTTTATAAAACAGAAGTAAAACTGAAAAGATTAAAATAACTTTGGGGTTTAAAGGAGAGCTTCTAATGGTAGGGTGACATCTTGTGGCCAAACTTGATATTTCAATCTGTTAACGTCTAAAAGAGATTTGGCTGACAGCCCAGAAAATAGATAAGACACCTGCAACCTTGACATTAGAAGCTCAGCTATGCTCCCAAACTATTGTGGAAAAACAAAAAAACTTTCTTTTTGAAATCCCTGACTGTAAAACCTTTAGCCTAGCACACTATCATGGAAGAAAATCAGGAAGAGACTTTTCTGATGGAGGAGGATCAGGAGCAAATTCTTTACATGTTGAAAGAATTTCTCCAAACTCTCATTATAGCTGGTGAAGAAATAAGAGACTACAGAAAAAAAACAAGAAGGCAGTCGAGACTTGCAAAACCAAACTTTAATCACAATTAAAGAATTACCTATACGGAACGCAACAGAAAAGGTGGAACAATTAAATACTATGACAGAAGACTTAATTACTCAGCAAATACAGATAATGGAAAATCCAGAAAAGAAACATAATATGGGAAAAAGAAGATTTTCTATATAAACCAGAAGGAACCTGAGGTTCAAGAAGAACAGATGGAAAAGAAGACAAACAGCTCAAGACAACCACGTCAAGATGGAAAACCAAAGAGATGACCTTCTAGAATGGCTAGTCCTCTCAAAAAAATGGTGACTGGATGGTATCTTCAATGTCAAATAAAAAATATAACAATACAAGGAGATCTGTTTCATGACTCAAAAGCACGGACATGGAAGACGATCTGGCAAAGAAAAAAGCTAGAATAAGACTGAAGAAGAATGGGATTTCAGCCTACTTATGAGAATTAAAATGGAATAGACTTAAATAGATAAGATGTGTACTTTGAATATGAACTGAGATAAAGGAAATTATAGCCATTTAAAATTTAGAGGTACAAATATTGATAATTAAATTTGAATATTGATTTGTTCATAATGGTCATGTAAAGGTGATTAAGAAATATATAAGCTAAAGAAAATTGAAGAATGTAATAAATGAGTTTTTATGTAGCATTAAGAATAAAAATTATTAGCTCAAATACAAGATAGTAGTGTTCTGTTCCAGCCTACGACCGGCCCTGTTTGAATGTCAGGGACAACCCCTTTTTATAGTCAACAGGCTGGAAAAACCCAACCAAATTTATTTACAAAGAAATCAAAAGTTCAAACGAGTTAAACCAAAAGTTCAAACAAGAGTTAAACAGGAATAACAGACCAGGACTCTAGCAGAAGATCTTCAAACGGTTGCCTTCAGCAACTAGCACCTCCCACACCTTCCCCTTTTATCAGCAGTCCCAAGGTGTGGCTTCTCATTGCCTTCTCCTCCTCTCCCCGAGTTGCCTCATTGCCTTTCTCTGTTCTACTCTGCTGGATTGCCTCCTGCTCCTAGTGTCCCGGAATCGATCCAGCTGTGAATCATCTATGTCCAATACCTCATGCTCACACGGCTGAGTCTGATGAGGAACATGATGGGAGGGGCCAAGCTGAGAGTTCTGCAGTGCATCAGAGCCTCCCTCTGACACCACAGGCTCCCCAAACCCCTCCTCATCCTCCTCTTCAGAATCTTCAGACTCAGCTGCCAGTACCACAGGCTGATGCTGAATCACAACAAGTAGATACAAAGAGGAGGAGAGATGAAATATTAAACATTGAAATAAAAGAAATTTTGGTTACTAATTTAAGATATTTGGAAATTATTAGAAAATAAGATTATTATACCGTATTATTAATTTGTTGATGTAAATGGCAAGAACGGAAATAGATAAGAAATGTATCCTGAACATCAGATTTCGTGAGGAATTGTGATAAAGGGAATTGGGGTCATTTATTATTTGGAAATGAACAATATTAAATGTTAAATCTAAATATTAATGGTAAATTAAAACTGGGGAAAAAGTCATTAGGTTATTGATTGTCTAAAAGATTTGAGTGTTAATATAAATAAGATATATATATAAACTAAAAAGTATTGATAAAATGTAAGAAAGTTGCTTCTATGTCATTATTCGAATAAAAATTGTGTTAATTCAAATATGAGACAGCGTATATTAAGAGGAAAAGAGAGGAAATATTTACTGCATTAGGTTGAGATTTGTCCCAATCATATTTGTATGTAATTGGATTATTGTAACTCAGTCGCCAGGTTGCTTTTCAATTATGTAGTTGTAAGATTAGAAAACCAATAAAAAATTTAAAATAAATAATAAATAAATGCAGATATAGAATAGGCAGGACTTGGCTCAGCAGTAGTTAACCGTGAAAGGGATCTAGGGAACCTAGTGGACAATCACTTAAGTATGAGCCAGCCGTGAGTTGCAGCTACCAAAAAAACCAACACAGTCCTAGGCTGCATCAAAGGAGGGATACCATCAAGATTGCGAGAAGTGATGGTACCACTTTAGACTGTGCTGGTGAGACCACAATTGGAATGCTGAGTCTAGTTTTGGTCGCCATGATACAAAAAGATGCTGAGACTCTAGAAAGAGTGCAGAGAAGAGCAACAAAGATGACCAGGGTTCTGGAGGCTAAACTGTATGATGAACAGTTAAGGGAAGTAGTACGTTTGGTCTCAGGAAGAGAAGATTAGGGGTGACACGATAGCTACCGACTTCCTGCACTTGAGGGGCTGTCACAGAGATGAGGGGATCAATTGATTCTCCAAACCACCCGAGGGCAGGACAAGAAGCCAAGGGCGGAAGCTTGTCAGAGGTGCTAAGGAGGAATTTCTGAAACGGAGAACAATTAATCAATGGAAGAGCTAGTGAGTGCTCCATCCCTGGAGGTTTTCAAGAAAAGATTGGACAGCCATGTGTCTGGGATGGGATAGGACCTCTTGCCTTGGGCAGGGGGGTTGGACTAGAAGACCTCCAAGGTCACTTCCAGACCTAGGATTCTATCTCTCGTCTCTAAAATGGAGTCTCTGACTGAGAAATGGATTCCTAGGAAGCTCACATTAAAGAAACGCTGCACTCTCAATTGTTATGGTTAGGAGAAATCTGAACATAAGAGCAGCCACACCTGTGAGTTTCTTCCTCAGATGGCACTTGGCTCCCTGCTGTCTGGGAAGCATCCCTCCCCTGTTGCTTTCAAGCTGTAATGTTTTCTTTTTAACGCTCCAAGGCCTCCTAGCATAGCTGGCTGTACTTTTTGTCCTTCAAACAAAGGCAAACCAACCTCCACTTGGATGCTGCGGCTCGGCAGATTCAGTGCCAAGTAGAATTCCTGGGTCCGGGTGAACTGAGCCGAATTGCACAACTACTCAGTTGCATTGCATTAGCTAAACAAAACATCAGGGAAATGTTTGATTTTCCAACTTTGGGTGGAAACAAAAACTGGCCTTCCAGCTCTCAAGTTTCGGTCCACACAGGCAGTCCTCAACTTACAATCGAAATTGAGCCCAAAATTTATGTTGCTACGTGAGACATTTCTTAAGGGAATCTTGCCCCATTTTACGGCCTGTCTTGCTGCCGTTGCTAAGTGAATCACTGCGGTTGTTAAGTTGGTAACACGGTTGTTAAGTGAATCTGGCTTCCCCCATTGACTTTGCTGGTCAGAAGGTGGCAAAAGGGGATCGCGTGAACCCGGGACGAGGACTACCTGTACATAAATAAATAAATGAAAACATCAGAAAGAACAAATAATTCTCTGTAATGTTTCCCTCTACAAAACTGCACCCAGGTTTATTTTAACTGCATCGCAGGATGCTCAGTTTTGGCCCTTGGCCAACATTTATTTATTTGTTTATGCAAACAAAAAAGCAGCAGCAATTTCAAAAGAGAGAGGAAACCTCTGGCGGTCCCCGTGCTTGGTTGCCTATCTCTGTGTTAATTGCGGCACCATTTTTGCCTCAACCTCTGATTAGTCCAGTTCTGTGAATTTCACACAAACAGAAAGAATGAAAGATACGGCATTCTCATAGGTGCTGAATCCCCCCCCACTTTTTCTCCTCCTCGCCCTCCCCCCCCTCCCCCCCAGATGATTCATGGAAGCCTCACCTTTTCCTGTTAAATGAGACCCCAGGGGTCAGACTAGCATTCTTACTTGCGTGGATCTGCCTGCTGAAATTCCTCCCCAGAGCTCAGCCTGGCGTCACTCCGGGCCTTTGGATGCCTTGAACAGCATGAAGAGAAGTTCAAGGCAGCCCCTCAAGGGCCCATCCCGTTTCACAAAGTGCTTCTGCTGAGCTCTAAACAATTTCAACGCTGCTAAAACGCTGGTCGGAGGGGTTTCGGTTAACGTAAAGTCTCCTGCTTGAGCAGAGGGTTGGACTAGAAGACCTCCAAGGTCCCTTCCAACTCCCATTCCATTCATTTCCATTCTATTCAGTAGGAATAGAATGGAACCCAGATTGTTGGGGGCAATTAAGCTGACTTTGTAATAATGCCGCTTGGGGGTGTGTGTGTGAAAGCCCTAATAAGCAGGCATATACATAGAATGAAGGCTACTGCTAAGCTTGTAAGCCGCCCTGAGTCTTCGGAGAAGGGCGGGATATAAATGGGATTAAAATAAAAATAAATAAATAAATAAATACTCTATTACAAAATTAAATAAATTAAATCAGCATGGCTGGCTGGGGAATTCTGGGAGCTGAAGTCCACAGATCATTAAGTTGCCAAGGATGGACATTCCTGCTCTAAGGTAACAGCATTACCTTGATTCCAGGAAGGGCCAGGTTTCAATAAAATTTAAATTTCAAAATAAATAATAGATGATAGATAGATAGATAGATAGATAGATAGATAGATAGATAGATGATAGATAGATAGATGATAGATAGATAGATATTGTAAACTGTCCAGAATCGATTTGAATAATGAGATAGGTGGCATTATCAAATATACAACAGAGAATAACAAGATTGGAAGGGACCTTGAAGGTCTTCTAGTCTTCAAGCAGGAGACTGCATACCGTTCAGGACAAACGGCTGTCCCGACTTTTCTTAAAAACCTCCACAACATCTGGAGACAAACTGCTCACTGTCAAGAAGCTCTAGGTTGGATGTCTCTATAAGGATCTTCAACCTGTAACTTCTTGTCCAGCCCTCAAGTGCTTTGGAAAATAGGTTGGTAAACTCCCTCTTCTCTGTGACAGCCCCTCAAATATTGGAAGACTACTATCATGTCATCCCCAGTCTTAATTTCTTAGTTAGATTGGACATACCCACTTCCTGCAATAGTTCATCATATATTTTAGCCTCCAGTCCCCTAATAAAATGTGTTGCTCTTTTCTGCGCTCTATTTCTATGGACTCATAGAACATAGAATAACAGAGTTGGAAGGGTCCTTGGAGGTCTTCTAGTCCAACCCCCTGTTCAAGTAGACGACCCGTACCATTCCATACAAGTGGCTGTCCAGTCTCTTCTTAAAAGCCTCCAGTGATGGAGCACCTTCAGCTTCTGAAGGCAAGCTGTTCCACCAGTTAATTGTTCTGTTAGGAATTTTCCCCTTAGTTCTAGGTTGCTTCTCTCTTTGGTCAATTTCCATCCATTGTTTTTCGTCTTGCCTTTTGGTGCTTTGGAAAATAGTTTGACCCCCTCGTCTTTGTAGGAGCCCCTCAAATATTGGAACACTTCTAACATTCTCCCCTGGTCCTTCTTTTCTCTAGTTTAGACATACCCAATTCCTGCAATCATTCTTCATGTTTTAGTCTCCAGGCCCCTAATCATCTTTGTTGCGCTTCTCTGTGCACGCTTTCCAGAGTCTCAACATCTTTTTATATTGTGTTGATCAGAACTGGATGCAATATTCCAAGCATGCTCTCACCAGTGCAGTATAAAGCAGTACTAATACTTCATTTTTCCAGGATTCTTGCTATTATTCCTGTAGGAATAGGATAGCGACTAGACAGGAACAGATCTTAGGGAAAAACAGTGACTTGGTTTCATAAATACGGAAAGTGTCATGTCAGAAGGCAATAACATGAAGGACACTGGCCTGCACTTGAATTAACCATTCACACATCTATAATAATAAGTTGGAAGGGACCTTGGAGGTCATCTAGTCCAACTCCCTGCTCAGGCAGGAAACCCTATACCATTTCAGGCAAAAGGCTGTCCAGTCTCCTCTTAAAAACTTCCAGTGTTGGAGCATTCACCATCTCTGGAGGCGGGTTGTTCCACTGGTTAATTGTTCTAACTGTCAGGAAGTTTCTCCTTAGTTCTAGCTTGCTTCTCTCCTTGACTAGTTTCCATCCGTTGCTTCTTGTCCTGCTTTCAGGTGCTTTGGAGAAGAGCTTGACTCCCTCTTCTTTGTGGCAGCCCCTGAGATATTGGAACACTGCTATTGTGTCACCCCTCACCCTTCTCTTCATTAAACTACACATACCCAATTCCAGCAACCGTTCCCTATATGTTTTAGCCTCCAGTCCCCCAGTCATCTTTGTTGCTCTTCTCTGTACCCTTTCTAGAGTCTCAACATCTTTTTTACATTGTGGTGACCAAAACTGGATGCATTATTCCAGGTGTGGCCTTACCAAGGCATTGTAAAGTGGTATTAGTACTTCACATGATCTTGATTCTATCCCTCTGTTAATGCAGCCTAGCACTGTGTTGGCTTTTTTGGCAGCTGCAGCACATGGCTGGCTCATATTGAAGTGATTGTCTACTAGGACTCCGAGATCCCTCTCACAGTTACTACTATTGAGCAAGGTACCACCTAGTATAGTATACCTGTGCATTTGATTTTTCCTGCCTAAATGTAGAACGTTACTTTTTTCACCACTGAATTTCATTTTGTTAGATAGCGCCGTGTTCGAGTCTGGCTTTTTCAGCCCTGTCTAAAGAAGCAGAGATTGAATTGGGGCCCACTGCATGTTGTCACCAAGAGCCCCCGCCCCCTTTCCAAATCCTGAACTGTCCTAAGCATGGAACGGAAAAGCAACAGAGGCTGGGTAGCCCTTTTGCAGAGGTCTCCTTAGAACTTGTTTTCAAGCTTGCTCTGATCTAATGAGAAAGATCCTCCTATGAGGAATGTTTTCCACTTCCTAACACTGGCTAATGACAGGGTATGACATGTTTGGGGTCCCAAGAGCAGAGCGTGGAGGTGGAGGTTGTTTCCAGGGTAACCGCAGCAGAGAATTGCCAGGGAGGTATGCGAGATATTCCTGTGTTTTCCACGGAAGGCAGGAGAAGACTTGAAGGGCGGAAGTACTTGAAAATGGCTTAAGCGGGGCTCTTGGATTTGGGCTGCGGAAAATCAGCTGGGCAACTATGGCCCCTTTATGACCTGTGGACTTCAACTCCCACAATTCCTGAGCCAGCATGTTAATTTACAGTTACTTCTTTTCCATGAATACTTCCCCAAATTCTCCCATCTTAAAGCTGAATTTGGAATGGCTTTGGAACCAACAGAGCTGGAATGGGAGGGAGAGTGAGGACCATTGAGGTATGAAGATCAACCCAAGTTCATTCCAGGCATCCTTATTGCCTGATGGCCTGAGTTCCTATTGGCATCTTTGAACAGCTGCTCTGTACCCAGGAGAGGCCACTGCTAGACCCCAAACCACGCTTGACTGCTAAGTCCAGTTCTGCCTCAATTTCCCACAATACTTTGAAGTAACCTTATCCCAAGGCATTCTGGGAGATGGGATTACAGCCACAAAGTCCCTTTGGGAACTTGTCCACCCCTGTTTAAGAAGCATCTTCTGGAAGACATTCCTGGCAACAGGATACCCAGCCGTACCAACAGGCTGAAGAACAGCTTTTATCTGTGGGCTGTTAGGCTTTTAAATGGGATATAATCTTATGCAGAGTTGACTTGGGAGGCCGGTGTGTGGTGTAGTTGGTTCACATAGTGTGGTGGGATGGAGGGTTTGTTGTCACTGTGTGTTGGGGGGAGAGAGCACGGGGGGGAGGCTCAGCTAATCTCAATGTACACATGTTGTACTTTGACAATAAAGGTTTATTAAATTAAATAATAAGAGTTGGAAGCCACTGAACACCATCACTAAAGTCACGAGATAACCCAGCATTTTACGACTTTTCCCACCATTAAGTATATCACAGCAATTGCCACGGTCGTTAAGAGAATCCAGCTTTCCCCATTGACTCTGCTTGTTGGAAGTGGCTGCAAAGGTTGCAAATGGCATTTATATGATCCTGGGACGCTGCTGCAGCCACTGTAAATTGGTTGCCAAGCTCCTGAATTTGGATCATGTAGCTGTGGGGATGCTGTGTGGGTCATAAGTGTAAGGACCAAGTGACTATTTGTACTCCCCGACAGTTTGCTTGGAGGGTGTCTGCTCAGGAAACATCACTGTAAGAAATTGCCACAAGATGAGTGGCAAAAAAAATTGACAAAAAATAATAAATAACATAATAAAAGAACAAAATAATATAATGAAATATATAATATAAAATAAAATATAACAAATAAAATAATAATAAAATAAAATAAAATAAAAATAATAAAATAAATAATAAATAATAAAATAAAATAAAAATAATAAAATAAATAAAAATTAAAATATAAAATTAAAATGAAATAAAATATAAAATCAAAATATAATAAAATATAAAATCAAAATAAAATAAAAATTAAAATAAAATAATAAAAATAATAAAATAATATAAAATAATAAAATAAAATAATAATAAAATAAAATAAAATAAAATAAAAAATAAAAAATAAAATAAAATAAAATAAAATAAAATAATAAAATAAAATAATAAAATAAAAAATAAAATAAAATAAAATAAAATAAAATAAAATAAAATAAAATAAAGCAGGGGTCCCCAATCCTCAGTCTGTGGACTGGCTCTGGTCTGCAGCATGCCAGAAACTGGAACACGCAAAAACCCAAAGCCCAATCCGTGGGATGCAGGCAGCACATGACACCACGACTCTTCCAGTCCATGGAAAAACCTCTCTCCACGGAACCGGTCGCTATCATAAAGGACTCAAAATTAGGTGCATCAAGCATAGAGCTGGACACTGTCAAAGGACCATCTGCATCGATTAAAGAATTTATAGTGGACCATCAAAGAACTGATCCCATCCCTTTGTTAAACTACACATACCCAATTCCAGCAACCGCTCCTTATATGTTTTAGCCTCCAGTCCCCTATTCATCTTTGTTGCTGTTCTCTGCTCTCTTTCTAGAGTCTCAACATCTTTTTTATATCTTGGTGACCAAAACTGGATGCAGTATCCCAAGTGTGGCCTTATCAAGGCATTGTAAAGTGGTAATAATACTTCACGTGATCTTGATTCTATCCCTCTGTTAATGCAGCCTAGCACTGTCTTGGGGCATAATATCCTCCCCTCGTGCCCGCTGGGTCTCACCTCAAACTGTAGATCACATAGTGACTGGCTGTAAGTGGAGGGCAAATACGGGTCCAGTATCTCATTTTTTAATACAGTAGTCCTCAACGTTCAACAGTTCATTTAGTGATTGTTTGAAGTTACAATGGCACGGAAAAATGTGAATGATGACCGTTTTTCAGTTACAACCATTACAGCATCCCTGCGATCAAAATTCAGGCGCCTGGTAACTGGATCATATTTATGACGGTCACAGTGTCCCGGGGTCATGTGATCCCCTTTTGCGACCTTCTGATAAGCAAAATCAGTGGGGGAAACCCAGGTTCACTTTACAGCCGTGTTACTAACTTAACAACTGCAGTGATTTACTTAACAAGTGTGGCAAGACAGGTCCAAAAATGGGGGAAAATTCACTTAACAAATGTTTTGCTTTAGCAACAGAAATTTTGGGCTCAATTGTGGTCATAAATTGGGGACTACCTGTATAGACGATGTTGCGCTTCAATGGTTAGATGCCCTAGACATTGATATTTGAACACAGATCTTTTAAACGTTTATATTTTATTGGGTTCTACTAATCTAGCTGAAATGTTAATATATCATTGCTAGTCCAGGTATGATACGCCACACGCTGAGTAATCACGCTCCCTGGAGCAGACAGTGCATTTCTGCAATAAATCAATTAGAAGCAAGTTCAAATAGAAAGCTCTTTCCAATTTTCACCTGGCAGGATTTTGGACTCAAGCTCTTATCACCCCCCATGATATCAGGGGCGATGGGAATTGTAGTCACAACAACATCTCTAAGGTCACAAACTCCCCTTTTCCTAATTGAGGATTTATGGAGAAATGAGTTCTGCCTATAATATCATCTTCAATCCACCACATTCATTTAGACCAAAAGAATGGGGGGGGGGGGGGAAGAAAAAGAAACTCAAGATTAATAGTCTCACTTTTTTAAAAAAAAGAAGAAGTGAAAACTGTCTTTCTCCTAACTCTCAATTCTTTGAGACTGTCTACCCTGTTCGATTTCCAGTCTGGCTTGAAACTGGCAGGTGTTTTGCAAAGCAGATCAAAAAGAGAAAGAAGCAAACAATTCAGTTTGCATTAACAATACTAAACATTAACATTTTTATAGGGCGTTAAAGGACAGGGGCTTAATCTGCACTTAATCTGCTAGCAACAGGCAAAGCAATGGAAAAATCCCAGTGACCACATTCTTTCCATAGGTCAGAGAACTTCCCGATTCCCTGCCTTACCCCCAATTTATCCAAAATTCTTACCTGTAACAGGTTAGCCACAGCTACAGGACCCACTTTGCTTCTGTCCAGGTGTGCTGCTTCTTTGTACTAAAGTCTCCAGCCTGCCCACAGCACCAGGCAGTCTCCCAGCACTAATCCCATCCTGCCTTCCTTCCTTGGGGGAAAGAGAGAAATTACCGCAGTCTTCAGGGGACGGGGCGATGGAGAACAACAAACCAAACTCTGGTTTGAACAGCAAAGCAGCAACCAAGGAAAGCAGGAGCAGAGCTCTCGAGATTCAGAGCAAAGACATGCATCCATCAGGAAAAGCAACCCGTATCCACAGTTGAGTTAGGATGGAGGGATGTGCAAGACCTCATGTTCTCTAGAACATTTTATCAGCATAGAGACTGCCAAGAATAAGGGATGAGGAAGAAGCAAGAATATCCTCAATTTGCAGCTGGCCTCTTAGCTATGGTGTTGACAACAGTTCCATTTGCAGAAAGGGGTTGCACATTGAATGGATGTGTAAGTGAGGAGCATTATCAACTTCATCTGACATTCAGTGGCCGCACCACTTATCTCCAGCACTGAAAATGCTTAGGACCTCTGGCCTCCAAACTTTGTGCTTTGGTAATATAGATGGGCTCTGGAAGAAAATGGAAACAAGGAAACTTTATTAGATTACTGGGGTGGGGTGGGAGTTGCAGTTATGACATGACTGAAGACTTCCCATGTATGCTGCCTTAAACTCCTAAATGTCAACGTCCAGCCTCAGATTCCAAATAAAACTCCAGGTATGTTCCGTCTCCGAAAATCTTACTGTTTACTGAATGCACTGCGTGGTAATGTCAAAGCAAAACTAACTCTGAGGTTCCAACACCAATTCATAGACTTAAACAATAATTTTCCCAGCCACGCCCCCAACATCTTACATAGTCTATATAAACAAGTTGCTTTGTTATGGGAACCGTCTGCTTCAAATCCACACCTGTTCTGGTGTCCTTGACAAGACTTCAGGCTCTCACCGTCTTCAGCTGAATCAAAGAAGTTTCGTTTCTACATCTAACCCACTTGAAAGTAACACCTCCCCCCTTATTCTAAGGGCAAGTCGAAACACAGAGGCACCTAGCTGCCACAGTTTCATCCTTGACACTAAAACTCTGCCAATCGGGTTGACCTCCAGATGTCTTATTTTCAGGTCTCAGAAATCTCAGCATTGGCCATTCTCAGCTGGGGGATTCCCCCTAGTCTGGAAGATGTCCATTGCTATGGGGCAGCAAAAGCAGGATATAAAGATAAATAAAAGATATATAGTGACTGTGGCCATCGTAGAGACAATCTAGGATCCCTCGTGGAACACAGGGGAAAGCAACGCTTTATTCAGTGAGGCGGTCAGGTGTGTGACACACTCCACAAACCATACAAGGTCCTTCCCTTTTAAAAGGTACGTTTTACTAAAAAGTGGGTACATTATGGTGCAAAGCTGTGATTTTGTTTTTGACAAAGTGTACAGGCAGTCCTCAACTTACGGCCACAACTGGGATCAGAATTTCTGTTGCTAAACATAATCCCCTTTATCTCAAGCTCAGTTTCCTAGTGGTAGCCAGAAAAGCCTAAATAATTAAAGGGCTATGCAAATTAGAAGTAGTGACTTCCTCTGGGAATTTGCACTAGCCCTTCCTGGGGGTTTGTGGTAGTTGCCACTAAGGTCCAGACCATCTCTTCTCAAAACACTCTGGGCATCATTTTAAGGATTCACTAATAGGCATGTATGACAACATAGTCAAGACAACACCAACAAAATTGTCCCTTTCTTCATTATTTAATGAAGTATGTGTGTTACTGGAGTCCATCTGTTACTGGAGTGGGAAACTGTTATTCCCTACAGAATGGAACCTCTTGGTTAGGAGAGCAATCCTCCAGGAATTTGTCTAATTGAATGTTGTGCTGAAATTGCCCAGTTTCTCAACCAGCACCTGCAAGCTTCTGTTTTTCTGTTGTGTTCTCAGAGCAATGGATAATTTCTGTCAACATTTTGCCCCTGCTCAGCTTTTTAAAAATCGGTAAAAGTTGGCTAGGAGTTGGATGGAAGGCTAGCTAGTTACTTCCAGGGCTAGAGGCTAGATGTAAAAGTTTGTGTTTTGTTTTTTTTCAAAAAAGCAAAACAAAATTAGGGAAAAAACAGTGGCCAATCACTTTTATTTTGTTGCTAGAAAATTATGTGGAAAGCTGATTTTGAAGAATCTCTGTCTCCACTTTCTTTGGCCCACCTAAGAGGTCCTAAGGTCCTCTCGGCCAATCTCTAGGTGGGCATGATTTATTTATTTAATTTTCCAAGTCCAGAACATCTTATATGAAAAGAGAATATAATAATTAAATTAGTATAACAGTCTAAATAAAGAAAACCTTTCAATAACTATGTAACAAATATAAAAATTAAAACACAAGGAATTTAAAACACTTATGCGACATTATATAGCAGGGGTCATCAAACTTGGCCCTTTGATGACTTGTGGACTTCAACTCCCAGAATTCCTCAGCCAGGCTGGCTGAGGAATTCTGGGAGTTGAAGTCCAGAAATCATCAAAGGGCCAAGTTTGAAGACCCCTGTTACATAGCATTTGAGGCCCTATTCAGAAAGTGGTCTGAACAGCTTTATTGTTGGCCAGGACCAAATTGTGCATTGTACAGGTAGACCTTGATTTATGACCACCACTGAGCCCCCAATTTCTGTCGCTAAGCAAGACAGTCATTAGGTGAGCTTTGCTAGATGTAAAGTGAATCCTTGCAGCTGTTAAGTTAGCACCACGGTTGTTAAGGTAATTCGACTTCCCCCTTGACTTTGCTTGTCAAAAGATGACCGTGTGACTTTGCAACACCGCAACCGTCACAAATATGAGTCAGTGGCCACCTGTCTGAATTTGGATCACCTGACCATGGAGATGCCTCAATGGTCGTAAAGTGTGAAAAACGGCCATAAGTCACTTTTTGTTCTGTCCCAGCTCACGTGAGTCCTTGTTATGCTCACAAGGAGAAACCCGTTTTCTAATCAAGCAAGCAGGAACTGCAGGAAAACCCCAAACCCCTTTTATTATTCACAGACCTGAGTCAATGTCCAAGGCAAACAAACACAGTTCACAGAAACCTGATCCTCAGCACAAACATTTACCTTCGGCAACCAGCACCTCCCACACCTTCCCTTTTATTATGCAGCCAAGGCGTGGCTTTCCTAATGCCTTCTCCTTTGCCTTTGGAGCCGCCCCATTGCATTCCTCTATCCTACTCGCTTCTCTTGCCGGCGCTTTCGTGCATCCTTCATCACTGTCCAACTCAGGGTCCCAGCACAGCTGTGTCTCAGCCTGAGCGCAAGTAGAGGGGGCAGGCTCCTCGTCCGACTCTAAGTCTTAGAGCTCCTCAGAGCCTTCCTCTGACTCTAGTATCACTTCAGGCCCCTCCTCCTCATCTGAGAGACTCAGCTGCCCGATCCACAGGCTTGCTAGGAATTGCAACACTTTTTTGTCTGTTTGTAACTCTGAACAGTCATTAAGCAAACTGTGGTTAAGTTGAGGCCAGGAAGCAGAGGAGATGCTGCTGCTTGGTGTCACGTACTCTTAGAAGCACCTGCATTTGTAATGACGTGGCCTGCTCCTCAGGGCAAAACTTTCAGGGCCAAATGAAGAACCGTCTGTTCAGTGATGCCTTGTTTGGCTGAGGTTTACCTAAGCGTATCTCCTTCCTCACTGAACAAAACGCATCAGGAAGTTAATTCAGGTCAAGAATGGATTGCACAAGAACCGGTTACCCTCCTGGGCTAGCTGGCAAAATGTCCTTCTATGGCCCAATCCAAGTAACATTTAATGGGTCAGGAATGTATCACTGGGCTGTCAGTTATTATTCTTTTGGGCGGGTGTGTGTGTGAGGAAATGTAAACTTCCTTAAATTGAGCTGAAATCTTGGTTCAGGGCAGCAAAATGGAAGTGACATGGTTGTGTTCTTGCAGGATGCTTTTATTTATATGGCTGCCGATCTCATTAAGGCACATTTGGGTGGCTAACAAGAATTACGTAAGTGAGTCCAAGTCCCGCCTTAGCCACAAATCATGGCTGGATGACTTGGGGTCAGTGACTCTCTCTCAATCCAACCTGCCTCACAGGAATGTTTTGTGAGTATCAGTTGGATAAGAAATGGAAGGGACCTTGGAGGTCTTCTAGTCTAATGCCCTGCTCACGTAGGAGACCCTATACCATTTCAGGTAGCTGTTGTCCATTTTTTTTTTCTTAAAAACCTCCAGTGATGGAGCACCCACAACTTTTGAAGGCAAGCTGTGCCACTGGTTAATTGTCCTTATTGTTAGGAAGTTTCTCCTTAATTCCAGGATGCTTCTCCCTTTGATTAGTTTCCATCCATTGTTTCTTGTCCTGCCCCCTGGCGCTTTGGAGAATAAGTTGAAACTTCGTGTGGCAGCCCCTCAAATAATGGCATACTGCTATCAAGTCATGGGTAAAATAGGAGGAGGACGGTGTGTCGGATATGTTGGCTGCCTTATTTGTAAAAATAATACAAACAGTCTTGCAACTTACAACAGTTCTTTTAGTGACCACCTATGACAGCCTTAGATAGCATGATGCATCTCAGTATTAAAATATTTTAAGCAAAGAATGTCAAAGCACTGGTAGATTCATTAGCCTATGAGTCTCATCTTAGATCTGGGTAATTCTACAGGATAGCAATAGCACTTAGGCTTATAAACCTCCTCATAGAGCTTTACAGCCGTCTCTGAACAGCTTACAGTGTCAGCATGTTGCCCCCAAAAATCTGGGTCCTCATTTTACCAACCTCGGAAGGATGGAAGGCTGAGTCAACCTTGAGTCGGTCAGGATCGAACTGCTGACGGTGAGCAGAGTCAGCTTGCAATACCACATTCTAACCACTGCACCACCAGGGCTCTAAGGATAGATGACCATGTATTTTTATTTTTTGCAAGGCACAGGCTGTTCCCCCAGGTGTTTGCATGAGTGGTTGTGGGGTGGGTGAGACAAATTTTGCTACTATTGATGGTTAATAGTTAACAGTTTGTCCCTGGGCATTGGGGGCAGTTATATTTGAGGTTTGTATTTAAACATGTACACTGTCCAGGGTCACTTGTGTGAAATAGGGGGGTGGGGGCTATATCAATTATGCAAACTAAGAAATAAAATGTCAGGACAATAGCAATATCTTTAAAAGCATCTGCTATTCAATGTCCATACAGATGTGATTGCCATTTAGGACCATCCAAGCTAGCTTCCAGCAAGCAAAATCAATGGGGCATGCTGGATTCGCTTAACAGCTGCAGGGATTCCTTAACAACAGTGGCAAAAAGGTCATAAAATTGGGTGCGACTCAGTGGTGGGATTCAGCTGGTTCGCACCGGTTCAGCAGAACTGTTAGCTAAATTTTATTGAGTTCTGAGAACCGGCTGAATCCACACAGCTTCTGGAAGTCCGTTCTAGGCCTCGGAGGCCTGGAAGAGGCCTCCCAGGCCTAGAACAGCCCACCAGAAGTGCATGGATGCCACTTCCGGAAGTCTGTTTTAGGCTCGGACACCCAGGCCTGCATCCACACAGAAAACCTGTTGTTCAGATATTTGAATCCCAGCACTGGTGCGACTCATTTAACAGCCACATTGCTTAGCAACAGAAATTCTGGACCCAATTGCGTTTGTACGTCAAGGATTAGCTGTTAGCCTGTTAAGGAAAAAATCAAAACAGAAACCAACAGAGCATGAAAAAAACGTGATGTATTTCCTAAAGTTCCATTGACATAATCCAGAAATAAATTATGTCTTAGATCACACACACACACACACACACACACGTGAAGGTTATATGAAATATAACCTGGGTGGTTCTCATTCATTTGTGAATTCCACAGGGTGAAAAAAAACTGCTTTGCACAACAAAGGCTCAAGCATTTCTCTCTTCAGGCAGTAGATACTCCAGTCCTAAATGCTGAAAAATCTCTTCCTCAGCGGCAGCGGGCAGGAAAATTTTCTGAAGAACATGCAAAAAATAAACACACACATTAATCAGTGACTGAAAACCCTTTTTCTACTGGGCAAATTCCCCATAGCTAAATACATGTGACTGCCCATCCATGTATACTTGCGCACAAACAAGGACTTTATTCATACCTTGTGCTGATCCAGGGTTTAATTGTATTGGCTGGAGAACTCATGACTGGCAAACTGAAATGGCTGCATTTCAGAACAAGGCCAGCCAAAATGTATTTGTTTGTTTGTTTGTGTGGT
This sequence comes from Vipera ursinii, assembly GCF_947247035.1. NCBI lineage: Eukaryota > Metazoa > Chordata > Lepidosauria > Squamata > Viperidae > Vipera > Vipera ursinii. The sequence continues at coordinate 6,226,327 of NC_139519.1, read as the reverse complement.
GTGGTGGCCTAGTGATGAAGATGCTCGCCTCCTACCTGGAAGTCTTAAGAGTTCAATACTTGGTAGCGGCAGATGTTTCTGTTTCTTAGGGTGCAAAGAAAAAAAATACCTGCTGCGAACTCCACATAGGCATCAGGAAAGGCATCCGGCCAGTAAACACTCAGCTCCATCCAGTTGCCCTGACTCTATCCCGGATTAAGGGATTACAGGGTCATAAAAGGAAGTTTTGTTTATTTATTTACAAAATGTATTGGTGCGCATATTACCACACAGTATCTCTGGGTGGCTTACAAGCTATATCATCTCTGTCTCTTCACTATCACTATCTCTATAATCTGTGGATATACATACATACATACATAGACAGACAATACCAACCACTAAGGTCTGCTAAAATCCAATTCCAAATGGGGAGGGCGGGGGCAGAATAGGGGGGAGGTGGGATCTGTTGTTGCTTGATCAACTGCCTCCATTGGGGTCCCAAGCTAACTGGCAGAGCCAGGTCTTTAAGCCCTTGCAAAAGGTCAGGAGGGTTATGGCCAACCTCACGCGGGGAGTGAGGGGAAAGTAAGACCTTCCAAATGGACTCTCTTTCTAGATGATTTAGTACCTTCAAAGGGCCCAGAGCTTGTCTAATGAGCTTCTGATTCCTCTCGGGTACACAAATATGCCACAACCACAGATACTCACTTAACAGAGAGGCATGGGAAATTCAGAGCTTAACAAAGGAGAATCAAACATGGAAGACTGGAAGGCTTATGGAGGCAGAGCAGGACATCTCCTTGGCATTTTTTGCACCAGAATTTGTACCCAGGTCTCAACAAACTCCGGTCCTGAACCTTTGCTAGAAAAAAGGGTCTATCCAAGGGTGCCAAATCCCAAGTCATTCCTCCTGAGATTCTTGCTCCGGGGACCTCTTACCTGCTCCAGGTGATAGAGGCCATGGCTGTTGAGGGTCATCTTCTTCTCACGCTTAGAGAAACGGCGGAGGTCTCGTTCAAAATTCTGGGAAGGTAAAGCACCAGGAGGATTCCATTTGTTAATCAACAACAGAGTCTCCTCTGAATGCGAAATACATGAGGAATTTGCCTGACGCATCTTTGAAAGATTACCTGTTCCCTCCCTATCTTTGAACCAATTTTGGAATTTGCCATTTCTAGGCATGCCAGACTCCTGGACCTTAGATGTCAGTTCTGATTGCTAGTGAGCAGGAATAAGGTCTTCAATCCGGTACTTCAAATATCCAGCTAAGAAAGCTTTGAAAACTAACAATACGCTAACCAGATAATCATAGAAGAAACCTTTTGCCTTCCTGTAATTGAAATCTATTATTCCATGCACTCTGGAACGAATGAAAACAGGGTGGTTTTTTTTTCATAGTTATCTGCATTAAATTTCATTTTTTTATTTTCACCCTAGTTCTTTAGCATATCCATTCTGAATTTGATTTCAGTCTTCTGCAGGATCACAGAAGGAAAATGCCTAAGATTTGTTCTTCCGCAGGAGGTTGTGCTGAACTCCAGAAAACAAAGGAAGCTATCTCAAAGTGCACACAAGCGAGAGATGGGAGATTCTATTACGGGACGGCTCTTAATCCTTCATGCAAACATTCCAGGAAGGAGAAAGTCAAACGTTTCAAAGAGATCAGAGCCAAGAATTCAATAACAAGGGAGGCCCAGAGGGTTCCCAGTTCAGTTCCAACATTCTGTACTCTAAGCTCTGATCCTTGGCACCGCAGCTCATTCAAGAAAGCCTGGATGACTCTTTCTTCCAGTCTGCAGTGAAGGGACTACTTGACCTTTTCTCACCGCAGTTGAAGAAGGATTGAAGTGTAAAGGTTAAAACAAACTCTTTGCGTGCAGGACCACCGAGCATCTCCAGGTAAACTCAAAAAAGCACCTGCTGGAAATTCTGGATGGAGTGGAGGAAGAGAATGGGAGAGGGAAAGGAAGAAAGAGGGGGAGAGAGAGATAAGAGAGAGGGGAAGAGGGAGGGAGGGAAAGAGGGGGAGAGAGAGGGAGGGGGAGGGAGGGAGGGAGAGAGAGGGGGGGGAGGGGGAGAGAGATTCTGTGCCCAAATTTGGAGTCCTACTTAATTTGATATCCCAAATATCTGCATGGTTTAACTACTGGATGGATGGATATAGATAGAGGATGATAGAGGACGATAGAGATACATGATACATTATATATATATATATATATATATTCTATATGTATATGTATATATATGTATATGTATATATATAAATAAAGATTTGTCCCATGTTTGGGGCCTAGCAAGGTAATCTAAAAATAGTTAACAAGCATTTGACATGTATGTGTATATGTATGTATGTGTATATATATATATATATATATATATATATATATATATATATATATATATATATATATATATATATATATATATATATATATATATATATATATGTAGATCTAGAGTCTCGGGTTTCTTCCCGCGTTCCTTTCATCTTCAGAAAGTTGTGGCGATGTCGAAACGTCGCCACAACTTTCTGAAGATGAAAGGAACGCGGGAAGAAACCCGAGACTCTAGATCTACACATACAGACACCCGCGAGAATCTACGAAAACATATATATGTTTTCGTAGATTCTCGCGGGTGTCTGTATGTGTAGATCTAGAGTCTCGGGTTTCTTCCCGCGTTCCTGTATATATATATATACACACACACACAGTATGTATATATATACATATATATATATACATACACACATACATATAGACACACATACATATACATGTATATACATATACGTGTGTGTACACACACACACACACACACACACACACACACACACACATATATATATATATATATATATATATATATATATATATATATATATAGAGAGAGAGAGAGAGAGAGAGAGAGAGAGAGAGAGAGAGAGAGAGAGAGAGATCTATAGTTAGGCAGGCAGGCCCTGCTGCCCAATTTGGACTCCTACTTAATTTGACATGAAAAGCTCCTTAGGAACTCTCTGACACCAACCTTTTCCCCAAGGCCACACCCAAATGAATACAAAACCAAGTTCAAATACAGGACCCAGCCCACATGGAACTCACCCGTGAGCCGGTCCAGCCAAGCAAAGCAAACGGAAATTGGCTGAAGGGGGTCACAACCAAGTCCACCCGCACAGCTGTCCGGGGACAGGATGTACCAGACCCCGCTGAGGCGCCGAGCTTGTGAACCCCAGCACCCCCTGGATGGCTTCCCGCAAGATCCCCAAGGTGGAAGATGGAGAGGCAGCGTTCAAAGTGGTCCATGGTGCTTGAACCGCCGCTAACCCACAGCTCTTCATCTTCGAGGGAGTGCAAACTGCTTCGGTGGAAACTGTGATACAGCAAGAAGCCCTGAGAAAAGAGAAACCCGTGGAGGAGAATCACACCCAGAGTTTACGGGTAGTCCCCGACTTGCAATCATTCATTTATTGACCACTTGAAGTTACAATGGCACTGAAAAAAGTGACTTATGACCGGTTTTACACTGCCACTGCATCCCAACGGTCACAATTCAGGCCTTTGGCAACTGTCCCGGGGTCATGTGATCATCTTTTGTAATCTTCCCAGCTGGCTTCCGAAAGGCAGAGTCAACGGGGGAAGACAAGATTTGCTTAAGGACCACATGATTTACTTAACAACTGCAGTGATTTGCTTAATCCAGGGGTCTTCAGACTTGGCCCTCTTGTGACTTGTTTGAAGACCCATGGCTTAACAATTCTGGCAAAAAAAGGCTGCAAAACAGGGCGAATCCCATTCAACAACTGCCTTGCTTAGCAACGGAAAATTTTGTGCTCATAATTCAAGGACTACCCATACAGTATATGGTATACATATATGCACAAGCAAAAAGGTTTGGGTAGGATTAAGAATTGCCTGCTGTTCAGAAGCCCATCAGCAACCAACAATAGTGGTCAAGAAGAAAAACAACAGGCAGCCCTTCTCTAGGGACAAGGTAGGGACAATCACTCCATCGAAAGCAAGAACAAAGAAGAGGTTAATCTTTCCTTGAAGTTGTTACCATACATATCCATCCTTTCAGGATAAACACTCTGATAAAAAGTGCAGAAAAGTATACAAACTCACCTAACATTATCCCTATTTATGTACAACTTCCAAGCACTCACTCAATATCCCGTCAAACATTAACTACTTTGGGCTTCAGCAGAACAGAACAGTATAACAGAGTTCAAAGGGAACTTGGAGGTCATCTAGTCCAGCCCCCTGCTCAAGCAGGAGACCCTATACCTTTCTGGACAAATGGCTGCTCAATTGCTTCTTGAAAACCTCCAGTGATGGAGCACCCACAACTTCTGAAGGCAAACCGTTCCACTGGTTAATTGTTCTCATGGTTAGGAAGTTTCTCCTTAATTCCAGGTTGCTTCTCACCTTGATTAGTTTCCATCTATTGCTTCTTGTCTTGCCTTCTGGTGCTTTGGAAAATAGATTGACCCTCCTTTTCTTTGTGGCGGCCCCATAAATATTGGAACACTGCTATCATATCACCCCTACTCCTTCTTTTCTCTAGACTGGCCATACCCAATTCTTGCATCCCTTCTACATGTGTTTTACCAGCAGTCCCCTAACCATCTTTGTCGCTGTTCTCTGCATTCTTTCCAGAGTCTGTAATTCTTTTTTTATATTGTGGCAACCAAAACAGGATATAATATTCCAAGTGTGGCCTTTGATGTGTTAAGTTTCAGATGTATATTCTTATCAGCCTTACCAGGTAGACTGGATAGCAAACATAGCCAGATAGCCTAATTCTACTTTTACTGTAAATTGTGTGTATGTGTGTGTTTGTACCTGTGTGTTGTTTGTGTAAGATTCAGTATGTGTGAATGAAATGAATGTGTTCAGTAAGAAAGTGTAACCCTTCTAAACAGAGAGCAGTTAGATTCATGGTTTAATTCTTATGCTTCTTGGAAAGTTGGCAAATTTCTACACTGCAGATCTGTGACTTCAATGCAACTTTTTTTTTAAAAAAAACATACATTTGCTGCTTCCAGATCTGCCTGTTTTGCCAGATCCTCCTTGCATTCAAGTCTTCACCTACCTGGCTCTCCAGGACACCGATGACTTTGCATAAGAGTCCCAGTTCTTGACCTTCGGAAGGGTGGGTGATGAGCAGGTCCACATCATGGCCACATGGCTTCCCTCTGTTGGGGGGAGACAGACTGTAGCCACAAGTTTCCGGCCAAGTTTGTTTTTATTGGCATTTACCATTTTTAACAGTGCTAAACACGGCTGCCTCAACCACCATTGGCTGGGTTCAGACAAACCATTACAATCAAATTATAACATAGCACAGTGGGGAACCCATTCATTGAAAGGACTCAAAAAATGTGCAAAATGAGTGTGGCTTTAATGGGCTTTAATTCCCATGCAGACATGATGATTTTTCAATCTCTCATCCTTTCATACTGATTTCTTAGCATCAGCAAGTTCCAGCTTATACGGACATAAGTGCAGAGAATTCCCCAGGTAGCACGATTATTACTAACATTTCAGGGAAATGAGTCTGCCCATCTGAAAATTTATTTATCAGTCATATTTATATGGCTGCCCATCTCACAGAACATGACTCTGGGTGGTATACAATAAAACTATATAATAACAACATTAAAACACACTACAGGTAGCCCTTGACTTATAACCATTTGGTTAGTGAGCATTTGACGTTACAACGGCGCTGGAAAAAGTGACCTATGACTGTTTTTCACAAATACAGCCGTTGTAACATCCCTGTGGTCACATGATCAAATTCAGATGATTGGCAAGTGGCATGTACTGCATTTATGACGGTCACAGCGTCCCGGAGTCATGTGATCCCCTTTTGCGATCCCCTTCTGACAAGCAAAGTCAATGGGGAAGCCAGATTCACTTAACATCTGTTCCTAACTTAACAGCTGCAGTGATTCACTTAACAACTGTGGCAAGAAAGGTCATAAAATAGGGCAAAGCTCACTTAACAAATGTCTCGCTTAGCAACAGAAATGTTGGGGTCAATTGTGGTCCAGGACCGCCTGTATCCTTAAAAACATGATGCTACTACTAAAAGAGGCTAGGCAAGACCACTGGAAATTATGAAGGGGAGCCATCTCAGCAGATCACCTACCCTTCGCCCAGATGCCCCAGTCATATTTTGAGAGATTTCTGGAAGGATGGTTGGCTAAGGAAACCATGGCTGATGGTATCGAATGCCGTCGAGAGATCAAGAAGGATGGATATACAACTGCCATTCCGCTTCCACCAGAGATCATATAAAAGTGGGAGAAATGTCATTTCTATCCCATAAAGGTAAAGGTAAAGGTTTCCCCGTACATGCATGCTAGTCGTTTACACCTCTAAGGGCCGGTGCTCATCTCCGTTTCAAAGCCGAAGAGCCAGCGTTTGTCTGAGGACGTCTCCGTGGTCATGTGGCCGGCATGACTAGACGCCAAAGGCGCATGGAACTCTGTTACCTTCCCACCGTAGTGGTCCCTATTTTTCTACTTGCACTTTTTACGTGCTTTCGAACTGCTAGGTTGGCAGAAGCTGGGACGAGTAACAGGTGCTCACTCTGCTACACGGCACTCGGGATTCGACCCGCCAAACTGCCGACCTTCTGATCGACAAGCTCAGCATTCTAACCCACTGAGCCACCGCGTCCATTTTCTATCCAATACCAAGGCCTAAATCCTAAGTGAAAAGAATCCAGATGATGCCTTTCAAATTGCCCAGGTTGGAAAAAGTCTGGCTTAGTTAAGTTAATCAGGTCAGAAGAAAAGGAAGAGGAAAGATTTCAACTCTCACTGTATCTTCCGTAGGCCACACAAGCAGCACAGTGTTTTTTTCAGACTTTACAGGCTTTTAAAGTTTGGGAGAAAACCGACTCCGCAGACTGAGGTTCTCAGTGGGTGGATTCACAGAAAGCATTAGTTTATGGTTCATTTTAACTCTTGTTCCAGGCAAGAATAGTTCAGACCTCACTAAGCCACAGTCAACTTTCCTTGGGTTACACGTTGCAGGATCTGCGAACCCAGCAAAGGATAACTTAGTCAACCAACCATGTTTTAGAAAAGTCATGGTGACTGCAGTATTTAAACTCAACCAGAGATACGCCTGTCTTAAGCTATAAACACAAGCCCCTTGGAAAACTAGTTTCCACTAAATATTAGGTAAAATATCTTTAGATCTCTGCCACTTTCACAAAAGCAATCCATGAGGTTCTTAATGTTTTTCTCCACTGATGGTTGACATTGATGACCTCAGGATTTCTAGCTACCAGCAGCACCAGGAAAGACTGGAACCGCCCACTTTAATTTAACTAGCCTCTATTTCCCCAGCTTATCCGGCGTTCACTATCCAAATCAATTCACCTCCTAAATCCCCCGGTCAGCGTGACCGTAGCTCCAGGCAAAACCTGCTCAACCACCTTTTGCACCACCTGGCTGATGGCCTCGGCTTCACAGAGGTCCACAGGGGTATTGAGGTCCTCATAATGAAGAAGTCCTACAGGGAAGATCAGGCCCAAGTCATTAAGAAGCAATCAAGGATCATCTGAAACAAGTTATTCTATAACAAATGGATAGAAATGTAATTTAAGGAGCAGGTTCATATCTTGATATATCCAGAAACACTTCTGTAATTATAGAATACAGAATCATCTCCAGATGTATCGGTATGTAAGTGACAGGTCCTATAATTCCCAACTGGCAAGGCTGTTCTTTGGAAGCGGTAATATTGATATTAATATTGGTAATAACATTGAATTTCTTTTCCTTCAAGTTACAAAAACATCAAACCAAACAAGACAGGGACCATTTTTTTCTCTGGACAATGAATTATATAAAAATTTTATAAGTCTTTCAGAGCTGCTTATTACAAAAAGCTATCAGCCCTAATCAAGCAGGTTTTTAGAGGTGGATGTTTTAACTGGTGAGTCTATGTGTGTAAGACAGACATAGAGAGGTGTCCTAATGAATTTTATAGATTACTAAGGCATTACATTTATTAGAGCTATATAAAATACTATTTTGAGCGACTGGTTTGATGCTTATGCTTTGTTAGAAAAAATCTATATCATTATGCTTTAAACAGTCACATCAGGCCAGTATTTCTAATATTTAACTCAGTTCATCTTTCCCCCCTCTCCTATTATAAAGCACAAGACTTAATCAACACATATTTATGGAAAAGTCACATTGGAAAGAAAGCAATTTTATATCAACTAAAATGCAATGCGTAGAGTTCTTTCTAAAGGCAGTTTTGCCAAAGAAGTGAACAGTCTTAAAACTTAATAAAATAGCAAATAATTTGCTACTCAACCCCCAAAAGCACCTTTGCAGTCAAGATAATTCTCCCCAAGTTAAATAAAAATGCCTTCTTCTTTTGCACAAATTACTCACCTGCTTGCTGTTCTTTATTCAGTTTAATCTTGGGCGGCTGTAAGTCAGCAAGGGACCTGAACCCCTCCTGGTACCATTGGCTGGCTATCCTTACCCCAACTCCAAAGATCTTCGTGAAAAGCTATGGAGAAAAACAAATTCCTTAGAACGCCATCCCGATCAGGTAAAGCAAAAAGGTCCATAATTCAACCATGTAACACAGACATGTCAAACACAAGGCCCGGGGGCCGGATCCGACCCACAAAGTGGTTTCACGTGGCCCACGAAACCATCCTGGAAACAGTGAGGGAACGGCCCCCACTGCCTTGGCCCTGGCCCAGAGACCCTCCTTCTGCCAGAGACCCTCAGATCCGTCCCACTCCTGCCCGGGCCCCCATAGGCACCCTTGATGCCAACGATGTAGAGCTGGCCACGCCCACCCAGTAGGCCATACGCACTCTAGCCACGCCCACCCAGTAGGCCACGCCCACCCTTGCTATACCCACCCGGCCCCCTGAGGGCAACCGCATTGCTGATGCGGCCCTCAATGAAATTGAGTTTGACACCCCTGATGTAACAGGTCAGGAACGCAAGAAGAAATGTGGGCTCCTTGCCAGTCACTCAGCTTGATGATTTTCTTGCACACATTTCATTACCAGCCCAGATAACACCATCAGTGCACTGGTAATGAAACATCTGCAAGTAAACCAAACAGAGAGTACCAAGGAGCACTCTTTTCCACCCTGTTAGAAATATTCTCTTCTATCTGAGGAAGAAATTCGTACAGGTTGCGTATTTCCAAAAAGAAACAAAAAGCATTGTTTGCTACTATCATTTTCATGCACTTCTCTGGCGCAGTTTCATAACTATAGACAGCTGGGTTCATTCTTAAGACTAGAAAATGGGTTACAATACATTTTCAATCCTGGCTGTTCACCTGGTAACTTTGGGCCAATACATTTCCCCTCAGATGAAAAGCCTTGGTGGAGCAGTGGGCTAATGCCTCCTTAAGTAACACCAGCTGCCTGCAATTAGTGCAGGTTCGAGTCCCACCAGGCTCAAGGTTGACTCAGCCTTCCATCCTTCCGAGGTAGGTAAAATGAGGACCCAGATTGTTGGGGGCAATAAGCTGACTTTGTAATAATGCCGCTTGGGGGGGCGCGAAAGCCCTCATAAGCAGGCATATACATAGAATGAAGGCTATTGCTAAGCACATTGATTTGTGCTTAGATTGTAAGCCGCCCTGAGTCTTTGGAGAAGGGCAGGATATAAATGGAATAAAAAAAAGGCATTCAACGGATAATCCGAAACCACAGGCTCCAATTAAGTTCCCTAGGCTGGCCAAGTGGCTTATAGCAGTAGGCTGAATCCAAGGAGACGTTCTTTAAAAACCCTTAAATCATTTTCACAAAAATAAAATTCAGGGACGGGGCCCTCTACAGTCAGCAGATGGGTGAACATTTGCTCACATGTACTTTGTATAATTTGCGAGGGATTTCACTAGATGTAGAAGTAGTTTCCTGAGCTAGCTATCTGAACATAAAATATTCAGCAGCAATTGTTTTTTTTTACTCGGTGACTGAAATTTTAGCACATACCTGGACCCTAGTACATGGAGGACCAGAAATTTGCATTAGCACTCCAAAATTTAAGAAGTTAATCTTCTCCTGAAACCAGGAGTGCACCCAGGGTCCAGGCAGTGTTCCCTTGCAATAGGGATGCATGAAGTGTTGTACCCCAAATTCCACGCCACGTCCTCCCCCATCTAGCAGTAGCCATCGGCCACACAGAGCTTCTGCACCTTCATCGTCCGGTATCTCTCCGATTGTGTAACTTTCTCCACCTCTGCAGAAAGGCCATCTTCCAGCATTTCCTGTTGGGCAGACCACAAACAATACAATCAGTCTTCGAAGTACGACCGCAATTGAGCCCAAAATTTCTGTTGCTAAGCGAGACAGTTGATAAGTGAGCTTTCTTGCCATAGTTGTTAAGTGAATCACTGCAGTTGTTAAGTTAACAATACGCTTGTTAAAGTGAATCTGGCTTCCCCACTGATTCTGTCTGTCAGAAAGTCGCAAGAGGGGACCACGTGACCCCGGGACACTGCAACCGTTGTAAATATGAGCCAGTTGCCAAGTGTTCTGAATATTGATCACGTGACCGTGGGGGAGGCTGCAATGGCTGTAATGTTTAAAAAATGAGAACTTTCCTTGAGAAAGTCAGATTCTATGGTCCTGAGAAAAGAGGAGAAGGAGTATTCCAATATCTAAGGGCTTGCCATAAAGAAGAGGGAGTCAAGCTCTTCTCCAAAGCACCAGAAGGCAGGAGAAGAAACAATGGATGGAAACTAATCAAGGAGAGAAGCAACCTGGAACTAAGGAGAAGTTTCCTGACAGTGAGAACAATTAACCAGGGGAACAGCTTGCCTCCAGAAGTTGTGGGCGCTCCATCACTGGAGGCTTTTAAATAGAGGATGGACAGGCACTTGTCTGAAATGGCCTAGGGCTTTCTGCCTGAGCAGGGGGTTGGACTAGAAGACCTCCAAGGTCCCTTCCAACTCTGTTATTGAGGAGGAGGAGGAGGAAGAGGAGGAGCAATGTTAAAGGAAAGGTACAGTGCATAGTAAGAGCCCCATGACAAACGAGGGGCATCAGAATGCAAAATGAACAGGACGGTGACGATGCTAGAATGGGATAAGACGACACGAGTATCCCTCTACCTGGATAATTCTCCGCGAATGCTCTCCGATGCAGGGCACGGTGTGGAGTTGCTGAATTCTGCTGACCTTCCAAGGTAAGGACTTAAGCACCGAAGCAGCTCTGGAAAAAGCTAAGCTCCGAACTTCACTGCCCAAGAATTTAGCCTCTTCCGCCATGGTTTCTAAGGCATCCTAAAAAAGGCAGCCAGGAACATTAAAGTCCAAGCCCTCCAAAGAGGGTTCAAATGCTTAGACCCAGTGATGGGATTCAAATTTTTATTTTTTATTTTAATTCCATTTATATCCCGCCCTTCTCCGAAGACTCAGGGCGGCTTACAAGCTTAGCAGTAGCCTTTATTCTATGTATATGCCTGCTTATTAGGGCTTTCACACCCCTCCCAAGCGGCATGCCTGGCTGAGGAATTCTGGGAGTTAAAGTCCACGAGTCATATGTGAATGCCTGTGTGGATCTCTGCATGGATGCCGCTTCCAGAAGTCTGTTCTGGGCTTGGGCAAGAAAAAAAATAGCTACCGGTTCTGCCGAACTGGTGCAAACTGGCTGAATCCCACCACTGCTTAAACCTCTCAACCACCCAGCTACTCCCTGCAGGTGAAGCCCCCCTCCCAAAAAATTCAAAATGGTACCTGAAAACAAAATAAGGCAACCCCTTAAAAAGACCGAAATGGAAATGAGAACACAGGTAGTCCTCAACATACGATCCCAATTGAACCCCAAATTTATGTTGCTAAGTGAGACAGTTGCTAAGCGAATTTTGCCCCGTATTAAGACCTTTCTTGCCACAGTCATAAAGGGAATCGCTGCAGGTGTTCAGTTAGTAACATGGTTGTTAAATGAATCCAGTTCTCCCATTGACTTTGCTTGTCAGAAGCTTGCAAAAGGTGATCACATGACCCCAGGACACTGCAACCCATAAATACATGCCAGTTGCTAAGTCCCCAAATTGTGATCATGTGACCAAGGCTCTGGGGCAGGGAGGAGCATCAACGTATCTTGAAGCCAGCTCATTCTCTACCACCAACATGGCTTATCTTGTTGCCATCATTGTGGTTAGGAACGGGGATCCTACACCAGGGTTTCTCCACATTGGCAACTTGCTAAGCTGGGGAATTCTGGGGATTGAAGTACATGCCACTCTATGTTGCTGAGAGTATTACCGGTCTACACTGAGTCAAATTACCGTGAGTGTGGAGTTGTGGTGCAGCAGGGGTGTCCGTCTCTGGCAGATGTAGGGAGGCACCTGGCCTTTTTCTTCTAGTGGCGCCATAGTAGTAGTCACCTGGACAAAAGGAAATAGGCAAGACATCTAATCAGGACATCCAAATCATCCTTCAATGAAAGCAATAATAAAACTGCAGCCTTTTGTTCTGATTCATAATCTAGCCAAGTCCCAGAAACCATGGGAAGGAAGGAAGGAAGGAAGGAAGGAAGGAAGGAAGGAAGGAAGGAAGGAAGGAAGGAGGGAGGGAGGGAGGGAGGGAGGAAGGAAGGAAGGAAGGAAAGAGGAAGGAAGGAAGGAAGGAAGGAAGGAAAGAGGAAGGAATGAAAGAGGAAGGAAGGAAGGAAGGAAGGAAGGAAGGAAGGAAGGAAGGAAGGAAGGAAGGAAAGAAGAAGGAAGGAAGGAAGGAAGGAAGGAAGGAAGGAAGGAAGGAAAGAGGAAGGAAAACGTAAGAGATACAGTGGCTGGTTTAAATACATATTAACACACAACTTGTGTTGCTTAAGCCACAGTTATCCCAAAAGGAGGGCAGATTTTTGCCTTCCAATCATTCATCTTAAAAAGGGGCCAATCAACTTCGGCCACTTGAAGAGGTGGGGGAAATTCTGGGAGTTCAGAAACGTGTGAATAGAGACAAATAAGCTTTTCTCGCCATCTTTTGTTGTGCTGAAGGATTTTGTCTTGAATGAGAACAGAATAAAAACTTTACTGTCACTTTAAATGTAGACCAATCAGCACAGGTTAGAATGAAATTTCATTGCATGCAGCTCTCAAAAAATACCGTTATGCGTATATATCTACATATACACACACATATGACACAGAGAAACATCGGTCTAGTTCGAATGTATACATATACATGGCCAAAAAAAAAAAAGAATCCTCCGAATTTACAAGACGGATGGCATAAGGAACAAAGCTGTTGCAGGATGTAGCAGTTCTGCTATAAATACAGGGATGATCTCCTTTGGGGTAAAGACAAAAGAAGGCATGGCCCATCCCTGAAGGCTTCAGGTTGAGCAGAGCCAGATGAAAGACGTACAGGTCAAAAGCTACAGCCTTGCTCTGAAAAACAGGTCCCAAGTGCCACCTGTAAGGATTCTTTTCATACCTTCAGACGGTGCCTGGGTTCCATCTCAACAGGGCGCCCGGCACCCATGCTCTCAGTGAACCAGCTGAGGTCCAGCAGAGCTGGCCCATCTCCTAAAGCTTTGGCAGGTGGCCTCCCATTCTTCTTCAGCCACTCAACCACCTCATCTCCAGAATTGCCTTCGGACACAATGTGAGTCACTTTCTCACTACGACAAAAGCAAAGTTACCACTTTAAGACCACTTTACAATGCCTTGGTAAGACCACACCTGGGATACTGCATCCTGTTTTGGTCACCACGATGGAAAAAAGATGTTGAGACTCTAGAAAGAGTGCAGAGAAGAGCAACAAAGATAATTAAGGGACTTAATGAAGAACGGTTGCATGAACTGGATATGTCTAGTCTAACAAACAGAAGGACTAGGGGTGACATGGTAGCAGTGCTCCAAAATCTCAGGGGCTGCCACAAAGAAGAGGGAGTCAAGCTATTTTCCAAAGTGCCTGAAGTCAGGACAAGAAGCAATGGATGGAAACCAATCAAGGAGAGAAGCAACCTAGAAGAAGAAATTTCTTGACAGAACAATTAACCAGTGGAACAACTTGCCTCCAGAAGTTGTAAATGCTCCAACACTGGAGGTTTTTAAGAAGAGATTGAACAACAATTTGTCTGAAATGGTACCGGGTTTCCTGCCCTAGCAATGGATTGGACTAGAAGACCTCCAAGTCCCTTCCAACTCTGTTATTCCATTCCATTCCATTCCATTCTAAAGATTTATGGAGCTGAGGTCAATCACAGGTTAAGGTTTAGATGAGGTTAGCTCTCCAGGGGTAGGCAACCTTGGCAATCCAGGCTGGCTCAGGATTTCTGGGAGTTGAAGTCCACGAGTCATAAAATAGCCAAGGTTGCCTAGCCCTGCGGCCTAGGCACTCTCTTGGCTTCATGAGGGTGGAGGTCAGGAGCCCAAGGATGGCTTGATAAGCCATGCTAGCTGGCTACAGTTGTTAAGGCTGTAAAAACCACTTCTGACAAGCACCAGTAACCACAGCAATTGTTTAAATCTCATATAACTGAGAGGTGTACAGGTTGTCCTGACTTACAATCCCAATTGAGCCCAAAGTTTTTCTGTGTCAGCAAGACAGTTGTTAAGTGACTTTTGCCCCATTTTATCACCTTTCTTGCCACAGTTGTTAGGTGAATCACTGCAGCTGGTAAGTTAGTAATACAGTTAAGTGAATCTGGCTTCCCCACTGACTTCGCATGTCACACATTCGCAAAAGGTGATCATTTGATCCCAGGACAGTGCAATTGTCATAACCAAATACCGTGTTTCCCCGAAAGTAAGGCCTACCCTGAAAATAAGCCCTAGTTTGGGGGCGAGGTGCACACCTAAAAATCAAGCTAGGGCGGGTGTGTAAAGCTACCCCAACCACCCCGCACCTGCTTACTTTGCAGCCAAGGCCTCTCCTCACCGGCCCACTTCTTCCAAGGCTTCTTCTGCAGCCAGGCCTGCATTTGTCAGTCACAGGCCTTTCCAGAAGGCCTGTGCAGCCAAGAACCAAGCTATGGATTCAATCCATAGTTCGGTTCTGCAAGACCTCAGCAGCCCAGCACCAAGCTATGGATTGAATGCATAGCTCGGTACTTGGCTGCTTAGGCCTTCTGGAAAGGCCTGACTGCAAAATGCAGGCCTGAATGCAGCTGCAGAACTTTGGCCCCAGAAGAAGTGGAACGGCTGGGTGGGGCTGTCGGTGCCAGAGGTGAGGTAAGGCCTACCCTGAAAATAAGACCTGGTGCCTCTTTTGGAGGCAAAAAAAAAAAGAAGAAGAAGAACTGGTCTTATTTTCAGGAAAACACAGGTATCATGGGGATGCTGCAATGGCCATGTGAAAAATGGTCATAACTCACTTTTTTCAGTGCTGTTAACTTTGAATGGTCACTAAACACATGGTTGTAAGTCAAGGACTACCTGTATATGTAATGGTTCCTTCTGAAGGCTTTCTGGAAATATCTCTCCATCCTCTGCTGAAAGCAGAAGGCCACACCAGTTGACTCTGGTGTTCCCTACCTCCTTGTTTGAGGAATCTAAGGCCCCATGTTTCAGCACAAGCAAGCATGTGAACCACTGCTCGGCTTCCAAGATTGGTCAGTAGAAACCCCACCAATCTCCACTTTAAGGCAGGATTCCTCTTGGTTCCCATTCTTCCTGGCCCTTCACCCCATTCCCATTGGGACACCTACCTGCAGGGATCATCTACAAAAAAGCCTCTGCTGCGAGCCAAGGAGGTCAGGAACGTTTTCCGGCTACTGCCCATCCTCTTCTCAACTAGGCCAAGCACCACTTCGGGGAAACGCCCTGGGACCTCTGAGTTAGCTGGCTGATGACCAGGCTCAGCCCGAGGAGGACGCCGTTTTTTCACGGGCAGCTGGGCCATGATCCGCCCACCGAGGGGTCCTCCTCTGCCTTCTCCAAAAAATCTCAGCTGCAGAAAGGAGAGAGAGAATGAAAGAGAAAAGGGGGGAAAAAAGAAAAGGAAAGGAAAAGGCTTGTTACAGTTCTTAAACGGAAGAACCGGGAAGAGTTTTCAACTCTTGAACTGGCATGGGTCCGGATTATCTTAGGGAGCACCTGCTGCCAGCATCAACTTCCCATCGTCCTGTGCGCTCCCATAGAGAGGGCCTCCTTAGGGTGCCACCGGTTAGGGAGTGCCGGCGGGTGATCCCCAGAGGGAGGGCATTTTCTGTGGGCGCGCCAGCCCTTTGGAATGATTTACCTGTGGAATTCCAGACCGCCCCGATCTGCGTTTATTTCACCGGGACCTGAAAACCTGGCTTTTTGATCTATCAGGCCTGGACTGAAGGGGTTTTAGCTTTTTAATATTGTTTTAATTGTTGGGCTTTAATTAATTTAATTCATTTTAATTTTATATTATCTTTTTATATTGTCTTTTATACGCTGCCCTGTAAACCGCCCTGAGTCCTTCGGGAATAGGGCGGTATAGAAAACTAATTAAATAAATAAATAAATAAACAAACTTCGCAGTTAGGCCAGCAGGAACCCTTCAGACACTCCTGCCCAACACTGGGAAAAAAAAAAGAACACACCTCAAACCTCCCATCTGCAATCTTTGCCTTTGCCTTTTTTAAAGCACAGCAGTTCATTTCTCGCAAGAGGGCAGGTAACCAATAGGCAGCGAGGAAAAGCAGTGAGTGTAAAGTCGCGTGCTTCACATAGAGACGGACACAGAGCTGGGGTAAAGATGAGTTTATTCTGAACAGAACGAACTGGGGAAACAGGGAAGCCTGGCGTCTATTTGTACCTGCCCAGGTGGATGGCATCCAATCAGTTCAAACCTGGGCTTCCTGCCAGTGCAGGTGACAATGGGTGTAGATCCTGGCTTCCCACCAGGCTGACCATGCCTGGGGCTGTCAACAGCTTAACTCATTAGGCTTATCCTGAGTGAGCAGTTATCGCCCGGAGCTGTCCAGCCCCTCTGCTGATCTGCACCATCAGCCTCCTGCTGTGCTGTCCTTTGTGTATGCTGGGAGGCATACACTGCAGTGAGAAACCCAATCACCTGCACGGAACCCAGCAAGCCACATTCCCCACGTTATTTTTTTTTAAGAGAGAAGGAAAACGAGTCAGCCAGCCCCCCCCCCCAAGTGAGATACTCAGCCAGCTTCGGGGTAGCCTCCTTTGCTTTCCCTTCTTGGCCAGCTTATGAAAGAAGGATGCTGGGGAAGGACGGGCGGACGCAAAACTGCAAATCATCCCCCCCACACACACACACCCCAGCCCCACCCCGCTTTGGAGATAAAGCAATTACCGCTTTCCCAGCTTGCACGCGCCTTTCTCTGCCGCAGCCGCCCAGCCAAAGTGTTGCTGCAGCCGCCGAAAAAGTGCGAGGCCATGCAAAGCAAGGCGGGGAGGGGAGGGGAAGGGAGGGGGGCCCTCTCCAGCTGCAACGTCTGCTTCCAGCTGCGCTTTGAAGGAAGCCGCCTCCTTGTCCCGCCCACTCGGGCAAATCAGCCTTGTCCCCGCCCACTCGGTCTTAGAGCGCCCCGCCCCTCCCCGCCGCGATTCCAGCCCTGCGAAGCGAAAGTGAAAGCGCCGCACTTTCTTCGGCTCCGCGCTCTTTTTCTTCTTCTTCTTCTTCTTCTTCTTCTTTTTTTTTTGGCGGGAGGGGCCGCAGCCGGTAGGTATCTCTGGAGCCCTGCGGGGAGGGGGGGGCAGGCGGTGCAAAGGTCCGCGGGGGCGGCCGGTGCGGCGTTTCGCCAGTCATATGAGCAAAAGCGCCTCGGCACTTCCTGGAAGTTGCTCGGCTCGGGCAGCGGCTGGGAAGCGGCTTTCCACGGAGCCAGGATGCCAGCGAGGACGCCGCCCGGGAGGGCTTTGGCGGGGCGGGAGGGGCTCCGGGGGGGCTTTCTGCCCGGATTGCTGCTGCTGCTCCTCCTCCTCCTCCTGAGCGCGGGGCGCGGAGAAAGCGGCGGTGCCAAGAGAGCCAACATCGTTCTCATCCTGACCGACGACCAGGACCTGGTGCTGGGCGGAATGGTAAGACTCGGACCTCCGTGGCGTGTTTCTCCGGCCGGGCGCCCTCGGGAAACCTCTTGGCGCTCCCGGCCCGGCGAAACCTTACCTGCTGGCTCAGGTGGGCGTTGAACTGGGAACGGCCGGGGGGGCAGAGAGAGTGAACCGCTAGTGAGGGAAGGTGGGGACTGCGGTTTCCACGATTGCTCCCGGGGGTAAATTCCTCTCGCCTAAAGGATTCAGAGAGAAGCCCGAAGAATAATCTCGAACCTTAGTTCTGGAAGGGGGGAGGAGGGGTGAGAAAGTGACTCAAGATGGCCTTGCCCTGATTCTCTTGGGCAAAGGTCGCCGACCTTGGCCACTTTAAGACTTGTGGCGTTCAAACTTTCAGAATTCCCCAGAAGTTGAAGTCCACAAGCCTGACAAGTTGCCATGTTTGAAGAAACCCCCCCCCCCTGCTCTTGGGTGTAAGAGGAATGGACAGAAAATCCATCTGCCTTTGGAGATTTGTGTATTGTACCCGGCAACAATAACATTCTAGCACTGTAGTTTTTGAATGTAAAGAAGGTAAAGGTTCCCCCGCACATGCGTGCTAGTCGTTTCCGACTCTAGGGGTCGGTGCTCATCTCTGTTTCAAACCCGAAGAGCCAGCGCTTGTCCGAGGACGTCTCCGTGGTCATGTGGTCAGCACGCTATTACCTTCCCACTGTAGTGGTCCCTATTTTTCTACTTGCATTTTTAGTGCTTTTGAACTGCTAGGTTGGCAGAAGCTGGGATGAGTAACAGACGCTCACTCTGTTACGCGGCACTCGGGACCCACCAAACTGCCGACCTTCTAACCCACTGAGCCACTGCCTAATTTAAAGGGGTGACATTTTGCAAAAAACATTGCTGCGGTTTTAAGCAGAACAGTCCTTGAAAACCTGTCCCGCCCCCTCCACGGCATAGAAATCATATACAAATAGCCTAATAGTGCAAATGAATAACATTAATTGGCAACTTGCTCGTCAATGATATTTAAAAGTAATAAATTGTCAATGTTAGTTATATTAGTGTTCCATAATATCGAATGGCAAGTGGCAATTAAAGGATAACTTGCTCACTACCTAATATATAGAAAAAATACTCCAAAACATACTCATATAAATAATTCATTAATGTTAATACATATAGGAAGGACATGAACACAGCAATATAAAGGTTAGGTGAGTGATGCAGAGGGCTGTTTGACTTGGAAAGAGTAAAGAATAAATTCTGCAAATTAACATTTGATTTAACACGGAAAGCTGACTGCTTCTTGAAAAGCTCCTACTGAACTCTGTATTACTGGCAGAGTATTTATCTTGTTGATTTATTTCCCTGGAACATCCTTGTCTCTTAGGAAGATTAAAATCAAACTTGATTTCTGGTAACTAAAAGGACAACGTTATGTTGTTTCCTTTGAGTGCTTTGGACAGAGTCCAGTTCAAACATGGCATTTTTTAAATTACTTATAAAGGAAAATATTTGTGGCTCAGCCTTGAACTGTGGCATCCTTGGTATTCTCTGGGCTTGATTGGTTCCCCCCCCACCGCAGATGTTTCATTACCCAAAGTAGGTAACATCAGTGGGTAATGAAACATCTGCAAGAAAACAAACTCGGAGAACACCAAGGATTCCTCATTTGTATTACTTTCTTCCAGAATTATTTTTTTAAAATTTTATTCTTGTCTGAAATGGTAGTTGTCCCTTATTATCTTTATATATTTAACAGTTTTGACCTTGTTTAGCTTTGTAAAGATCAACCAAGCTTACTTTGCTACTTACTACCTTTGAAGAGCTTAAATGGACTCCAGAAGATGGTAGAGGACAGGAAGGCCTGGAGGAACATTGTCCATAGGGTCACGATGGGTCGGACACGACTTCGCAACTAACAACAACAACCTTTGAAGATCAGTCCGTCCTCTTAACATTGTTTTAGGATCTCGCATCCCACTTTTGTGCACGTGTTCTGCTGCAGAAGAGGAAAAAAATTACGCCACCTCTTTTCAACAGTAACTCCGTGGATGCTTGCCCAACTTCAAGAGAAAGGAAAACAGTTCTAATCCAAAGGCCCCTCTAATCACTGCTGCTGATAGATTTTGGAAGGCAGTGCTTTGAGGGTCCAACAGATGAAGGAAATGTTTAGTGTGGATCGTGCGGTTTAGAAAAAAAACACCCACAAGTTGCTGTGTAGGACGTTTCAGTTCTGGTTTTCTCCAGTCATAAAGGATGTTTCATCTCCATGTGAAAGCACAGACCAATTTGGTTCCTTTTCTGATGCACGACCCTAACAGAGTAACGAGAGTTTGGAAGGGACGTTGGAGGTCTTCCAGTCCAACCCTTTGCTCAACCAGGAGACCCTAGACCAGGGGTAGGCAGCCTTGGCTCTTTTGTGACTCGTGGACTTCAACTCCCAGAATTCCTGAGCCAGCATGGCTGGCTCAGGAATTCTGGGAGTTGAAGTCCACAAGTATAAAAGAGCCAAGGCTGCCTACCCCTGCCCTAGACTATTTCAGATAAATGGTTGTCCAGTATCTTCTTTAAAACCCACAGCTTCTGAAGGCAAGTTGTTCCATTGATTAATTGTTCCCACTGTCAGGAAATTTCTCTTTAGTTCTAGGTTGCTTTTTCTCCTTGATTAGTTTCCATCCGTTGCTTCTTGTCTTCCTTTCAGATCTTTGGAGAATAGGTTGACCCCAGGCGTGATACTGTAATTAGTTGGCTTGATGGCCTCTTAGCACACTCAAGAAATGCTGCAAACCTCCTTTTTTCTGAAGATTCCAAAGGAATAGATTGAACCTGAAGTCCATATATTTTCCCTGCTCAGGGCTTAGAAGAGACTTGGAAGGATGTTGGCCACCTCTCCCATCCATTCCCAATCATTATCTGATTTGAGCAGGTCTTTAAAGTTGCAAAAATCATGACTTCCTCTGCCAGACGTGTTTTCAAATAAATACACGGTCTGGCATATGACAGCAAGCTTTGAATGCAAGTTTTCACCACATAGCATCCAAGAGGTGCAAGGGAGGGGGAAGTTTCACTTGAGACATCATGGTCAGTTTCGGGTGTGTGTGTCAGGATTAGACCTACTGGACCAGTGATGGCAAACCTTTTAGAGACCAAGTGCCCAAACTGCAACCCCAAACCCACTTATGTATCATCGGGTACCGAGTGGCCATGGCCCTTTGAGTGGGTGTGGCCCATCAGGTGGGCGTGGCCCATCAGGTGTGAGTGGCTGCAGTGGTAAAGGCAGACTGGGTGGGACTAAAAAGTTCAATCAGTCGCAACTTTGCGAGAACTTTTTTTTCCCCGCGAGAAGTTGAAATTGATTGATTGATTGAACCTTTTTTTTGCACACGGCAGCAGAGGCCTAAAGCGAAAAGGTTTTATAAAACCCAGCTGAAGGCCTGGGACTGGGGCGACGGCGTGCGTGCCTACAGAGAGGGCTCTGCGTGCCGCCTGTGGCACCCGTGCCATAGGTTCGCCACCATGGTACTGGACCCTCGGCAAGATGTTTTTTCACCCCTCTTTCTTGAAGGCGCTTAATCTGACATTTTCTTTGTTTTTTTAAATATTTGAGTAAGAAGACATTTGAATACATCCCTTGAGGTTTTCACAGGATAATTTACTAAAAAAGAGGAAGAAAGTAAAGGAAAAGTTAATACAAAAAGAAGAAATATACAGGAATTACCCTTAAAAAAATAGATCTCGAAGTGCTCTGTGTTGTCACCCCTGTGCTCGATACTTTTGTGTCACAAGGGTAGAAGAGTAGATTTTCTCCTATGGGAAGGGCTGTTTTTAGTAATCTTGTTTTGAAGGCTTCATTTGGATTCTTGGCTTCCAATTTTCAGACCCCGATGAAGAAGACCCAAATGCTGATTGGTCAGTTTGGGGCTACCTTTGCTAATGCAGTAAGTATCTCCAAAATGTGGTTTCGGAATTGCTTTGCATTTAGGTTCATCTGTAGGAGGGGAATAGCAAACGCATCCCCTCCTGTCTTCAGGGTTCTTGCAAGTGTAGTGTAGTGTAGAAGCCACAACAGCCTTCCTCTGGGGAGGATAGGAACTGTAGTCTGACATCTGGAGGGTGACAGAGCAGGGAAGGCTGATTTAGAGAATTGGGTTGACTTTGCGACAGGACTGAAAAGTCCAACCTGATCCGTTCCCCAAGAGCTACTGCTTTTAGGACATAAACCCTGTTTGCCCCATTACAGCTGGGAATCTAGGTCTCGGTTTTGGAGCCAGGATGCAAAGGTGCAGATAGTTTTTGACTTACGATCATTCCTTTAGTGACTATGCAAAATTGCAACGGCCCTGAAAAAAGTGACTTATTTTGTGATGGTTTTTCACACTTAGAACCGTTGCAGCATCCCTGCAGTCATGTGATCAAAATTTGGACACATGGCAACTGGCTCATATTTACGACGGTTGCAGTGTCCTGGGATCACGTGATCCCCTTTTGCGACTTTCTGACAAGCAAAGGCAAGGGGGAAGCCAGATTCACTTAACAGCCGTGTTACTAACTTAACAACTGCGGTGATGCACTTAACAACCGTGGCAAGAAAAGTCATAAAATGGGGCAAAACTCAACAATTCTCTTGCTTAGCGATGGAAATTTTGGGCTTAATTTTTGTCGTACGTCAAGGACTACCTGCGTTGGCAAAACCCGTTTTTACTTCTTGTAAGCATGCATTTAATTAACATTGGATAGAGATATTTGAACCGTTCATCAATTTATCAGCTTCTGCCATCTCTTGGAAATAACTTGGTTAATTTTTAGAGGGTTCCAGCTACCTTCAAGGTGGCCAGGCTGCATCTTGGAAAAGAAACTTGGAAAACCTCTGGAGTTGTGCTACTTTGGAGTAGACAGGGAACATAATCTCCTCATCCAACTGCCATGGTGGAGCAGTGGTTAGAATGCAGTATTGCGGGCTAATTCTGCCAACTGCCACCAGTTCGATTCTCACCTGCTCAAGGTTGACTCAGCCTTCTATCCTTCCAAGATCGATAAAATGAGGGCCCAGATTGTTGGGGGCAAATATGCAGACTCTGTAAACTGCTTAGAGAAAGCTGTAAAGCACTATGAAGCAGTATGTAAGACTTAAGTGCTATTGCTGTTGCTATTAATTTGTTTTCAGTTTTCAGTGACCCCCCTGTGTTGTCCCAGCCGCAGCAGCATCTTGACAGGCTTGTATCCCCACAACCACTTAGTGACTAACAATTCCTTGGAAGGGAATTGCAGCAACTCTGCCTGGCAGAAGTTCCAGGAACCCTTAACCTTCCCGGTTTACCTGCAGAAGCAAGGTTACCAGACCTTCTATGCTGGGAAATACCTCAACCAGGTAGAGCTCCGTGTTTCCCTGTAAACACTTTTCTTTTAGCAATAGTGCAGATGTGCCTGGTGTGCTTTCACTAACGTATCTCCTTTCTTACAGTACGGGCACCCGAAAGCAGGTGGTGTTCAGCACATTCCCATGGGATGGACATATTGGCTCGGCCTGGTGAGTAGAACAGCACACGGTTTCCTTCAAGTCAGGGGTGTCTAACTTTGGCAACTTTAAGATTTATGGACTTCAACTCCCAGAATTCCCCAGCTAGCATGGCTGGGTTGAAGTCCACAAGTCTTAAAAGTTGCCAAGGTTGAACACCTCTGTTCTAGGTTTCCCATGGAAGAGAATCCTTGAAGGACATCCCACAGGACAGATCCACTGGGGGGAACAGTTGCATCCCACAAGTGTTGGATTCCAGCTCCCATCAACCACAACTGGCGTGACTGATTTTTGCATTAATAGGAGCTGGAATTCTGAATGGAATGGAGAACCGTGGAAAGCTAGATTAGTCTCTCTTCTCAGTGTTGCTAGAAGAACTACCCACAGAAGTTTTAAAAAGAAGTTAGATTTGCCTTAATTCAGGTAGTCCTGTATTACGGCCACAATTGAGCCCAAAATTTCTGTTGCTAAGGGAGACATTTGTTAAGTGAATTTTGCCCCATTATATGACCTGTCTTGACACAGTTGTTAAGTGAATCACTGCAGTTCTTAAGTTAGTAACATGGTTGTTAAGTGAATCTGGCTTCCCCATCGATTTGGCTTGTCAGAAGGTCACAGAAGGCGATCACGTGACTCCCAGGCGCTGCAACTGTCATAAATATGAGTCAGTTGCCAAGAGGCCGAATTTTGATCACATAACTGTGGGGATGCTGCAGTTGTAAGTGTGAAAAACAGTCATAACTCATTCAGTGCTGTTGTAAGTTCGAATTGTCACAATGGACTGTTGTAGGTCGGGAACTACTTGTCCTGGGACACTTTGAGGCTGGGTAGAAACATGCTAAAAATTAGATTTAGTAGCTAGAATATAAATAGGGGGAGATTCCTTCTAAGTTTAGACTAGATCTGTCCAGTCCAGCATCTCCAAAATCCACTGAGAGATTTCCTCCCCCCCCCACTGATAACATTGACATCTCATTAAGAAAATGTTGGAGACTGGATTTCTACGTGCCACGTCCAGGTAGTCCTTAATGATCACCATTCAGCCCAAAATTTCCATTACTAGGCAAAAAAGTGCAGAAAAAGAGCAACAAAGATGATTAGGGGGTGGGAGACTAAAACATATAAAGAACAGTTGCAGGATTTGGGTTTGGTTAGCCTAAAGAAAAGAAGGACTCATAGCTGCGTTCTGGTATTTGAGGAGCTGCCACAAAGAAGAGGGGATCAACTTATTTTCCAAAGCGCCAGAAGGCAAGACAAGAAACAATGGATGGAAACTAATCAAGGAGAGAAGCAACCTGGAATTAAGGAGAAATTTCCTGACAGTGAGAACAATTAACCAGGGGGACAGAAGTTGCCTCCAGAAGTTGTGGGTGCTCCACCATTGGAGGTTTTTAAGAAGAGACTGGACAGCCACTTGTCTGAAATGGTATAGGATATCCTGCCTGAGCAGGGGGCTGGACTAGAAGACCTCCAAGGTCCCTTCCATCTCTATTCTGATTGAGTGACATTTGTTAAATGAGTTGCTCCCCATTTTGCAACCTTTTTTTGTCACAGTTATGCAGATTACTACAGTTTTTAAGTGAATCTGGTCTACCCAATTGACTTTGCTTTTTGGAAGCTGGCTGGGAAGGTCACAAATGGTGATCACATGATCCCAAGTGCCTGAAATTCGATCACGTGACCCTGGGGATGCAGTGTTAGGGCCTGTCAATTTTCTCAATGCTGTTGTAACTTTGAATGGTCACTAAACAAATGGCGGTAAGTCAAGGATGACCTTTATTTATCTTGTCCAAGTTATATAATGCTTTAACATAGGCTTTATCTCAATTTGTTTTAACTGCCATTTCATCATTTTGAGAGAAATGTAAACTGCCGTGAGGGTTTTTTTAAGACCAAGTAATGTAAAAATATTTTAAATAAATAACTACCCTGGTGTCTAACAAGCCAGTGTGCATCCTCCCACAGGTGGGCAATTCCAGGTATTACAACTACACCCTTTCAATGAACGGGCATGAGGAGAAACACGGGGACCACTATGAAGAGGACTATCTCACGGACCTGCTCGTGAGTCACTCCGGTTCCTCCTCGGCTTCACCTTCACTGTGGTGCCCTGCAGAGGTGGCCACAAGGTAGGCTCCAAAAAGTCAAGATGGCGGCCACAGTGCATTAAAAAAAAAAGAACAGGCGGAGCTTCCATCACAGCTTTGTGGCTGCCATCTTGACTTTTCTTCGCCAATCCCTGCAAATCGTGCTGGTGCCACATCTTCAGCTGCCCTCTGCAAAGAACTAGGCTTTTTTGGCATTAGGAGATAAAACCCTTGCTTATGCTCTGAATATATCTGTTTTGTGTCACCAGCCAATACCAACAAGGGCTCACTAAATGGGGATGACCTGTGTGGGTGCTCTTGTCCTTGTTTAGATGGTATGGTTGACTGCTAGAGGGTCAATAGCCTTGCCAGTCACAGCTGAGCACCGGTGGAGATTCCCCATCATCCAGGTCATGGTTTTCCCACAGGTGCTTTTTCCAAAAGCCAACTGGACTTTCTGTGGCCAAAAGCCTGATACTGGGCCACGGCCCATAAGTTGGGGACCTCTGATCTAGTTCATTATCCTATGATAAAGCAAGCTTGTGCAGCTTGTGAAATGTGTGCCTGTTTTACAAAAGTGTTGATCTGAAAAAGTGCTGCTGGATTCCTTCCGATATTCTCTGGTGGTGCACGGTTCCTAGGCACACAGTAGGAAAACTTGTTTCTGCAAAGCTTACATTGCAAGCCAGCAGAAAATAGCAATTATTTGTAGATAGGAACAGCTGGGCAATGCAGATTCCAAATCTGGCAGTCCAAAGTCAAGCTGAAGCTTTACAATGCCAAATCAAGAGAGAGGGGAAGTCTTGGTTATTTGAGGGAGGGGGGGCAAGTGAGGGCCTGGAACAGCCAGCCTTGCATCTGAGTAAGACTGAGGACAGCTGTTTTCTCCACTTACGTCCTTTGCCATCTTCTCCCACCCTCCCCAATCCGTCTTGTGTTGCAGACCAACCGGAGCCTGAATTTCCTAAGGAAGTTGTCGCACCCTCCCTTTCTCATGGTGTTAGCCCCACCTGCTGCGCACTCGCCCTGGACAGCGGCTCCTCACTACAAGTCCGCTTACAGTACTCTCCAGGCCCCTCGCGATGGCAGCTTCAATGTGCACGGGAAGGTGAGTCCCAGTGCATCCTAAGTGGTCAGTGACCTCGGTGGCCTTTGAGGCAGACTAAAACACAGCTTGGAAATCTGGCACCATTCAAACTCTTCATCTGAGTTCCATGAATGCCAATAGAATTAGAAATAAATTAATAGAATAGAATAGAATAGAATAGAATAGAATAGAATAGAATAGAATAGAATAGAATAGAATAGAATAGAAAGTGAATAGAATAGAATTAGAATAGAATAGAATAGAATAGAATAGAATAGAATAGAAGATAGAGAATAGAATAGAATAGAATAGAATAGGAGAGAGAATAGAATTAGAATAAAATAGAATAACTTTATTGTTAAATGTACCCTAATAAGCATACATTAAAATGAAATTGTGCTACATTCAGCTCTCAAAAAATACTATTATGCATATACCCAGTGCTTTTTTTGTAAAAGAAAAAGGTGCCGGAACTCACACGTCATACAACCTGACTTGCCTAACCTACAAGGTTCCATCCAAAAAAGGTGCCGGAACTCCATTCTGAGCGCTCTATGAGAAAAAAGCCCTGCATATACCCATATACACACACATATATGACACAGAGAAACATCAGTATAGTTTGAATGTATACTATACATGGCAAAAAAAAGAATCCTGTGAATTTACAAGACGGATGGCATAAGGAACAAAGCTGTTAGAGAATCTAGTAGTTCTGCTGTAAATACTTCGAAACCTCCTCCCAGAGGGGAGCAACAGAAACAGACCATGAAGTGGGTGTGTGGGGTCTCTGACAATGATTCGAGCTCTAAGCACATATAGGTGCTCATAAGCAGTATCCTGAATAACATTTGGAAACCATTGGTTGGGTTTTTCCAAACATAGACAAAGTCATGCCAAAAGTGCTTTTTCACGAGTCAAAGTCCTAATCTATTGCAGAGTCGATTGGCAGCATTTAAAAGTGCCGGTTGCCCAATCAGCCCATAAATAAAAACAGCTAAAACACATCCTGTCAGCTCATGAGATTTTGGGCATTCTTGTTTAATATCTCATGAGAATCACTTGAACATGGTGGTTATATTCATAGCATAAATGAATAATGCACACACTGTATGAAAATCAGCAACCTCATAAAGATTTTTTCCAGGGTTTAAAAAACAATTTTTATTTAGTGATGGAGTTCTAAAGCTCTGTGAGAGGGTATCACTCGGGCCCACATTTGCACACCCCATTTAGATTACTACAGCTGGTCCTTAACCACGTTTAGTGACTGAAGTTTCAACAGCACTGAAAAAAGTGACTTATGGCCCATGGTCACATGATCAAAATTCGGACACTTGGAAACTGGCTCATATTTATGACGGTTGCAGTGTCCCGGAGTCACATGATGCTCTTTTGTGGCCTTCTGACAAGCTTACAGTAAGTCCATGGAGAAGCCAGATTCACTTAACAACCATGTTACTAACTTAACTGCAGCGATTCACTTAAGAACAGCAGCAAGAAGGCTCGTAAAATGGGGTAAACCTTAACAATTGTCTCACTTAGCAATAGATAATTTCGGGCTCAGTCGTGGTCATAAGTCGAGGACTACCTGAATAAGGTGGGGGGGTCCTTTTATAGATCCTCCTTATCTAACATCCATCCTTGAGCCATTTGGTATCTCTGGAAGTTGCTCCTGGATTTTTTTCCCTTTTGTAGGACAAGCATTGGCTGATAAAACAAGCAAAGACGCCAATGTCCAACAGCTCCATTGAGTTCTTGGACCACGTTTATAGAGCCCGGTAAGGAAATGTTGCTTTCTTGTTGCCAAAAGGGGTGAAAGAGAAGATTATCTGAAACCAGGAGCACCATCTGCCCATTTCAGCAAGCCAAAGTTGGCCTAACTCTGGTTTGAAGTGTCTATAATTGATTGTGGCTCACACGTTGTAGTAAGTCATAAACTCATAGCTTGCAATTTTAAAACGGCTTTTCATAGGTCCCAATAAGCCATAAAGTGCAGTTTAACAAAGCCACCGTCATTGGATTCCCCTTAGCTGTGAAGCCACAAAGGAACACAAACCACCAGATGGTTTAGTGTGACATGTGAGCCCAGTCATCCCACAGGTGCTTTTTCAATCATCCCAGGTTATGGTTGCCCCAAAGGTCTTTTTTCCAAAAGGCGACTGGGTTTACTTTCTTGGGTTTTTTTTTTTCTTTGAAAATATTTCGCTTCCCAGAAGAACTGGATGAGAAGCGAGACCAAGAGCCTTCTGAAAAAAAGCATCTTTGGGGCAACCATGACTCAGATGATTGAGAATCTCTCTGGAGATGTAAACCCAATCATTAAGGAGAAAATAGTCACAATTTATCTGTTGTGTTTCTTGACCCACCCTGAGCTGGCTATCAGTAAAACCAGCAAAGTGCATGAACACAGTAATAATTCAGATCGCGTTTATTAATAGACTGATCCATCAATAAGAATAAAGCTGGAAGGGACCTTGGAGGTCTTCTAGTCAATGTAACACAAGACCCTTTACCATTTCAGACAAGTCTTTTTAAAAACCTCCAGTAATGAAGCATCCACAACTTCTGGTGGCAAGCCGTTCCCCTGGTTAATTGTTTTCACTGTTAGGAAGTTTCTCCTTAATTCCTGGTGGCTTCTCTCCTTGATGAGTTTCCCTCCGTCGTTTCTTGTCCTGCCTTCTGCTGCTTCGGGAAATAAGTTGACCCCTTCTTTATGGCAGCCCCTCAAAATCCTGGAATACTGCTATTCCTTCTTTTCTCTAGACTAGCCATACCCAGTTCCTGCAACCGTTCTTCCTATGTCTTCATGTGTTTTAGCCTCCAGGCCTTTAATCATCTTAGTTGCTCTTCTCCGCACTTCTTCCAAAGTCTCAACATCTTTATGTGGTGACCAAAACTGGATGCAGTATTCCAGGTGTGGTCTTACTAAGGATTTATAAAGCGATATTAATACTTCATGTATTTTGATTCTATGCCTCTGTTTATACAACCCATCGTTTCTCTTTTATCTACAGGTGGCAAACTCTGTTGTCAGTAGACGATATGGTACAGAAAGTGATGGATCAGTTGAAATCCCTTAAATTGCTGGACAGCACATACGTGTTCTATACCTCAGATCATGGTTACCACACAGGTGAGTAGAAGCAGAGTGATAGGGAATTATTTTAAAAGGCCCACAGATAATATTGGGAATCTATAATCATTCCATCAGAAATCAGTGTTCTGAATATAGGCAGCAATATTCAAAACTAGATTTAATAATAAGCCATTAACTAAAGGAGCCCTTACACATCCCAGACAAATGATTGTCCAATCTTTTCTTATGTGAGTTGTCTGGACCAATTTAATTTAATTTTTTTTTATTTTAATTCCATTTATATCCCACCCTTCTCCGAAGACTCAGGGCGGCTTACAAGCTTAGCAATAGCCTTCATTCTATGTATATGCCTGCTTATTAGGGCTTTCACACACACCCCAAGCGGCATTATTACAAAGTCAGCTTAATTGCCCCCAACAATCTGGGTCCTCATTTTACCTACCTCGGAAGGATGGAAGGCTGAGTCAACCTTGAGCCTGGTGGGATGTGAACCTGCACTAATTGCAGGCAGCTGGTGTTACTTAAGGAGGCATTAGCCCACTGCTCCATTTCTTGTCTCAGTCTGATCTGGAAATTCGCTTCGGAGATTGGATTGAATTGCCTTTGAATCAGATCTCCAAACTGAATATTTGCTCTTGCTAAAGAATGATTCCTTTTCATCTTTGCAAATCATCCATGTTTATTTTCTCCCCCTTTCTGTCTATTCTGCTTTCTTTGGGGGGCTTTTCTGCAGGACAATTCTCACTGCCCATTGACAAACGGCAGCTTTACGAGTTTGATATCCGGGTGCCATTGCTGGTGCGAGGACCAGGTGTTAAAGGAAATCAAACATACCTGGTAGGTTTACTTGTTCCAGCGCACGGGTCTTCAAGCCTGGCCCTTTTATGACTTGTGGGCTTTAACTCCCAGAATTCTTCAGCTAGGCACGCTCCAGGCCTGTCTGGTTGAGGAATTCTGGGAGTTGAAGTCCACAAGTCATAAAAGGGCCAAGTTCGAAGACCCCTGTTCCAGAGGAAGGGTCTCAACTGAAGGTCTAGCACAGGCTTTGTGGAGGGCATCTTCAGTTAAAATGGGAGGCATGAAGAGTTCTGGGTTGGAGAAGTACGTTCCCCCTATTGCGTTGGGCAAGGGAAGGGCTATTGGTGGCCTCCAAGATACCTGAAGATCAGGTTGCTTGGCTAGACCACAATTCATGTCTCTCCACCTTGACCAGTCCCACCCCAATCAAGAATGCTGCTTGTGGTTCTCCCATTGCTAATTGTAGCAAAGTGTTTTTGCTGGAGTAAACCCAGCCATGTTATCCACATCATCCAGCTGGTAGAAGGTCAACTGGAGTGTAGGAAAAAGCAGAGGCCAACCAGGCTTCATTTGTGCCTCCCCCCCTTCTCTCCCCCCCCCGGTGATTTAAAAGCAACAGAGTCTGCAGTCCTGAAGCCCCACATGATAGTGTCCTGTGGGGTCATTTGCAGAAGGCAGCATCCTTGAGGATGGGACCAGCATTTGGTTATAGGCTTATGTGGCCCAACCGCTTTGATAGGTTTCCTGATTCAAAATGAAGAGAAACTCTGCCGCAGATTTTCAGCTGACGTGCTTGGAAGCAGCTCTAAGGGCTGCAACTGAAATGGCCCCTTGTGGCTCTAAGGCTTTACAGATGCTGCTCGTTCCTGGTCTGCAGCTTCCATTCTGCCCAGCCAACATGTGGCTGGAGAGCAAGGGAACTGAACCAGGAAGCTGGAGAGCATCTTGTTGTGATGAGATAGACCAGCGGCCTCCAACCTTTGGGGCACCAGGGACCGGTTCCATGTTGAAAGGTTTTTCCGCAGGCCGGAGGGGGCGTGGTTTGGTGTGCTGCCTGCATCCCGCGAATGGGGCTTTGCTTGTTTGCGAGGCCCGGTTTTTGGCATGCCACGGACCAGTGCCGGTCCACGGACCAGTGGTTGGGGACCCCTGTGATAGACAATACTGACCTAGATGGTCTGAGTTTCTATATAACAGCTTTCTTCGTGTAATCGTAAAGGGGAAGGAAAGGCACTTGGGGAAATTCATCGCCCGAGGACATTACCTCTGCAGTTTTCCTGCCATGTTACGGAAAGTCAAGGTAGTCCTTGATTTACGACTACAATTGAGCCCCATATTTATGTTGCTAAGTGAGACATTTCTTAAGTTTTGCCCCATTTTACGGCCTTTCTTGCTACAACTGTTAAGCGAATCATTTCAGTTATTAAGCTACTAACCCGGTTGCTAAGTGAATCTGGCTTCCCCAACGACTTTGCTCCTCAGAAGGTCGCAAAAGGGGATCACAGGACCTCGGGACACTGCGACCGTCATAAATATGAGTCAGTTGCCGAGCGTCTGGAGTTTGATCATGTGACCAGGGGGATGCTCCAATGGTCATGAGTATGAAAACCAGTCATAAGCCACTTTTCCAGTGCTGTTGTAACTTCAAATGGTCACTAAATGAACCGTTGTACGTCAAGGATTCACTTCCTACAGAGTTTCTGATCCGGTGAGGATGTTACTTGTTGGTTAGGGAACCGTTGTCCCGAGTTCCTTTCAAAACATCTCTCGTCTTCTCTTCTCAGGAACCCATCCTGAATATCGACCTGGGACCTACTTTCTTGGACATTGCAGGAATCAATGCTTCTCAGACCAGCATGGATGGTGTCTCCTTTTTGTCCCTCTTGGTAATAAGTTGCCTTGAACTTTGGAATACAGTCCGATGGGAGAGTCCAGTTAGAAACAGGAACAGAGGAGGGATTTTTTTTTTCAGCACTTGCAGTGTTTACAACGGAGGGCTTTGCATGAGAACCTGCATGTGGCACTTTTTATGTGTTGCAGGATCACACCGCAGAATGTGAACTCGAGACTCATGGGGTCTAAGCAGATCTCTTAAGAAATTCAAATAAACAAATCTTGAGGGTCCCGCATGGGTAGAGACCACTGTGCCATTTCCATAACTTTAAATATTCTTCCAAGTATTTTAAACATACAATGACTGGGGGAAAAATTGGAATAGGATAAAAAAGAAAAAAGAAAGGAAGAAAAGGAAGGAGGGAGGGAGGGGAAGAAAGAGAGAGAGAGAAAAGGGAAAGAAAGAGAAAGAAAGAAAGAAAGAAAGAAAGAAAGAAAGAAAGAAAGAAAGAGAAAGAAAGAAAGAGAAAGAAAAAGAAAGAAAGAAAGAAAGAAAGAAAGAAAGAAAGAAAGAAAGAAAGAAAGAAAGAAAGAAAGAAAGAAAGAAAGAAAAGAAAGAGAAAGTGGCCCAAGGTCACCTAGCTGACTTGCCTGAGGCAGGAATAGAACTCACAGCCTCCTAGTTTGTAGCCTGAGACTGTAACCACTATTCTTTTTTTGTAAGTTTTTTTTATTGATTTTCCAATATTACAATAATATCTTTAAAAAGCAACGTGGTGTCTGGGTTACCACTATTGATTCACACCATTTATCAGCAGGCAAATTAGCCTCTGAGAAGACTCTTCATTGGGACTTTTGTGGATCGTCCAACAAAAAGTTGGTTGGAATTTCCTCAATAGTATGGCAGGTTTCCACTTAATTAGTTTATTAAAGAATCTTTTAATCTTTCCCTATTAGGTTAGGTGGGCAACGAAGCCTGATAGGGCACCAAAGGAGATGTCTAAAATACATTTAGAAATCGTTACAGAAAGAGAGAGAGAGAGTTTTTTATTCACATCTGCTTCTTGAAATGTGTCTCCTTTCGTGCAGGTGAACAAGACACAGAGATCTGGGTGGCGGTCAGACTTCCTGGTTCAATATATTGGAGAAGGCTACACAACCAAGGACCCCGAGTGTCCGGTCTTGGGACCAGGAGTGTCCGTAAGTGACCATACTTCTCTAATTTTCACGTATTAGTGCATATTTCATTACAAAATGTTGAGTCTGCCATTTACCCCCATGACACGTGCTCAGAAGACAGCTCCCTCATTTACAAATATTTATTTCAGTTCTGAAAGACACTGCTTCCTTTCATCTAGGTAATTTTAGTTGGCTAAATTTCCATTTGTTTTGCACGTAAAGAAAACATTTCTAGGAATAGGAGACAATGTGTAGGTAGCTGGTTTAATAGGTAGCTGCAGAAGACCCCAACAAAAATGGTAGGCCGTTCTGTAGAAAACTAAATGTTCCCCTACCCATCTAGCCAGCATGGCCAAAGGCAGGGGATTATGGGAGTTGGGATGCGAAAGCTCTGGGTAGTAGAATGTGATCGTTCTTTTAAAAAAGTTGTTCCCTCTCTGTGAGCAAGAGGACAGGTCTTAGAAAAACCCTGTTGTGTCTAGTTGCACCCCTGTCTCTGTTGATGCTGTGTTCCCATAATGGCCGACCATTACTTAGGTGCTCAGCAGAGCAAAATCATGGAGGAAGGATGGGAGAAACGTCTAATAAATGAACACTGTCTCCTTTGACTTCCGAGAAACAGGCTCTTTCGCCTTCCCGAAAGCAATTCCGTTCAGGAATGGCATTTCTGTTCCAGACCAGGCTGGCACATTTGCCTAGGCAAAACAGGTCTTTGCTTAGCCCTCCCCATCATTTCCCTACAGTCCAACTCAGGCTGTCAGAACTGCAACAGCTTGCACCTCTACATAAAGACGATCCTTGGCTCCATTTGTTGAGAAAGATACAGCTTAGTAGAAGTCAGGTGTATTTCAGCAATGCAGAGCCAAAACTGAGATTCGCGTGCCAAAATCACTTAAGTCTACCCCGCACCTTTGTCTACCTTTCGCTGCCCACCAATCAAGTTCCTGCAAGATGTTTCCATAACGCTCCGTTTGAACCCAGGTTGGCATGCAGCTCCCTTCTTCCAGCTGGGTGACCTTGGAGTGGCATCTCCATCTTCGTTTTCCCCCCAAGCCTCCCCCTCCCTTCATTTCCCCTCCCCACAGTTCATGGCAGACCGTCACGGCATAACAGCGAAGCACAGGCAAGCGTAAGGTGGCAGCTGACACGGGCCTAAAAGGCTGTTGAGAGAGAAGCTTTCTTGCATTCTCACAAGCCTGGGTTGGCGTGGTCTCCCCCCTTCCCCCCACCAGCACCTAGCTTGCCGTGAGAGAGCAGGAATAGGACAGTTGCTGTGATAGAGGACAATGGAATGGATGTGCTGTAAAGGGATGGAGAGGGGAATGAATTTTCTCCTTTCCCTCTTATTTATGGCAACTTGGAGGTTAATTGGGCCCATGAGATGGTTGTGCTATTATTCTTGGTTGCCACTATGCATACTTGCTGTAGATCAACTTTATTTGTGTCTTTAATTCTGCATAAGCCAGTAAGAGTTGCTGCTGAAAAATGAGCAGCTGTATCAATTGATTAGATCAGACATGTCAAACACAAGGCCCGGTGGCCAGATCCGGCCCGCGAAGTGGTTTCATGCGGCCCACGAAGCCATCCTGGAAACAGTGAGGGAATGGCCCCCGCTGCCTTGGCCCTGGCCCAGAGACCCTCCTCCTGCCAGAGACCCTCAGATCTGTCCCACTCCTGCCCAGGCCCCCATAGGCACCCTTGATGCGAACGATGTAGAGCTGGCCACGCCCACCCAGTAGGCCATACACACTCTAGCCACGCCCACCCGGTAGGCCACACCCACCCGGCCCCCTGAGGGCAACTGCCATGCTGATGCGGCCCTCAATGAAATTGAGTTTGACACCCCTGGATTAGATCAATGGAAAGATAACGGGAGTCCCTTCAGATTTTACTCCGTCACTTGTTGCCTACTACAGAGGGTGGTGCTCATCTCTGTTTCAAGGCCATTCAGCCAGCGCTGTCCAAAGACATTTCTGTGGTCTTGTGCCCAGCCTAATGTCACTGAGCACTGTTACCTTCCCACTGAAGTGGTACC
Organism: Vipera ursinii; assembly: GCF_947247035.1. Taxonomy (NCBI): domain Eukaryota; kingdom Metazoa; phylum Chordata; class Lepidosauria; order Squamata; family Viperidae; genus Vipera; species Vipera ursinii. Next base: position 6,190,755 of record NC_139519.1, on the reverse strand, counting down.
TGTTGATCTACTTGCATTTGCATGCTTTCAAACTGCCAGGTTGGGAGGAACAAGGACGGAGCTCACCCCGACATGTGAAGCTCGGGTCTCGAACCGGGGCTGCCGGCTTTCCAGCCAGCAAGCCCAGTGTCTTAGCCGCTGAGCCACTGCGCCACCCCTTATATCAATAAATGGGGGGAAGGAACTGCTCCAGCCAGCCAGCTATCTAGCTAGCTATGCCCTCTTTACCAAGAAAGAAGCTCAGCCTCCGTGAGGTTGCACTGACATCTGACTGCTCTGCTAAGAGTTTCTGTTAGTCCAAAAGAGGCCCTGCATTTTTGCAAAGCTCAGACAAACAGTTATCTCAGCATTCTGATAACTCTCGATCCTGGTGGCTGTTTTGATGTGGATCGGTCGGCCCCCACCAGCCGTGTCTGTTCTTGGCAGAAGAATGCAAGTTCTTGGATAGATGCTCGGTTCATGAATGGTTTTCCAACTCTTATTTTGCACAGCAATGTTTCCCTGACTGCGTGTGTGAAGACGCCTACAACAACACCTATGCCTGTGTGCGTACTTTGAGTGCCGCGAACATGCAATACTGTGAATTTGCCGATAAAGAGGTAAGCAGCCGTGGTTGTCTTCTGTAGTGTCAAGAGGTCCAAAGAGCTGGGTCCGTGGCCTTCAAGAACGATCATGTAATGCTCAGAGCTTCTGGCATCAGGAAAATACCTTCCCATTAGGATTCTGTTTGCTAGCAAAGTCTGTTGGGCAGGTGCTCTGGGGCAGGGGTCCCCAACCCCCGGGCCGTGGACTGGCACCAGGCTGCAGCATGCTGGAAACCGGGCTGCATAAACAAGCAAAGCCCCATCTGTGGGATGCAGGCAGCACACAAAACCACGCACTCTCGGGTCCGTGGAAAAACCTCTCTCCACGGAACCGGTCCCTGGTGCCCAAAAGGTTGGGGACCTCTGCTCTGGGGCATGCAGGCAGTCCTCGGCTCACTACCACAAGTGGGATTGAAAAATGTGTGATTAAGCAGTGCGGTTGGTAAGACACCATGTGACTGCGACCTTCCATGCTGGCTTCCCCATTTACAGGTAGTCCTCAACTTACAATAGTTCCATTTCGTGACCGTTCAAAGCTACAATGGCACTGAATAAAGAGAGGACTAGTTTTCACAGTTACGACCGTTGCAGGACCCCCATGGACACGTGTTCAAAATTCAGATGCTTGGCAACTGACGTGTATTTATGACGGTTGCAGTGTCCTGGGGTCGTGTGATCCCCTTTTGCGACCTTCTGACAGGCAAACTCAATGGGGGAAGCCAGATTCACTTAACAACCGTATTACTAACGTTAACAACTGCAGTGATCCACTTAACAGCTATGGGCGAGGACTACCTGTATTTGTCGAGAAAAAAAGAGAGTTAAGCGAAGTGTTGGTGGAAGGACAGCTGTAGAGAGCAGCAAGGAGTGTAGTGGGATGCAGCATTCCCAGTTTGCCTTCTGGAAAAATGAGTTTGCCAAATATAACAAAGGAGCTATTTCTGTGGACAGCCAAGTAGCACAAAGCACAGAGAAAGATGCCTTCAAAATTCCTATCCTATTTGCAAGTCCACAAATTGGTGCATTATTTTTGTGCCCTACTTGCCCCTCAGCCAGAAAGGTTCCCCAAATGGTTCATGGATCAATAAAAAAAGACCAGCCTGATCCTGAAGCGAACAGTCCCCAAAGAGCTGATTAGGAAGGTGGGCAGGAGTGAGAGACGAGTCTTGTTTTTATGGTGACTTCAAGAAGTTCAAAGGGATGATTCTCCCAGGTTGGTTCTGCCAAGTGGATGGAGTCTTTTTCCAGGTATGAAGGCAATTGGGGCCACCTTGTAAGAAGGAGACAATGTGGATGGATGTTGGCTTCTCAATGAGGCTGTGAGTGGAAGTCCTCCCCTCTGTGGCAGGGTTTCCATTCAGAGACTCTGCCTCCTGACCATGACTGCACATCCTACTTTTTTTCTTGCAGAATTTTGTGGAAGTCTACAATCTGACTGCAGACCCACATCAGCTTTCTAATGTAGCCAAGACCGTGGACCCTTCGCTGCTTGTGCAGATGAACCAGAAGTTGATACAGTTGCAAGCTTGTTCCGGTGTCAGCTGCCGTTCCTGAGGGTTTGAGCACTTTCGCTATGACCAAGAATCCAAGACGCCTCTCTTTTTCCTTGTGATTTTGTGGCCTGGCTTCCTTCTGCCTCCAAACTGAAGCCAATCTGGTGCTGCCTTTTAATTTAGGATTGCTTGGTCTTGAACCCCAAGTTTGGAATTTGCTGTGCTGGGATAGTATTGGGGTAGAGCAGAAGGGAAAAATATGGGTGAAGAGCAAAGGCTGTCACCCAAGAGTGCCCAACCTTGTTATTCTGGGAGTTGAAGTCCACAAGTCTAAAAGTGGCCAAGGTTGCACACCCTTGCTGTAACAACTCTAAAAGACACCCTGTGAAATTCTAGTGCCTTGTCTCCCCTCATTGCTTATCTTGTCTCCTTTTGGCCAGGCAGTGGGCAATGAGGTCTCACTTCAGAGTGAAGAACATATCTGACCCAGCCAGGGGTTGACCACCTCAATTTGAGGCTGTCCGAATGTTCTTGGACTACAGCATCCTGCAGCAACTGTCACCTTTGTGCCTACATACCCCACCTTCCTCTGCTCTGGTTAGATGAGGGGTGGGGAGGATTATTTCCGTTTAGACATTGATTAACACAGAACGAATTAACATGGGATGGTTTACCTCCGTGATCATCTCCTTCCTTGCTCTTGCTGGCTGAGATCTTGGAGGCTCTGTACATCCCTCCAGCGATCCTTGTGCCTTAGTTGGACACTTTTACCAGGGCCTCTCGTGTAGTCCGTGGTGATCATTGCAGTTGCTTTGTGTCTTCATACTGTGAAAAAAAAATGGAATAAAGCATTTTTCTCATTAGTAAAGCTGGTCTTGCATTTTTGTGTCGTCCCTGATATGGAGACTCCTGACCGTTGGACTTGTCCCAACTGGCCATTTAGAAAAGACCCTTTTCTGAGTGCATTCGTAGTGAAAGGCATACTTTTACTAAAGCCAAGTGGTTACAAGGTAGGGAAAACCAGATCTGACATTTGCGTGTGAAAACTGCCTACTTACTTTCCCAGACCCTTCCCCCCCCATTATCTGTTTAGTGTCCAATGGGATTAAAACAAATTGTTTTGGTAACTGGTCTGATTCTTGGCAGGTTCGGGGATGATCTGCATTCCATTCCCACACTTGTAGCCTTGGGGTCAGCCAGCCGATTCGGTTTCTGGTCTTCCCCCTTCTCCCGTGTTTTGGCTCCCCCTCCCTCCTTTGGGGCTCATGGCAGTCTGGCACCAGTGAAGCACAGATGGTGCGAAGCAGAGATGGGGCAGCAATGGCACTGACATTACAGCTGCGCCAAGATGAGCTTGTACATCTCACTAAACAACAACTTGGCTATCTTGGTTTAATTTGTGAAGTGAACCGTAGCTTAGCCGAATGTATGAATGCAACCAAAGACTGCTTAGCAACTCATAGATAACAACAGCAATAGCACTTAGACTTACATACCGCTTCATAGTGTTTTACAGCCCTTTCTAAGCGGTTTATAGAGTCGGCATCTTGCTCCCAAGAATCTGGGCCCTCATTTTAAGGCCGAGTCAACCTTGAGCTGGTCAGGATCGAACTCCTGGCAGTGGGCAGAGTTAGCCTGCAATACTGCATTCTAACCGTGGCGCCTGCACGGCTCCTTCTGTTTTCTCTGTGCGTTTTCTCCATGATCATCTATCTCTAACTTGGCCCCTGGAGACTTCCAACGGCAGCCCATCACCACCATCTACCCTTCTGCTGGTGGTCTTCTCTTTCTTTTCATCCTTCCCAGCTTTTGAGCCTTCTCCAGAGAGGTGAGTCTTGGCATCATGAAGTAGGATAATTTGAGCCTGGTCATTTTCTGTAAAATTCTTCAGGGCACAATATTTTAAGTCAAAGCTAATCCTTACTTCCTTGGAGAGAGGTTGGTTCGTTTGGAATTATTTGCATGGTTTACAACCAACAAACCTTGTTGATAGGGAAGTGCCTGGAGGGGTAGGTTGAAGAGAACTTGAAAAGGAAAATGGGGATAAATGCTAGCAAACGTAACTGCAGCATTCAGGCCAATTGAAATGATCTCCAAGGTTTAAGAGCAACAAAACTTAAGTGTCCAGCAATCTCCTTTCTAATTTACACAGATAGTCCTTGATTTACAACTACAACTTCCATCAGGCTGACCTGGATTGATGATGGGTTTTTAAATATGTTTTAATTTTTAACTGTGTAGTTAATTTATTTTGGGGCTGTTATTTAATTCTTTAAATTTTGTATTGTTGTTTTTTATTGTTGTTAGCCGCCCTGAGTCCTTCGGGAGATAGGGCGGCATATAAGTCCCAAAAATAAATAAATAAATAAATACAACTGAGACCAAAATTTCGACTGCTGAGTGAGACAGTTGTTACGAGAGTTGAAGCTTCATCGGCTCTGGCAGGATGGTGGAGATGGAAGGCTTAATTCTGACAGCATGTGGGGAGGGGAAACCCATCTTGGATAGTCAGAATCAGAATAGAGGTGGAAGGGACCTTGGAGATCTTTTAGTCCAGCCCTCCACTCAAGCAGGAGAACCTATACCATCTCAGACAAGTGACTGTCCAGTCTCTTCTTAAAAACCTCCAGTGATGGAGCACCCACAATTTCTGGAGGCAAGGAGTTCCACTGGTTAATTGTCCTCACTGTCAGGAAGTTTCTCCTTAATTCCAGGTTGCTTCACTCTTTGGTCAGTTTCCAACCATTGTTTCTTGTCTTGCCTTCTGGTGCTTTGGAGAATAAGTTGACCCCTGTCCTCTTTGTGGCACCCTCTCAAATACTGGAATACGGGTATCATATCACCTCCTAGTCCTTCTTTTCTCTGGACTAGCCACACCCAAATCCTGCAACCGTTCTTCATAGGTGTTGGTCCCCAGGCCTTCAATCCTCCTAGTTGCTCCTCTTTGCACTTTTTGCCTAGCAATATAAATTTTGGGATCAATGGCGGCCATTAAGTTGAGGGCCACCGTACCTGTACGCGGCATGCAGAAATCCAGTCTCCAACATTGACTTAATGAGATTAGAATATAATCAATGGGGTGGGGAGAGCCCTTCTTTTCTCTAGACTGGCCATAGCCAAATCCTGCAACCGTTCTTCATGTTTTAGTCTCCAAGCCTTTAACCATCTTAGTTGCTCCTCTGTGCACTTTTTCCAAAGTTTTAACGTCCCTATGCTGTCAGAACTTAGCCTTCCGTCTCCCCCATCATCCTGTCAGAGCCAGTGAAGCTTCTTGAATGAGAAGTTAAACATTTGCAAGGCAGAACAGAAAAAAAAATAAGTACAGTTGACTTTTCAAAAAGCACCTTTGCAACAACCCAGCCCTGCCATACCCATTAGCTGAAGCCATCTCCCTTTCCCACCTCCGCTTTCGGTGCCCGCAGAAAGCCTATGCAAATGGGCAAACAAGCTAGCTGTCTCTATCGTGCAGGAGATTTAACTGGGCACGGAGGACCTGCTTTGCTTCAGCATGGTAAGAGATCGTGCCATTATTTTTTGGGGGAAGTGTTGAGGATGATGGATAGGAAATACTCCTAAAGGAAATGGGATGTTTGTGGAATTGCACAAGGACTTTCCTGTGAGGAAGATCCCTCAAATTAAGTCCACCTCACTAGCTGCCTGTTGATGTGAGAATGAATCTTGGTCTGTATCATGGTGGGATTTTAGTGGCTATCATGCTGAGAGCAAGTCCCCATAATTAGGTTCACACAACGCATTAAATCAGTGTTTTTTCAAATTTGGCAAATGTTAAGATGTCCAAAGTCCCATTTCTCTCATCCTGTGGTTGTCGATACTTTTGCAGCCCTGATTGGGAACTTTTCCTGATCAACCAAGTACATCACCAACTCGTGTCTTCTGGAAGTTTTCATTTTCTGGCCATTTCAGTATTGTTTGTACACAAGTCGTCCAATGACCAAATTCACACTGCTCAAAGATAGTGTTGTGCAAAACTCAAGCATTCTGATTTATATACCGGGACACCAAGTAATAACTAAGCTTATGTTTTTAAAAAATATCTTTTCTACAACCACTACACCTGTACGTACCCTGGCTTGTCCTACTATAATCTGAAACTGGCATGATACCTACTGTAATTAAGTTGGCCATTCTTACATACATGTGTGCTTTTCTGATCCCTTTAAGTATCATATACGTCTGCATATTTGGAAACACCTGGGTGTAACAAAAGAACAGTTGGGAACTTGTTCGAATTAGCTCCACTTATCTCCTTACTGTCAATGCTAGTAAAGTTTGGTATGTGGCCCCATCAATGATTGGGAGAGGAAGATGTTGATGACATTTTCATTCTGATTTCTCTTTCTCTCTACAGAATATATTTGGGAAGAGTAAGGCTCCGTGAGTAGCGATCTCTATGGAATTTTATGGCATAAAGTCAGATCAGGAAATATACTGGAATAAACTGTAGACATTAGGTGCAGGGTCTAAAGAGGGAGAAAGAAGAGATAAAAGAAAGGACAGGATATCTTGTTCAAAATCAGCTACAAAATCAGCTACCATAATTAATTCACTGATTTTTACCTTCTGAGGCAGGATGTGCCTCAATTCCAATTATTGATTTGTTTTATTTATATAATATTCTTTCTTTATATTCTTTATTGGCCAAGTGTGATTGGACACACAAGACATTCTATTCCTTGTGTGTCCAATCGATTCTAATTCTAAGTCCAGTTCTATTATTTTGGCCATTTTTGGCCTTCTATGACCATTACGCTATTGTGAAAGATGATGCTGGTTGCCACCTAGTGTTCTTCATATTCTGTCTGTGCGCAGATTTTCAGAAATGTTCCAGAATTTTATGGAAGCCAGATGAGCATGGCTTCAGGTTGGAGGCCAATGAGGCAAGGGAGGAGGAGGAGGTGTCACACATGCCTTCTGCAGCTCTTGCAGATATAAATTGACCCAATAAAATACAACCCAAGTTAATTGACAGGTTTTCTTTGCTCTGGCAAGAGAATGAGATGGTAGTAAGGTTGCAAACTATTTCTAGTGATGAACGTAGGAAATAGGAACTTTTCAGGAAGGCTCTGGACTCACCATCTTCGCTTGTGGTCCTTAAAGGTCTGAACTTCCACCAGAACCTCCGAAGAGACCAGGTAGGTTATGGATGCCATCACATTGGAATGGTCCTGTGGTTTTTAATACTGACAATTCAACTTCCTTAGCAAGTAGTGTACGTGGCATCTTCCTCAGCCTACAGAAAAGAGCACAATGTTCATTAACCACTTAAGAGGCCTCCTAAAAGCGGGCTTGAATCCCAGCCAACAAAACGGCAGAATTTCTCTACGTGACACCACCAGACCAGGAGGACCTTAAGGGAAGCACTCTGTAGCCCAGGATTTGGGGGGGGGGGATGGTAGTCAGAAATGCCTGCAACTCACATAAAAAGCAGATAGACCCCCATCATAGCTACCACTTTGACTTTTGATTTACCCTACCCTTGGACGCCAGAAAAGGTGAAGAGAGGACTCCATGGGATTCCTCTTTCATTCCTTTGTGTGAGGAGTGAGATACACTCAGCAGTCTGAGTGGGACCCTTCTAAGCCCTCTGAAGAATGAAGATGATCCTGCTCACCAAACCCACAAGGGTTGGAACAACTTTGTACAGGAAGTGACAAGGGAACCTTTGTTCCTGTGGAGGGCTTTGATGAAGTGGTTGCCTACACAAGACCAGATCTGGAGGTCAGATGCAGTTACAGGTAGTCCTCGATTCACAGCAGTTAGTTTAGTGACTCTTCAGAGTTACAAGACACTGAAAAATGTGACTTGTGACTATTTTTCACAATTACGACCTTTGCGATCATGGTCACATGATCAAAATTCAGATGCTTGGCGGCTTGTGCATATTTATGACAGCCGCAGTGTCCTGGGGGTGGTGGTCACATGATCCCCTTTTGCCCCCCTGAAAACAAAGTGGGGGAAGCCAGATTCACTTAAGAACTGGGTTACTACAGAAATTTATCAACTGCGGTGATTCATTTAACTGTGGCAAGAAAAATTGTAAAATGGGGCAAAACTCATTTAACAAATGTTTCACTTAACCACAGAAATTTTGTGGTCGTTCGTCGAGGACTACCTGTAGTGCTAAGGGGCCCCTTAGGGGCCCTTTCTCTGAATTTATTTAAACTTCATATTTAAACTGCTCCATTGACTTTTACACACACACACACACACACACACACACACTCTTAACCAAGATCAGCTGGGGATGTAGCAGATGCATCCATGCAACTGTTAAGCCTGATTTGTTCTAAGCTGAGGTCTGTTATTTTGATGTTTAAGCATGTTGTGGAAAGCGAAATGATTTGGTTAGTTTATGGCTTTATACATTCTGCACATCTGAAAATGGTTTAACAGCTAAATTGAGCATGCTATGAAAAAGCAGACTATCCAGTTTGTTTATGAAGGAAGATTTTGTTGATTGTGCCAGGCCCACCCAGCAAAATTATTTCTCAAATGATGCCTAATTGTAATAGGAGTGCAAGAACCTGGGGGTAGAGTTAAAAGAGGGATCAGCCTAGAATCCTTACACAGCCACAAAGAATTAAGTCCAACTTCTTGAATTCCATGGACCCTTATCTAATCCAAGCAGATTGAAAAGTTTTTTTGTGTGAGGACATGATTAGCAATAAATCAGTTTAATTAGACTTTCACATGTAGACCTGGTCTTTTGTCCCTGACTTTAATAGCGGAGATAATCACTTTGTGTTCTCACTTCTGTCTCTCTTCTGCTGCTTTTACGGAGCTAAAAACTGAAATACGTAAAGGCTGAAATATTTTCCAAGCTGATTACTTCGGAATTGTTTACAGTAGTTCTGGAAAGTTCTGTGCTTTTTGATATAGAGATATAGAGGTAATGCAAATCATTGGCTTTGTTCACGCTTTCTCTTCCCTTCTTTTTGTCTGCCTTTTGTTCTGTTTATAAGCTAATTTTATAAGCTAATTTTGTTTAAAAGCTCCAGATATATTTTTTCCTAGCTGAATAGAGTGGCAGGCATACCTGTTCTGATCTGGGTATATCAAGACAAGCATCATTACAGACATAACCCAGCATAACAAGGTGGAGTACAGTCATTATAGTTTGAAGAGTGAAAGAACTCATTGTGTTGCCCAAGTTGGGGCAATTAATGCAATTGACCCAAACTCTTTTTGTGTCTTTCAGATGTCCAGGGGGAGGTGGTAAGTAAATAGATTTCCCCCAAACCCTCCAGCATTAAAATTTACTCACCTGTTGAGCTCGCCTCTTGATACCTACACAGACACATATTTGCAGCTTTCTTGGCTGTGATGCAAAAGTTGTTGGTTGCTGCCTATTTGTCCCTCCTTAGCTTCCCAGCCTGCAAGAGCCAGATTGAGCTTCCCAAATGAGAGAGCCTGAGATTTTATTGGAGTACTAAAAAGGTCTGATCTTGCTTAAAAGCCTCCAGTGATGGAGCATCCACAGCTTCTGGAGACAAGCTGTTCCCCTGGTTGATTGTTCTCACTGTCAGGAAATTTCTCCTTAGTTTTAGGTTGCTTCTCTCTTTGGTTAGTTTCCATCCGTTGCTTCTTGTCCTGCCTTGAGGTGCTTTGGAGAATAGCTTGGCTCCCTCTTCTTTGTGGAAGCCCCTGAGATATTGAACTACTGCCATTATGCTATTATGTCACTCCTAGTCCTTCTCTTCATTAAACTACTAGACATACCCAATTCCCGCAACCGTTCTTCATATGTTTTAGCCTCCGGTCCCATAATCATCTTTGTTGTTCTTCTCTGCACTTTTTCCAGAGTCTCAAAAATATTTTTTGCATTGTGGTGACCAAAACTGGATGCAGTATTCCAAGTGTGGTCTTACCAAGGCATTGTAAAGTGGTATTAACACTTCATGTGATAGAATCAAGATTGCAAGCTGCCTGGGGCTCTTGAACCAGAAATGTCCCAGGGTGTAATAAAAAAAAGTCAAGATAGCAGCTATGAGGCTGCAATCAAAGCTGTTTTTAATGGGTAGAGCTTAGAATAGGGCTTTTCAACCTTTTCACCCATTGTACCACTTTTAGGATATGGCAACATCCGAGGACCACCAGTCACCTAGCAAGGTGTCAAAAACTTGATGACCAAAAAAAAAAAAGGAAAAAAGTGATGAAGTACAGGTAGTCCTCGACTTACAACAGTTCGCTTAGTGACTGTTTGAAGTTACAATGGCACTGAAAAAAGTGCCCCCCAAGCCACAGCCGAGCAAGACACCTGCCTGCCCACCTGGTGGCGCTCTTGCTACTGTCCAAGGTTTTCATTGTTGTGAGCATTTCTGTTGAGGATTGGCAGCGGGGGTGGGGTGGGATGGGTGTTTGTTTTTTATTCCCCCCCACTTTGCTGGGTGGTTGCAGCAGGTTTTGGTCACTTCACATGACCCTGGGACACTGTGACCGTCATAAATATGAATCAGTTGCCAAGCATCTGAATGTAAATCACAAGACCCTGGAGATGCTGCAACATTCCAGCTGATCGGCGCTTCTTCTGGGCTCAGAAGCGCCAGGATCAGCGCTGAGCTCCAGCTGGATCCTGGTGCTGATCCTGGCGCTTCCGCTGAGCCCTGACAGCCCTGCAGCTCCAGCCGTCTCTCGGTGAGGCTTGCGCAGTGCTGCCACCGGTTCAGCTCATTCCCCTCCCCCACTACCACTTTTCTAGGATGGTCATGTACCACCTGCCAGGTGCCAATGTACCACAGGTGGTACCCGTACCACTGGTTGAAAAGCCCTGGCTTTGAACACACCATTGAATTGACTTTGTTAGCCACACCCTGTGGTCAGCTTTCTCCTGAACCTTTTCAGTCCCTGGATCTGTATTGTTAAGATTCATAGATGATAACTGTAATCCAGTTACGTTTAGAGGACATCCAGTTGAGAAAAGTTTGTTATATAGTCTTCAGGATCACAGAGACAATCCTCTTATGAGATCCTTAGGACTGATCTAGTACAAGCTAAGGGGGAACCTCTCTCTAGACCTCTTCCACAAAGGTTGGGTAGATAGTAGCCCTTTTCATGCAACATGCTGTAAAAAGTAAAAAAAAAGCTCTCGGAGATATATTTGGTTACTGTTGTTGTGGAGTTTCCTTGTGGCCTAAGTTTATGGGATAGGTTATGGAGGCCTTGGGTAAAGTAGGTTGATTTAAAAATGAGGATTAGGGTTGGTGTGAATGTCATCTTTGGGCTAGACCAGGGGTCGGCAACCTCGGCTCTTTTATGACTCGTGGACTTCAACTCCCAGAATTCCTGAGCCAGCATAGCTGGCTCAGGAATTCTGGGAGTTGAAGTCCCCGAGTCATAAAAGAGCCGAGGTTGCCGACCCCTGGGCTAGACCTTATTAGGAAATAGACACTACCAAAAATGGTAGAACTCTATTGATACAGACTGGAATCACAGAATCTAGAAAGCCTGATATGAGTTCCCCTTTCCTGCCTTTTATACCAAAGAGGCTCAAAGTGGAGCAATGTTAAGCCTCTTTCTCACTCTTTCTTGCTTTCCTGGCCTATGCTCATGTTTTACTAAGGGTTACAGCTAGTCCTTGATTTACAACCACTCGTTTAGTGACTGTTCAAAGTTACAATGGTGCTGAAAAAAGTGACTTATGACTGGTCTTCACACTCAATGCCTTTTGTAGCGTCCCCGTGATCATGTGATGAGAATTTGGGCACTTGTTAACTGATGTGTATTTATGACAGTTGCGCTGTCCTGCGGTCACGTGATCACAATTTGTGACCTTTCCCACCTAGCTTCCAACCAGCAAAATCGGTAGGGAAAGCCATATTCACTTAACAATTGCATGATTCGCTTAACAACGGCGGTGACCGGTTTAACGACAGTGGCAAAAAGGTTGTAAAACGGGGCAAAACTCACTTAAGAATAGCCTCGCTTAACAATGGAAATTTTAGGCTCCAGGGTGGTTGATTTAAAGGTATGAAAACCTTCTCCAAGGTCATTTCTACGCTCCTCTCAATGACATTCCCCTCTACCACACCACTCTCTCCAGCTGAGCTGGGATGGGAATTGTAGTCCCAGCACATCTGGCAAATCTCACGGGGGGAAGACTGGCTCTGGAAGTGCTTGGGAGTTGCTCTCTATGCTCCAGATCTTTACAAAGGGACTTCTCTTATCTGGAGTTGGCAGGGTTGCCACTTTGAATTTCCGCATATGATATTTGCCCTCCTTCCTCTGTTTGGGTCTCTTCCTGGCTTATCTGCACCTGTTTGGAAGCCCTGGCCTGGGAAAGCATCGGGACCTCATGCAGTCTTCTTGGGGTGCTCCTTTAGGTTCCCCCCACCCTTGCTGAAGAGAAGGAGGAGGAGGAGGAGGAGGAGGAAGCTCTGTATATCTACGAACCTCCCCCAAGAGAAGAACCGACTAAGGAAGGGTCTGTAGTCCAGCCACAAGAGCCTGAGGAAGGCATATACCTTGGTAAGGCGCAAAGATGACAGAAGCATGCAGGGCTGGTTGTAATAATGGAAAAGTTTCTTTTATCCTTAGTTGCTGGATTATTGGCAGACCAAATCATGATGTTATACTAGAGATATTTTGGCACATGCTAGATTTTGGAAAAGGGATGCGGTGGCTCAGTGGGTTAGGACGCTGAGCTTGTCGATCAGAAGGTCGGCAGTTTGGCGGGTCGAATCCCAAGTGCCGCGTAACAGAGTGAGCGCCTGTTACTCGTCCCAGCTTCTGCCAACCTAGCAGTTCGAAAGCACATAAAAATGCAAGTAGAAAAATAGGGACCACTACGGTGGGAAGGTAACAGCGTTCTGTGCGCCTTTGGCATCTAGTCATGCCGGCCACATGACCACGGAGATGTCCTTGGACAAGCGCTGGCTCTTCGGCTTTGAAACGGAGATGAGCACCGGCCCCTAGAGTCGGAAACGACTAGCACACATTTGCGGGGGAACCTTTACCTTTACCTTTACCTTAGATTTTGGAAACCAGTCTCTCTCTCTCTCTCTCTCTCTCTCTCTCTCTCTCTCTCTCTCTCTCTCTCTCTCTCTCTCTCTCTCTCTCTCTCTCTCTCTCTCTTTCTCTCTCTCTCTCTCTCTCTCCTCTCTTTCTTTCTCTCTCTCTCTCTCTTTCTCCTCTCTCTCTCTCTCTCTTTCTCCTCTCTCTTTCTTTCTCTTTCTCTCTCTCTTTTTCTTTCTCTTTCTTTCACTTTCTCTCTCTTTCTCCTCTCTCTCTCTTTCTCTTTCTTTCTCTCTCTCTTTCTCCTCTCTCTCTCTCTCTTTCTCCTCTCTCTTTCTTTCTCTTTCTCTCTCTCTTTTTCTTTCTCTTTCTTTCACTTTCTCTCTCTTTCTCCTCTCTCTCTCTTTCTCTTTCTTTCTCTTTTTCTCTCTCTCTTTTTCTTTTGTTCTCTTTCTCTCTCTCTCTTTCACTTTCTCTCTCTCTCTCTCATATATGCACACACACAAACACACACACACTGGATGAGAAAGAGACAGACAGACAGAGCCAGAAGCAGAGAGACAGACTTGGCTCATTGATCTAATCCCCGAGAAGTCAGTTGAAATAAAGAGACATGCAACAAATTCTTAGTATTTTGCAGTCTCCATTTGTGCTTTAGTTACTGCCCTTGGCTGATTCAAAAACCTAAATAGGTTTCAACTGGTTTGGGCTGGGCTTGGGTGGGAGAACTCTGAGAAATCACAGAGTTGGATCAGGAGGAAGGCAACGGCAAACTACTTCTGCACTGTTGCAAAAATTAAAAAAACAAAAACAGCCAACCCCATGCAGCTATATCCATGTGGTCATCAGGAGTTTACTTTGATTGGATGGTTTGGGGTTCTTGACCGCTTGATTCTTTCTCAATTCTTCATTCAAGAGGTTACCTGCTTTCATTGTGATCCTTATTTAGGGGCAATAAACCTTGAAACTTGACATTAGCTCAGTGAGCTAAGGTGAATTACAATAATTTAAATAAAACAGGACACATATTAGCAAGGATGACCACGAGTGATCCATCTCAGCATTCTTTCTTTGTTGTGTTCATTCATCCATTCATTCTCTGGGGTCAAGGATTACAGGGGGCAGGGCAATAACTCGGTCACATCCCTGCAAGAGATGGACTATAGATCTCTTTTTGCACATTTGGGGGAAGCTCTTTTCTTTAACAAAGATCAATATGTTAAGTAACACAACTCTCTTCCTGGTGTTCTTACTGAAACCTGATGGAAAATCCTATCACTGGTATTTGACAGGGGAACCTGGAAGCTTCCAGGCTTGTCAAAAAGGGGGGAATTGGGAATAAAGTTGGCTTGATGTTGGTTGCAGCTGTTGGGTAGCCCAGGGGTGAAGTAAACGATGCCTTCAGAAAAAGGGCAATCTCTAAGTGAAGATACGTAAATTATGATGTTGCAAGGTAGGACTAAATAATCCACGGAGGACCTCTGTGTAACCAGAGAAAGGGGTTCCATGGGTGGAGAAGGTGGGATAGGAGGAGGAGAAGAAGGAGAAGGGACAGCAGAGAAAAATGATGAGTGAGGAGGAGCAAATACTGTCTCAGATTATTTTTTTGTCCTTAGATGGTCCAAATTTGAGGCGCTCCTCTGTGCCGATCAGTTTGCATTCCAAGCCCTGCATGGTAAGAGACTTGTCAGAGTTTATGAAAATGATGATGATTAATTATCTATCACTCAACTACTATATTTTTCAACAGTGAAGCCAAAGGGCTGAATCCTACAACCTTGCACTGAATGATTTCATAGCCTCCTCCCCAAATCTGCTTTTATTCGTTGCATTGTACCAGTTGAGTATTCCTCTTTCCCCTATTCCTGAAACTATGAACTTTTTCATATAATTTGGGGTAACCCTTAACTTATGACCAGAACTGAGCTAAAAACATCTGTTGCTAAGTGAGACGGTTGTTAAGTGAGTTTTGGCCCATGTTATGGCTCTTCTTGCCACCGTTGTAAAATGAATTCAGCTGCAGTTGTTAAGTTAGTGACACGGCTGCTAAGCGAACCCGGCTTCCCCATTGACTTTGCTTGTCAGAAGGTTGCAAAACGGGGAATCACGTGGCCTCTGGGACACCACAACAGTCACAGGTACATGCCAGTTGCCAAGCCTCTGAATTTTGATCACGTGACCATGGGGAGGCTGCCACAGTCCTAAGGGTGAAAAACGGTCATAAGTAACTTCGAACAGTCACTAAATAAGTGGTTGTAACTTGAGGACTCTCTGTATATGCTGGTTGCCAAGTGGCCGAAATTTGATCGCGTGACCATGAGGATACTGAAATGGTCGTAAGTGTAAAAAATGCTCAGTCACTTTTTTCAGTGCCATTGTAACTTCAAACAGTCACTAAACAAACGGTTGTAAGTCGAGGACAAACTGTATGGGGAAACTAAAGTGATAATGCTAAATTGATGCTTTCAGCTTTTCGTCTGAAGTTCTCTTTGCAACCAAGATTTCAAGATTTACAACTGTAACAACTCAGGGAAGGCTAGAAGCAGAGGCAGGGAGATTTATGGGCCGAATGCAGATATTGCCCCTGAAATTCTAAGGTGTGAAGGTGAAGGAATAAACTATGAACATATTTTCTGTGGATATTTTGCTTATTCAAGCCAATGATTGGAAGGCAGAAAGCAAGCAAGCTGTGAAGTCCTTCAAATGAAACTCGATAACTTGCAAATGCAATCCCTGCGGCCAGCTTTTGCTTCTGCTCACATAATTTAAGCCAGGTTGCCTTGGCAACTTTTTAAGACCTGCAGACTGTAGACTTCAACTCCCCTGACTGGCTGGGGAATTCTGGGAGTTGAAGTCCACAGGTCTTAAAATTGCCAAGGTTGGACAGCCCTGATTTAAACAATTAAACAGGGTGTGTTGTTGTCCCCTTAGTACAGGGGTAAGCAACCTTGGCTCTTTTATGACTTGTGGATTTCAACTCCCAGAATTTCTGAGCCAGCTGGCCCAGGAATTCTGGGAGTTGAAGTCCATGAGTCATAAAAGAGCCAAGGTTGCCTACCCTGCTCTATACCGTTATGGACAAATGGCTGTCCAGTCTCTCCTGGAAAACATGGCTGGCTCAGGAATTCTGGGAGTTGAAGTCCACGAGTCATAAAAGAGCCAAGGTTGCCTACCCCTGCCTTAGTAGGAATAAGCTTCATTGATACTGTACATGTAGGATTGGACCATCGAAAGAGAAACTGATGTCTCTGCGCCTCACTGAGGCCTTGGCCCACAGCAACGGGTACCACCACATCTGGAAGAGCCTCTGGGCAGTTCTCTTGCTTGTCCTACCAAACTTCCCCTCTTATGCCTTACAGTTGCTCACAAAGCCCGGAGCTGAAGATAGTGGTGATGAAGGGAGAATCAACATCCAAGCCCTTGAGGAAGGTCAGAGGAAGGGGCTGCCTGTGGGACTATTGGAGGGATGGGCTTGTAGGGGAGGCAACTCTGTGATGGGAGGGCTTGCATCTTTTAAGGTGGCCTAATCTAGATTTCTAACCATTGCTTTTCTTTTGGCTAGGGAAAGACACAATGGTGTAGGCAGCAGGTTGGCTGGGCACCAAGAGAGCTTATGTAGGCATGTTGGGACCTTTGAGCATCATGTTGACCAGGGGTTTACAAACTTGGCAACTTTAAGACTTGTGGACTTCAATGCCCATAATTCCCCAGCCAGCAGGGGGAATTGAATTCTAGGAGTTGAAATCCACAAGTCTTAATGTTGCCAAGTCTGGAGACCCCTGTCGATGACAGTCTCTTTAAAGCACACTCCTCAAAGCACTAGAATTATTTTCAGAGAAGCCAGTTGTGTTCATACAGAATGTATCATCATTGGCTAACAAAACCATGATTTATCTAATTCAGCCAATGTGGAGGGCCTATACTGAACCATAAGCTGTCTTCATATAACACACTGGCTCTTCTGGGGCTGTTGCCTGGGTTTGGAGTTCCAGATGCTGACACTTTTCATAAGAGAAGAAAAACTCGAACACATTTGTAGGGAGGTTCATGGCTTTGGTGTCTATACCATGGACATGAATTTTTTTTGAGAATCCAGGGTGACATGGCTGGCCCTTTAGCAGCAGGGCTGGTCTGGGACTTGAGCCTGAGTCAAATGCATGAGTCAATCTTGACCTCCTTTTCTGAAGCACCCAATTTTCTTAGTAGTTCTGGAATAGATAACACCCAGCAAACTCTAGGGCCAAAGCCAAACTGTGCTACCCTCAAATGCTGATGGGGATATCCTGTACTTGCATCCTCTGTCCACTTTTAAAACCCCAGCCTCTCCCTCACCCAGGCAAAAGGAAGCTTTCAACACATTGTTTTCCTTTGATGCTAAAAATGTGTAAGTCATGTTCAGCAATCTGAAAGTGGTGCCATGCAGAAAGAGATGCCTCCATTACCGAATAGGTGCCAGTCTATCTGCTGAGACATGAGCCTCCAAGGTTGCCATCTCATTAAGATTTATCCAGTGCAGGTATCCAGATAAGTGGGGACTACAGTTCCCAGAAGTCTACACTCCTCCCTTCTCCAGCTAGCAGACCAAACTTACGTACCTACAGTAGATCTCCTAGTCTGATACCACACCAATTCTCTTAGCCTTCTAATGCCTCTTCCCATACATCTGGATAAATAACAGAACAAACAGAGTTGGAAGGGACCTTGACTTCTCCAAGGACTTGACCAATTTATGTCTGTGAGAAATGCTTCCCCTCCAGCTATCCAGCCCGCCAATTCTTTATCATCTCTTTATTTCAACAACCTTGTTTCTCACACTGGGTTCAGTTTTATTATGTCTAGCTGAACTCTCATGCACATCCCCCAATCCCCAGCATCATCTAACTCTAAAAGCGAAAGGAAGAAAATGGCTACATCTCCATTTGTTGTCAATGCAAAAACATCCAATGTTAGCAGCGTTGACGTGAGCTTTTTGATAGATCATTAATTTTGAGTGGGGGGAGAGCAGACTGGTGACCTGGAGATGAAGACACTTGCCTCCCACTTGAAGGGTTAAGAATTGAATCCTAGACATTGAGAGATGTTTCTCTCTCTGGGCGCAGAGAAAAAAAAAATCTGCTGTGAACTCTGCATAGGTGTCAGGAAGGGCATCTGGCCAGTAAATGCTCAACTCCATTCAGCTGCCCCGACTCCGCCTCAAATCAAAGGAAAGAGAAAAAAATAACTTCTGGGGGAAAGGAAATGACAGGAAATGTGAGAGAAGGACAAGACAGCACCATATACCTAGTATATTTCAATATGTTATAGATTCCACTTTTTTCCAGCTTCTGTTGAGCAGCTGAAGATTCTCCAATGCTGTGAAGGTTGGATAGCTTTTTTTTCTTCTTTACAGCACTGAAAAAGGGATTGATGAAGTCTCCTCAGCCTCCTTCTCTTCCGCCCTCAACTCGACGGGTGTCTTTGCCTGCCTCGGCCTTCTCTGGACATCCACTAAAAGTGGCCATAAACAACGGTATGTAGAAGTGTAGCAAAGTCTATTACTTGGTGATTGGCACCTTTGGAAATTTCCAGGATTTGGGACATATTAAACTTTTTTTTAATGAACTTTACTAAACCAACTAATTGCATTGGCAATTAAAAAGTTTTACTGCAATAAATGGTGACAACTTACCAGAAATTTGAAGAGAGAATTGGAGTTTGCTATTTTAACCATTTCCTAAATGTTATGCATCTTTTTAAATGTTATGTATCTTCCCTGTAACTTTAAGGTGAGTTTAATTTACCCCCAAAATTATTTGGGGTCCACTGGAATCCTTGACCGACATTCCAGTGTTGAAGATGCAACAAATCAGAAGGTGTTTTAGCATCCCTGGTTCTACTGTGTGGTCTAGCCCAGGCTTGTCCAATCTTGGCTACTTTAAGACCTGTGGACATCATCTCTCTGACAGTTCTTCATTTGGTGTTGTTCATTCTTATTCTTTGAACTTCTTTACAGATGTTTTCCTGGCTTCAAAAGATGACAAGGTAACGAAGTTTACATCAAATGGCAAATTCATTCTAGTTCATCTGGAACAGGGGTAGGTAACCTTGGCTCTTTTATGACTCGTGGACATGCTGGCTCAGGAATTCTGGGAGTTGAAGTCCACGAGTCATAAAAGAGCCAACGTTGCCTACCCCTGATCTGGAACATTCCAGTTATTGTTCTGTACTCCTACTCTAACACAACACAGTGCACCAGTTTCTACTAGGCTCAAAATTCTCTCTCCCTTTGCAGGATGAACCTCAAGATCAACCTATCTATCTGGAATGTGAGGCCAGCACAGGTGAAGCTCCTTCTTTTGGTGCCTTATCTTCTCCAACGTAGCACTTTTGGAGAGCTCAGTGGAGCCTCGTATGCTTTGGCTATGGATAAGTTACAAGCTATTCAGTGGAATATTTAATTAGTGATGCTACCTAGTTGGGTAATGAAATGTCTGCAAGAAAACCACCAAGCTCAGAGAGCACCAAGGACCCCTCATTTCAACCCTGATCTACGAATATTCTCATTTATTGTTAAAACAAAATCTGTGAGATTGTACTCCAATTTAATAACAATTTAGTAATTTTGCTGGCTCCGTATCACCACTACAGATCCCCATATAAATTTCCTAACAGTGAGAGTAATTAATCCATGGAACCACTTGCCTCTCAGACTTGTGGGTGCTCCATCACTGGAGGTTTTCCAAAAAAAAAATGAACATCCATTAGTCCGGGATGGTATAAGCCCGTGGTGGTGAACCTATGACACGCGTGCTACAGGTGGCACGCAGAGCCCTCTCTGTGGGTACGCGCACCGTTGCCCCAGTCCTAGGCCTTTGCTGGGTTTTATAAAACCTTTTTGCTTTAGGCCTCCGCTGCCATGTGCAAAAAAAAAGTTCAATCAATCAATCAATTTCAACTTCTTGCGGGGAATAAAAAGATCTCGCAAAGTTGGAATTGATTGACTGAACTTTTTAGTCTCAACCAGTCTACCATTACCACCACAGCCATGCCCAACCAATGGGCCACACCCACCCAATCGGCCATGCCCACCGGGCACCCAACGATACATAAGTGGGTTTTGGGTTGTAGTTTGGGCACTCGGTCTCTAAAAGGTTCGCCATGACTGGTATAAGCTCTCCTGCCATGGGCGGCGGATTGGATTGGAAGACTTCCAAGGTTCCTTCCGCTCCTATGGTTCTAAGTCTGAAGGCCTGGTCTGAAGGCCAAGAAGGTCAGAGCCAATCCAACCTGAGGGAGATGACGTCCAAAAGGGCAGGAACCACAGTAGAAAAGGCTCTCCTCCTGGATCCCATTAGATGACATTCGTCAGTGGACGGGACCTGTAATGTGCTGCTTCTGCTGGACCTGTGGGGCCAGGCAGATGTAATCAAGAAGAGGTATTTTTGTAAGTAAGCTGGCCCTTTACAAACTTAATTAGAGACAAGATGCTCCAGACTTGCTAAGAGTGGTCCTGTGCTTCTTGCAAGCCATCTGTGATGGCCTGATTTGTTTTTCATTTCTTACCAGGCATGGTGCCCTGCAAAGGGCCTTCTTCTCCAGCCTTGGAACCTCTAACCTGCCTCTTGAAACAAGCCAAGTGAGTATGATATATCCACGGAAGGTGGGCAGGAAAGATGGAGGTCTGTGTTTACCCATCAATGTTCCAGATTTGGTGGCCTGGAATTAAAGGCCTCGTGGTCTGGAAACTAGTTCTATTCTTGGATGAACCTAATCTCTACGGCACACAACAGTTGAAGGATTGGTTCGTTCTGATGCTGAAGGTTGAGAATTATCCTAACGTTCCATGCAGAAGTTTGGAAGCAACAGCTACTGCGTGTGGGTCATTCCTAGTTATGAGTAATTCGTCCAGAAATTCAGGAGTCTGTTGTGTGGACAATGATTTGGCAAGAATACAGGTAATTCTTGACTTACGACCACAGCTGAGTCCAAAATTTCTATTGCTAAGCAAGACAGTTGTTAAGTGAGTTTTGCCTCACTTTATGAGCTTTCTTGCCACAGTTGTTAAATGAATCACTACAGTTCAGTTCTGGAGTAATGTGGTTGTTAAGTGAATCTGGCTTCTTCTTTGCTTGTCAGAGAGTTGGGAAAGGTGATCACATGACTTGGAGACACTGCAACTGTCATAAATTTGAACCAATTCCAGGCATCCAAATTTTGTTCATGTGACGGTGGGGGTGCTGCAATGGTCATAAGTATGAAAGACAATCATACGTCACTTTTTTCAGTGCCATTATAACTTCCAACAGTCGCTAAATGAAGATTGTAAGTCAAGGACTACCTGTATTAAGGACAAGCATGCAGGTGAGGCAAGAGTTCAGACAGGGAATCAGGACCAAGGAGAGCTCCACGTAATGCTGGATTGGTGTCAGGTTGGATCCAAACATCTAATGACGTCAGAGTCCTTGCTTGTGGAAAGGCCTGCAGCAAATTATGGGTTAAACCAGTTTTTTTCAAACTTGGTAACTTTAACAACTTAGACTTCAATTCCCAGCATTCCCCAGCCACTATAGTCAATTGTTCTATATAAAGGGGGCTGACACACACATAGTGATCTTGCGTGGCAGGTGCTCAGAACATGTTAGCACCCTAGCGTGTTCTCAAATTTCTAAATGTGTCATCAACCTTTGATGTCTCTGGTGTAATGCATCATATAAGATCTATCTCTTACACATTATAGCAGTGATTCTCAACCTTAATAAATTTAAACCAGCACAGTGTGCTGGCTATGGAATTCTGGGAATTGAAGTCCACATATCTTAAAGTTGCCATGGTCAATAAATACTCATAGTATAGATTGATCCCTTGTAGCACAATCCTCTCTCTTTTCCTTTCTATTAGGTCCAAAATTTCTTCTTTGGGATCTCAGCAGGTGAGTGGATAAGCATGAGATAAGGACCAGTAAGGTAGGATTTGTGGGGAAAGACTAAAATGCCTGTGTTTTATGTTTTTAAACTACTTTTTATTTGTGTATTTATGGGATAGTTTGGTTGCAGAGTTTATATTACACCAAAGCAAGCTCAAGCTATCACCTAACACACCACCATTCTGCAGATAACATATTGGGAAGGAAAGCTTTGCCTAATTCAGCTTCTTGGAAGGAGCAGATAAAAGCATTAAAAAAACGTATATTGGGGCCTGCTAGGTGCTTACAACTCTTTCCTTGACCCCATTTAAAAAAAACATTCGCAAGACAAACAAGTTTGAATCACATGCATTTCGTGGCTCCAGTGTTCAAAAAGCTCCAATATTGGAGCACCCAGAACTTTTGATGGCAAATTGTTCCACTGGTTAATTGTCCTCACAGTTAGGAAGTATCTTCTTAATTCCAGGTTGCTTCTCTCTTTGATTAATTTCCATCCATTGTTTCTTGTCCTGCCCTCTGGTCCTTTGGAAAATAAATAGACCCCCCCCTTCTTGTGGCAGCCCCTCCACTACTGGAATACGGGTATCATGTCACCCTTAGTCCTTTTCTCTAGACTAGCCACGTCCAGTTCCTGCAACTGTTGTTCATAGGTTTTAGTCTCCAGGCCTTTGATCATCTTAGTTGCTCTTCTCTGCCAAAGAATGCCTTTGTTGTGATTCAGGGTCAGCCTGCGGGTTCGGCATTTGGGTCGGACGACTCAGAGGAGGAGGAGGGGGGTGTTGGAGAGGTTGCTGAGGGGGTTGGAGAGCTTGCTGATGAGAGCCCTCAGCCAGGCCCCTCCCACTTGGTCACCACGGAGACCCAGCTGTGTGAGCCTGACAGCATGGATGAAGATGACCCACAGCTGGCCTTGTTCAAGGACGCCCGACGCAGGAGGCAGTCAATCAGGAGTAAACAGAGGAAGGAAATGGGGCACCTCGGAAGGAGGCAGAGAGAAGCCACGCCCTGAACTGTATAAAAGGGGAATTCATGGGAGGGCTGGTTTGCTGAGGGCAACCGTTTGAATAGTTCCTGTTTCATGGTTCGTGTTTGCTCTCTTTGCTCTGTTTATGTTTTTATATTAATAAATTTGGCAGGCTTAGTTCCAGCCTCTTGCCTTCTTGTAAAAGGGGTTGTCCCTGCCTTATCTGCAGGGCCGGTAGCAGGCTGGTACAGAACAGCCTTGAGAATATCTCAGGCAGAGGAATGTCTTGAGTCATCCTAGTTGGAGGATAGGAAAATAACCATGTTCTCCATTCTTTCTCTTTCCAGCGCAGTCCAGAAGACAACACTGAGGGTAAATGGCCTATGGTTCTCCATGGGAGGGTGTGGGCACAACTAGCGGAGGAGAAAGATCAAAGCAAAAATCATACTTGTTACTACAAGGTCTGCCTTATCTGGGGAGCCTCTTCCACTTTTGCAGAATTGAAGAAATATCGCTTTCCAGATGGACTTTATTCCAATTGCCCTCTTGACATTAACTCATTTGTTTTGAAAATCCACGACCTCCGGTTGGCCTGTAATAGTATGGGGGAATGGCCTGGGGAGATGGGAGGAAGATCAGACTAGGAGCCATCAGATAAGAGGCAGCTGAGCCCACAGAAGGAAGGAGGCGTGGCAAATGTCTCAGAAGAGACCCTGCGTAGATTCCTGGGCTGTGTAGGTGAAGGGGGAGAGATGTATTTTCAGTCAGGAAACCTTACAATAAAGATGGAGGTGGTACACCTGGGTACGCTTCTAGTGTGGACTACCTTCAATGCACTGGCATTGAAACGTTGTGGATTTTTGACCTCTGCAGAACCCATGAAATGCTGTTTTTATTTTTATTTTTCAGGTAGGTGTCTCAAAACTGATAACCTTCCAGAGGTGAGCATATAAATGTTTGGCTGGGTTACTGTTACCTTGATTGTAGGGAATGTTAGAAAGTTGAACTTCTCTACTCTCTGGATGGTCAAACATAACAGAAGGAGGGAGGTAGCATAGCTGGCTGAGGAATTCTGGGAGTTGAAGTCTAATACTAACGTTGCCAAGATTGAGAAACACTTGTGGAGAGACATCACTGCAGAGTATGGATGGGCTGGCTTCAGATTTGGTGGGTCTGGATGCAGTCCAGGACAGCCAACTGCTACTCTCCAACTCTTTGATTATTGTGCAGTTTTGGACCTCCCTTGCCAAGGATCCATCTAAGAAAGACTAATTGTCTATATTAATGGAACAGCAGGACTGGATTGTGACATTTTTTTATTTATTAGTTAGATTTTTAAGGGACCATTTCTCCATCTAAGCAGGAAATGTGGTCTCCCTCCTGCATTTTCACCAACAACAGTCCTGCCAGACCAGGGGGGTGGGGGAGAGACAGAGAGGTACAGAGAAGGAAGGAAAGAAGGAAAGAAGGAAAGGAAGGAGGGAAGGGAGGGAGGGAGGGAGGAAGGAAGGAGAAAAGAAAAAAAAAGAAAAAAAAGCCATCACGAGAGCTTCTGGTGACCTTAAACTTGGGTCTTCCTGATTCTGAACCAGCAACACCACTACAACACTACACCAGCTCTTATTATGCTGTTGTCAGTCTTGACAAAACAGAGACTCGGAAATTCTTGTGGATCTGCTGCAAACCACCCCAATCTCTAGCAATCCATTCAGATCAGCCTCTTGCCTCGAGTTGTTAAATAAGCAAAAGGTTTGTGTCTTCCAGTAGATGCTGCTGCTTATTAAGTTGTATTAAGATTTGGAAGGACCCGAGTGGGCTTTACTCGATGCATTTCACAAATGCAGGGAGAGAGCATAGACCTCCCACTTGCACTGGGCACCCTCCAAGGGCAAAGAGTGAGATACAGCGTGGTTGGTTGCTGGGTGCCCACGTACAACATTATCCGGTGCTTTCTTCTGTGATCCTCACTCCTGGATCAAAATCTGAATCCCATGGATTGGGACTGCGGTGAAGTTGGAAAGTGATGGGGCGTAGCAGAAGTGTCCGTTTGGTTCTTAGGAAAGGAGAGGAACCCCTCATTCCTTGGCCATACCCTTCAATTGATCACTTTCACCGGCTCTGTTATGTTTCTGCAGGATCCCGATATGAAAAACGCGGCATGGTATGCAGGCAGTTGTGACCGGCGTACAGCTGAAGCAGCTCTCCTCCAGTTTAACAAGGTAGCATGGCCCTGTTTCCTGGTTTTTATAAATTCCAATCTCCAGTTTGTACAGTCAGAGCTCCGGGGTTGCGTTTTGTCCACCCTGGCTGGGAAAGCCCAACACAATGTAATCCCAACACGTTGCAAGCCTGTCTGTAACCCTGTCTGTAATCCCAACCTCTTCTCTCCCCTGGAGAAGTCCTGCTCTGCACACAGAAAGATCTCAAAGGGTTGGCCTGGGAAGTTCTCCATTGGGCACTTAATCCAGAAATGCCTCTTGCTTTCTATAAGTCCACAAGAGAGAGAGGAGAAAATTCATTTGGATTCAGAATGATAGTGTTTCAGTAGGTGATTAGGGGACTGGAAGCTAAAACATGAAGAACAGTTCTGGGAACCGGACATGTCTAGTTTAACAAAGAAAAGGATTAGGGGTGACATGATACCAGTCTTCCAGTATTTGAGGGGCTGCCACTAAGAAGAGGGGGGCAGCCTATTCTCCAAAACACCTGAAGACAGGACAAGATGCAATGGATGGAAAATAATCAAGGAGAGAACCAAACTAGAACCAAGGAGAAATTTCCTGACAGAACAATTAATGAATAGTTCAGCTTGCCTCCAGAAGTTGTGGGTGCTCCACAGTGGTGGGATTCAGCCAGTTCGCACCAGTTCAGTAGAACCAGTAGCTAAATTTTGTTGAGTTTGGAGAACCGGCTAAACCCATGCTGCTTCTGGAAGTCTGTTCTAGGCCACGGAGGCCTGGAGGTTGTCTCCCAGGCCTAGAACGGTCCACCAGAAGTGCATGGATGTCACTTCCAGAAGTCTGCTCTAGGCCTGATGGAGGCCTCCCAGGCCTAGAACGGCCTGCCAGAAGTGCATTGATGTCACTTCTGGAAGTCCATTCTAGGCCTCGGAGGCCCAGGCCTGCATCCACACAGAGAACCGGATGTTCGTGTATTTGAATCCCACCACTGGTGCTCCATCACTGGAGAGTTTTAAGAAGAGACTGGACAGCCATTTGACTGGGGTGTTAGAGGGTCCCCTGCTTGAGGGGTGGGTTGGACTAGAAGGCCTCCAAGGTCTCTTCCAATTCTGTTACTCTTGTCAGCCTCTGCTTCCCTCCTCTTTCTTGCAGAACAGTGCCTTCATGGTACGGCAGAGTTCTAACCGTTCTCCCAGGCAGCCCTTCACCTTGGTGGTTTTTTACAAGAATCATATCTATAATGTTCCTATCCACTACCAGGAGAGCAGCTGTCAGTTTGCCCTTGGCAAGGACGGCAAGAGCCGTGAGGTGAGTTGAGGGAAGGTTGGATCCCCACAAGACTCTGCTACACAGGTAGTTCTCAATTTACAATCATTCGCTTAGTGAACAACTCTTAAGTTAGAACAGCCCTGAAAAAAATGACATGACTTTTTTCACACTTATGACAGTTGCAGCATTCCAGTGGTCATGTGATCATAATTTGGATGCTTGGCAACTGGCATGACAGTTGCAGTGTCCTGGGCTCGTGGGATCACCTGTTGGGACCTTCTGGCAAGCAAAATCAACAGGAAGCCAGATGCACTTAACAACTATGTTGCAAACCTAACAACTGCAGTAATTCAACTGTAGCAAGAAAGATCCTAAAATGGGGCAAAACTTATTTAACAACTGTCTTGCTTAGCAACAGAAATTTTGAACTGAGTTGTTGTCCTAAGTCAAGGACTATCTATATTTCCTATACTCAAGCTGAATGAAAGATTCTATCTTCTGATATGGCTGTCTTGGTGGCCACAAAGCACTGTTACCCGTAGTGGTGCAGTAGTTAGAATGCAGTATTGCAGGCTAACTCTGCCCACAGTCTGGAGTTCGATCCTGACCGGCTCAAGATTGATTCATCCTTCCATACTTCCCAGTTCAGTAAAATGGGAACCCAGATTGCAAGGGGCAAGATGCTGACTCTGTAAACCGCTTAGAGCAGGAGTCTCCAAGCTTTCTGGGTTGGTGGCCTGGTGGGAGAGGGAGGGGCAGGCAGCTTACACGCACATGCACAAACATGAATATGCGCACACAAACAGGCCACAAGTATGCACACCACGCAAATGGGGCTGCAAATATGTGTGCGAGGCTCCCAGTGATGCTGGTGCCTGTGTGACGCTTGTGGCACCGCTGCCTCCAGGCTTGCAGCGATGTTACCACTGGCACGAGGATCATGCCACCACCCTGCATGAGACTCAGACCGTGGCCTGCGGCGATGCCACCACTGGTGCAAAGATTGTGCTGCCACCCTGTGCAAAGCTCGCACTGTGGCCTGCCTGCTGCCTGCCTCTTGCAGCGCTGCTGCCACCTACACAAGATTCGTGGCAATGCTGCCACCTGCGTATGGCGCACTGCCGCCCATCTGCCACTTGCAGTGCTTCCACCACCCGTGCAAGGTTTGTGGCAATGCTTGTGTGATACTAGCGGCACTGCCACTGCCCACACAACACTCGTGGCAATGGTGGCATGAGGGGGAATGAGCACACACACACGCCCATGTACTGCCCAACTACTCATCCAGCTCAGTGGCCAAGAGGCCACGTCCCAGTAGTGGGCCAAGGCCCATAGGTTGGGGACCTCTGGCTTAGAGAGGGTTGTAAAGCATTATGAAGAGGTATATCAGTCTAAGTGCTATTGCTATTACTATTAGCATCTGGTTAGAAGCTGCTTGGCATAGACAACCCTGGAAGAGCACCATGAGTTATGTTGTATGTGTTAGTTACCCTCAACTTTTCTCAGCAACATCACAATTCTTGTGACATCACCTTGGCTTGGCAGACAATCTGGTAAAATCATGTAGATCATGGGTAATTTTGGTAATGGAGAAAAGCGGCGGGGGGGAGGGTTAACATTTTTAATTGACAGATTATGGCCTGGATCGCTCATGGCAGTAAGCCGTGCTTTGTTTAATTAGGATTGGTTGCCTAAGGCACAGTTAACAGGCTCCAGACAACATGCTAAACTATGAGCCATTTTGCAAGCCCAACTGGCTCAGCCAATCCCCCTCCCCCATCCCCAAGGACGTGTAGCAATTTGGGCCTGGGACTTGCCCTGGAGAGGTGGTGGTCTTGGAGGTAGGCGCTTTATTTCAGCCCTATCTACCCCCTAGGATCCTTGGGGTGAGGATAACTTGAAGGAAGGGGTACAGGAGTGTCCAGTGTTGGCAACTTGTAAGAACTTGTGGACTTCAACTCCCAGAATTCCCCAGCCAGCCTTGCTGGCTGGGGAATTCTGGGAGTTGAAGTCCACAAGTCTTAAAGTTGCAAGGTTTGACAACACCGGTGTACATCTCAAAGGGTAATCAACATCTAGCAATTGCAAACAATGGAATATACTCTTAGTTATGCAGCCGTGCGGGTTGTGATGGGAGCATCCCGATACTCCCATATTACACCCCTCCTGCATGGGCTGCATTGGTTGCCGGTTGTCCTCCGGGTGAGGTTCAAGGTGCTGGTTCTTACCTATAAAGCCCTACATGGCTTAGGCCCGGGATACTTGCAGGACTGTCTGCTGTCGGGAACGACTTCCCTCCGCCCTGTGCGCTCACACAGAGAAGGCCTCCTCAGGGTGCCGTCGGCCAGACAGTGTCCGCTGGCGACCCCCAGGGGGAGGGCCTTCTCTGTTGGGGCGCCTGCCCTTTGGAATCAGCTCCCCCGAGAACTTCGGATGGCCCCAGATCTCCGGTCCTTTCGTCGCGACGTATCTTTTCCAACTGGCTGACCTGGACTGAGGATGGGGGTTTTTAATATTGTTTTAATTTTATTGGTTTTAGTAATTAATTATAGGCCTTTGTAATTTAATTCTTTTTTAATATTTGTATTACCGCTTTTTATAGCTGTTTTATTGTTGTGAGCCACCCTGAGTCCTTCGGGAGATAGGGCGGCATATAAGTCAAATAAATAAATAAATAAATAAATAAATAAATAAATAAATAAATAAATAAATAAATAAATAAATAAATATAGGATTGGATGTGGGGGAGACATCCAAACATAACAGGGCAGATTTGCTGCATTTGAAGTACGGCAAGCAAACTAATGTTCATTGAAAGGGAACACTGTGGAGTGCCTGGACCCCAAAGTCGGAACTCAGCATTTTCAACAGCCCTCACCCCACCTTTGCCCCACAACTTTCCCCGATTTACAGAAACCCAGATTCAAAAGTAGGGAAAGGAGTGTATTGGGGAGACCAGATGTTGATCTCTCTTTCCTTCTCCAGCTGTTTGACAGTGTTTCCAGTATCATCCAGAAGTACTCAGAGCGCCCCCTGGTGCTGATTGACGGCAGCACTTTTGCCAAGGAGCAAACTTGTCTCTTGTTCCCTGTGACGCCGTGAAGATTGATTGGCCAGCTGCACAGAGTGGATTCCAGTTTCACCTAGGTGTTCCGGGCATGGGTTTTGATGCCCATCTGGTGCAAGGAGAAATCATTAAAAATTCAGCGTGGCATCCTGCATTATCTCATTCACAGCCTGCTTTTCAACACCTTTCCAGAGGCAGAAGAACATTGGTTTGCAAAATTCTGGGCTTGATCTACCGTATTATTGTTGTTGTTGTTGTTGTAATATAAAATTATAGCACCAATAGTAATAGGCGCCTTGGGTGCAATCCCAGAACAACTGGAGCACCACTTGAACGCCACTGGCATTGACAAATTCGCCATTAGTCAATTGCAAAAGGCGGCCTTACTAGGAACTGCTTCCATCCTGCAACAGTATCTATAATACCATCAAACATCCACATCTGCCTATCCCAGGTCCTTGGTAAGGACTCGATAGGTAGACAAAAATGCCAAATCCAGTCTGAACATCTGACTGACTGTGCGATGATCAATAATAATAATAATAATAATAATAATAATAATAATAATAATAATAATAATAACAACAACAACAAATAATTTACTTTAGGGATGGAAATAGACTGGCCTTTAAAAAGGATCCCTGCTTCAAGCATCCCTGTTGTACCTTGTACAGTAATAACAATAATCATTCTCTGTTGTTTTTTATAACCTTGCAATTAATAATAAACAGGTAGTCCTTGACTTAACAGCAGTTCATTTAGTGACCGACATTACAAGAGCACTGAAGAAGTAACTGTTTTTTACACTTATGATCATTGCAGCATCCCCATGTATACATAATCAAAATTCAGCTGCTTGGCATCTGGCTCATATTTATGACGGTTGCAGCATCCTGGGGGGGGGTGTCATGTGATCCCCTTTTGTGACCTTCTGACAAGCAAAGTCAATGGGGGAAGCCAGATTCACTTAATAACCGTGTTGCTAACTTAACAACTGCAGCGACTCACTTAACAACTGTGGCAAGACAGGTCGCAAAATGGGGCAAAACTCACCTAACAAATGTCTCAGCAGCAGAAATGTTGGCCTCAGTTGTGATCGTAAGTCGAGGACTATCTGTACGGTGTGCTGTATGTGAAATCTCCAACCGATTTATATGCCATTTGGAAATGAAAGAAACTCACGGCCAGAATTCAGGGATGGTGCTAATGCTTGAAGCACAGCCAGAAAAAAAATAAGAACGAAATTAAATAGGCAGGCTTGAAACTGCTCCAAAGATGACCCAAGGAGTAATTTTTGATGCAGAATAAACATTGCAAAGAGGGAGGCCAATGGCAGAAGCTTTCAGCTGATTTCACATATCATGGTTTGCTTAAACATGGTTTATTTTTTTAAACAAATCACAATTGCCAGAGTTTGCACAACTTGGTATGCCATAGATTATGTTCACCCCAAATACTCAAGCGAAACTAGGATTCCCACAGAAGGGAATATTTGTAGCTTGGGGCTGAACTGTGGGGTCCTGTGTATTCTCTGAGTTTGGCTGTTTTCTTGTAGATATTTCATTACCAAATTGGGTAACATCATCAGTGCTAGAAGAGAGGGGGGGTTTGCTCTGAACTAGGATTGTGAAGCAAAAATGCTATTAGTTCTCATTCAATCTGCTTTCCACACTCCTTTCAAAAGCGAAAGGAGTAATTAATAATAATAATAATAATTAATAATAATAATAATAATAATAATAATAATAATAATAATAATAATAATAATAATAATAATAATAATAATACTGAAATCTTCCTGGATGGAGCATGGTGTTCTTGCACCGATTTATTGTTAAGGAAACCAAGGAGCTGCGTTACTTTCTTGTCTTCTACAGGATCGTCCTGCCTCCAGGTTTGGTGATTTGGAGGTACAGATTCTTGCAGGTTACCTAATCTGCCCTAAATGTGGCTTGCTTGACCGTGAGTTACCTATCTAGGGTTGAATGGATTCACATAATTTGCTTTCCAAAATGCAGGTTCACTAATAGGGCTTACAAATCACAACCGGCTGGTTTCAGAACCACATTCTAAGCACAATGAATCTCATATTGCAATGTGCGAGTCCAGTTACCCTGCAAGAAGGAAAACATGCTTTTTTTACTCACCAGAGTAAGAAAAATACAAAATAACTCATCTACACATTCCAACCATTACAGAGGGAAATGTCTGAAACCTTACTGGCTTTTTGCTCGTGGGAGCAGTTAACACCTTCACTATTTCTTGGACTTTGTTTGTAACCAAGATGTCCACCAGCACTTTCCACAAACATCTGGGGTATATTTGGGAGGAATCCCTGTTCTATTTCTCATATCTTCTGCTAACGGTGTCCTGTTTCCAGCCAAACCTGTATATATCTCGGTAAACTCTTTCTCTACCGATGACCTTGCTGCAATAGTTATCCAATCAGGAAGGTATCTGTAAAGCAATGAAGTGAAGTCAGCAGAATAAGATAGCTGTGCAGAAAACAGTGAGTTGGCAAGAGTTTGGCCACTTGTCCTTTCCCAAGAATGAGTCTTCTTGCACCATCCATTGCTCCCTCCCCCATTACCTTTGCTCCTCACTAAAGGCTGGGATCAGAACAAGGATCTCTCAAGATGGGATTAAAAAGAAGTCAAGACGGCAGCCCCAATGTGTGATCAAAACTCCACCTGTTTTCCATGTACGACTTGCATACAAAATGGCAGAGCTTTGATTATACCGTCACGGCCACTATCTTGACTTCAGTGACCACAGCATGCTGAAAGAGAGGGAAAGGGCTTAGCAAACAAAGTATGTGAGCCCAATGTCCTTAATGATGCCCACAGTGAGTTGAACAAAAAAAAGAGAATCTTTTCCCTCTTCTCCTAGAGGGCTAAACCTGCTGAGACCATTTTCTTGAAGTCTCCTTGCAATTATCAGGAGCACTTGTGGGCAATCTCAAGTCATTTCCTTGTCCGGAGGGGAATTATGAAGAGCTGGGTCTACCTGCCATCTCTCCATTCTGTCGCAGCATCAGCTCCAGCTCCAATCTGCCATTTTTTCTCCCCAGAAGTCAGAATGTCCTACATAGGCTGCTAAAATTTCTCTTCGATCTTCCAACAACACATTTACTGTTGTGAACGAGGTGGCCACATAAACCATATAAATAAATAAGGGAGTTTAAATGTTTTCTTAACAAGGGAGTCTGCAGGGTTAGTCAAAATCCAAGATGGCAGCCATGTTGGTGTGATTGAAGGTCTCCTGTTTTTTTATGTGCTGTACACGCATGACCCCAATTTCTAGCAAATACTGACGCCTTCGTTTCAGAGCAATTAATCTTGAGGCATTTTCTAGGGCAGCTTTTCTTAACTATAGCAACTTTGAGTTGTATGGACTTCAACTCCCAGAATTCCTTAGCCATTATGCTGGTTGGAGAAATCTGGGAGTTGAAATTCACATAGCTTAAATTTCCCATGATTGAGAATCCCTGTTCCAGAGCAGAACAACAGGGTTTGAAGGCATTTAGGTGGCAGCTCGAGAAGGCTTATGCCTTTCATTTATTTTGATTTAGATTTGTGTGCCATCCATCGGTCTCTAAAAGGTTCGCCATCACTACTTGTGCACGGGATTGGACTAGAAGACCTCCAAGGTTCCTTCCAACTCTGTTATTCTATGTTCTATATTCTAATCTAAGTAAAAGAATCTTTAAACTCAATGATCACTTACTTTGGCCATGTCATGCGGAGGAATTCACTGGAGAAAGCATTTGTGTTTGGAAGAGGTAAGAGGCAAAAGGAAACCAGGCTGCCAAAGACCATGGTGGCTGGGCACCATCAAAGCTGACACCAGCCAGAGCATAGAAGAACTCAAAGAAGTAGTGCGAGATCAGAAGAGATGTACAGAAACCTGGCCCATAGAATCGCCAAGAGTTGAATATGACTTAATGGAGATCATCATCATCATCAAAACCCAGTGATGCCAGGGGAGAGTTGCTGGGCACTGTATCACATTGAAGACCCAGGGCCCACTTCCCACCGCCTGCTGATACAGCCAGCTGCTGCCCAGTCAATATTGGCAGTCCCTCCAGCAATGCCTAGCATATGAGGTGGCCTACAAGTCACCATCTCACCATTTGGGAAATTAAGTGCTCCTTCTATTTCTCCCAAATGTCTAGTCATAGCAAGACTTCCTGACATCATCAGCTTGTTCCCAACGGGGGGGGGGAGCTGTTCTAAATCAGGCGTTGGTGAAATGTACCTTTCGGGTGTAGTTTGATGGCCCAATTGACACCTTTTGTGTCACCACTTCATATAAGCCCTCCCATTGTCCCTGTTTAAATGTACCCATCTTTGTAGGACCAGAACCACATTTCCCCCCCTCCCAGAGGTTTGGCTTCCTTACTCAACCAATGCCAACCTCGTATCTCTCTCTGAACATTGACTTGCATCCATGTTGCATCAAACAACCTCTCAACATTGAGTGGCCTCAACGGTTAGCTGCCAATCCTTTTCAACCATTTACAGGAAAGAGATCAACTGTAGAAGAATGCAGGCAGTGAAGAGACGGGGGGGGGGGGAGAACCGGGAGACAAAGGTCACTTGGTCACCTCCATGACCTAGCTTGTTACCTTTCCATGACTGCTCAAACAGCACCATCTCATTCCAGGAAGGGGCACCACCCTTACCCTGCTAACCTTACATTCCTAAACCTCTATTCCTAGGAAGGGGCATTTTCAGGAAACACAGCCAGTGAATCTGGAGTGCCCAAAGAAGAGGTTTAAAAAGTCAGGATGGCGACCAAGCTTGGGATCAAAGACCAACTCTTTTTTCTCTGTGTGTCATAGGGATTCAATCACATGGTTGGGGCTGCCATCTTGACTTTTTTTGATAAGTGTCCCACAGAACCTCCTGCAAATTTCCTTCTTGCTATTCTCCCCACCTTTTCCCATAGCTTTTTCTAGCAATGCAGCCCATGGGAAGGGGAGATTTAGCTAATTGTTTGCTCGTGGGGATCTTGTGGAATAAAATCATTATTCTTACCCATTTTCCCTGCAAAGTGATTCTCTTCTGTGTAACAGGGTGAAAAGGCTGGACATAAAACTGGGAATTTCTGATTTCCGGCCATTATAGAGGATAGGAAGAGGCTTTCATCTCTCTTGAGTGCCCTCTAATGGCCTTTTTGGTTTTTGCAGCCCAAGTGACACTCCTGAATTAGGAAAACGAGAAGAACGGTTCCCTTCATCAACCAGCTCCATCTTGGCTGAATTTGAACGTATCAGATTAGTCTGGGAAAGTCTGCCTCACCCTGCCACAGAGAATCTGTGATCCTGGAGCTCCTGGCCATTGTTCTGAATTTTATCCAATGTGTTCACTGTAACAGGAAGCAGGCTGACCCAAGTTGACTGGTGTGGAGACCACCTGCATAACAAAATATTAGCAATTTGCTCAACAGTATAATTTGTTATATTGCATCCTGCTAGAATGAGTAGGCTGCAGGCTGGACATCAGCAAGCTTTTCGCAATCTGGTTCAGGATAGTGGAGGACGGCAAGTCAGAATGCAGGGGCTGCCCAAGTATGTGGCTGGGTTTGCTTTCCAGAGTTCGGAGGAGATTCTTACAGAGACACACAGAGCAGTGAAGAGGCCCTGATTGAAATAACTGCAGAGATATTTATTGCAGGGGTCTTCAAACTTGGCCCTTTTATGACTTGTGGACTTCAACTCCCAGAATTCATCAGCCAGGCACCCTGACTTATTGCCTGCTTAGTGCAGTGTTTTTCAGACTTGGCCACTTTAAGATAAACAGATTTCAACACCCAGAATTCATTGTTGGCTGGGGAATTCTGGGAGCTGAAGTCCACATACCTTAAAGCAGCCAAGTCTGAAAAAAATTGGCTTAGTGTCTGGATGATGTCTACAGAACTGAAGTCAATGCAGTCCTAGGTTGCATTAACAGAGGAATAGAATCAAGATCACGTGAAGTGTTAGTACCGCTTTATAAGGCCTTGGTATGACCACACTTGGAATACAGGTAGTCCTTGACTTATGACCACAATTGGACCCCAAAATTTCTGTTCGAGACATTTGTTAAGTGCATTTTGCCCCATTTTATGACTTTTGTTCCTCAGTTCTTAAGTGAATCACTGCAGTCGATAAGGTTGCAAAAGGGGAAATCACATGATTTTGGGACACAGCAACAGTCATAAATATAAACCAGTTGCCAAGCATCTGAATTTTGATCACATGATCGTGGGGATGCTGGAAATTGTTGTAACTGTGAAAAACGGTCATCACTTTTTCCAGTGTTGTTGTAACTTTGAACAGTCACTAAATGAACTGTTGCAAGTTGAGAACTACCTGTATTGCACCCAGTTTGGGTCACCACAATATATAAAAAAATGTTCATAATCATAATAGTAAAGTTGGAAGGGTTCCTTGGAGGTCATCTAGTCCAACCCCCTGCTCAGGCAGGAGACCCTATACCATTTCAGGCAAATGGCTGTCCAGTCTCTTCTTAAAAACTTCCAGTGTTGGAGCATTCACCACTTCTGGAGGCAGGTTGTTCCACTGGTTAGTTGTTCAAATTGTCAGGAAGTTTCTCCTTAGTTCTAGGTTGCTTCTCTCCTTGACTAGTTTCCATCCGTTGCTTCTTGTCCTGCTTTCAGGTGCTTTGGAGAATAGCTTGACTCCCCCTCTTCTTTGGGGCAACCCCTGAGATATTGGAACACGGCTATCATGTCCCCCCTCGTCCTTATCTTCATTAAACTACTGCTAAGCTTGTAAGCCGCCCTGAGTCTTCGGAGAAGGGCGGGATATAAATGGAATTAAAATAAATAAAATAAATAAATAAAATAAACTAGACATACCCAATTCCAGCAGCCGTTCCTTGTATGTTTTAGCCTCCAGACCTCTAATCATCTTTGTTGCTCTTCTCTGTACTCAACTGTTGGACTCTGGAAAAAGTGTAGAGAAAAGCAGTAAAGGTGATTGTGAGGCTGGAGGCTAAAACATAGGAGGAACAGCTGCAGAAATAGAGTACGTCTAGTCTAGTGAAAAGAAGGACTAGGGGAGTCATGATAGCAGCCTTCCAATATTTGTGCAGCTGCCACAAAGAACAGGGGGTCAAACTATTCTCCAAGGCCCCTGAAGGCAGGACAAGAAACAACGGATGGAAACTAATCAAGGAGAGAAGCAACCTAGAACTAAGGAGACATTTCTTGACAGAACAATTAACCAATGGAATTGCTCGCCTTCAGAAGTTCTGGTTGCTTCATCACTGGAGGCTTTCAACAAGAGACTGGACAATCATTTGTTTGAAGTGGTAAAGACTCTCTTGCTTGATCAGGGGGTTCCTGCTCAAGTTGAGGAGTACCTGTATAATTGATTTACTTGTGCATATATTTTATTTTATTTTTCTAAACAGGAGCTTGTAAACCATGTTGGATTTCTTTCAACACAATACATTTTCCATTTTATATTAAAGATACAAAAACACAATAAGTTTATTTTGTTATATAAATGCATTGTTGTTGTTGTTAGTTGCGAAGTCGTGTCTGACCCATCGCGACCCCATGGACAACGTTCCTCCAGGCCTTCCTGTCCTCTACCATCTTCTGGAGTCCATTTAGGCTCACGCCTATGGCTTCAGTGACTCCATCCAGCCACCTCATTTCTGTCGTCCCCTTCTTCTCTTGCCCTCAATCTTTCCCAGCATCAGGCTCTTCTCCAGTGAGTCCTTCCTTCTCATTAGGTGGCCAAAGTGTTTGAGTTTCATCTTCAGGATCTGGCCTTCTAAAGAGCAGTCAGGGTTGATCTCCTCTAGGACTGACCGGTTTGATCGCCTTGCAGTCCAAGGGACTCGCAGGAGTCTTCTGCATAGATAAGGCTAATCCAAAACACAAATCCTTTAGTGTGGGCAGTTCAGGTGCCGCAGCAGGTATTATGTTAGGAGAGGCATTTCCCCGCTAGCTTTTCTCCCACAGCGTGAAGCCCATCCTGGCTCCGCAGCTGGGCAGGGCAGGCCTCACCCCTGGTGGCACTTCAGAGAGTGAAGCCCTTGTGCAGACGCCCTCTGTTTTAAAGCCAGGTTGGTGCTTGGGACTGGATTTGGTGCTTCTTCCACTTCGATTCTGTGGTTGCCCTTTCCGCTTTCAGTCCCAGATGGGCTCACATTTTTCCTTGTTTTCTCTCTGTGCTGGATTTTAGGCAGAATCTTCCCTCACCCTGAAGAGGTGTGGCCCACCTTGAGATCTTTGGAAGGGTCACATTGTTCGCCTGGTGGTGGTGGAAGAAGTTCAGAAAGCACAACCTTTGGGTCTTCGTGTATAGTCAGAAGTTCAGTAGGCATCTTATCCTGGGGCTGATTTTGTGGGGTTTGCAGAACAGGAGGGAATATTTTTGTTTTAGGAGCATCCGTTGCCATCTTTACAGAGATATTTTTGCAAAGTTTGTTTTCCTGTTGCCTTTTTGCCCTGGTCTTAGATGGCATTGGATGCTGAGTTTTCTTCCCCTCCTTGGATTTTTTCCCTGGAGGCTCTTCTTCAGTCCCAGGGGTTTTTCTTTTTTCTTTGCCTTTTGATGATGGATGCAACTGACTAACTGGAAGGGATAGAAGGAAAAAAACTGTTCAGTGTCAGGAAACTCAGTCCGGAGCCCCTGCTACACATTCAAGTCATCCTTTAGGCCTGACAAATGAGGTCCTCCATGTTCTTCCCAGGAAGGAGGTGATGCATGGCCCTACTCCAACCCAGTATGAACCCAGCTCTCTGAAAGTAGAAAAGAAAGAAAGGAAGAATCTACATGCTCCCACGCTTCCCCCATCTACACCTTTGCCCCTGCTCTGCTATGAGCAAAGGAAACAAGGACGGCCTTCAACCTCTGCCGGCCATTCTCCAAGGAGCGATCTAGACTCTACAAGGCTGGGATTTTTCTGCAAAATCAGTTCAGCTGATGAATACAAGGCCAGTAAAGTCTGCATTCACATGTAATATTTTTAAGATTTGAGATTGTTAAGATCTTTGCTTCAAAATTAGTTTGGGGCTTTATTTGGTGATGTAACTGTCTTTGTTGATTACTTTTTCTGACATGGGTCTGGATCAATATCCATTGTTGATGGGGGATTAGTCTCAGTGGGTTGTATTCTCTAAAGCCGACAGCAAAATTGCACACGTCTCGTAAGAGCACAATGAGACTGTGCATCTTCAGGCACCCTGCAGGAAATAATCCCTTGGTAAGTGGACGGTCCCTCTATGAGCAATGCTTTGGCACCCACCATTCAGCCCCAAATTCTGCCCCAAAGGGATGGGAGCAAGAATTCCGAGGTTGCAAAAGGCTTCCAGGGCTCAAGCTGAAGGCACAAGTTGGAGAACTGAACCGTAAGACCTAAATACGAAGGCTATTTCTCGTCTGTGTCCTGATCAGGCCTAATAATATACTTACCCAGTATTGTTTCTATCAAAAACTAAATTGAAAGGTATTTATTGGAAGTGGATATGAAACTCCACTGAATATAGTGCAAAATATATGAACACTTCCAAGAAAAAAAGTCAAGACTTTCCCAAAATTGGATTTAGAGATGGCGCTCCCTATTGGTTTTCTTCTGACTTACTTTCTTATCATGGTTTCCATTTCCTTCTCTTGTACAGCCCATTCCCAAACCTCCTCCTTTCCCCAGCGCTGCCTCTGTTATGCAATGATTTCCCTCTAACTGGATCTTCTGGGGAAAGGAGAGATTCCTTCAAAGAGCAAGATGGCCCAATTCCTACCTGCCATGATAGGGAGAATACTGTATTTCGAATGATGACAGATACGGATGCTGCCTGCTAACCACTCAGCATCCGGTAAAAAATGGTCAGTAAGGCTGGAATCATTTAAAAGGGTTTACTCCTGTCTCTACGGTAACCCTGGACATTCTGAGATGCCAAGAGAATTTCCAGAGTGGAAGCTGATGATGAAACGTGATGTCAGTGCAGAAGACAAGGAGTGCATCCGTCATGGCTATCAAGAGCTGAGCTTGGGGGAAAGAAATCATCCAGCCCTTCTCCTCACCACTCACCTTCCCTGGTAGACAATCTTCATTTTCCGAGAGGTGGGAAATAGCTTTCATTTGGGCAGCAGATGACTTCTTTATGCCTTCAGCTAACCTGAATGGTCAAAGATTAGTATCCTTAGTCTGTTTCAGCTGTGCAGGAATAACCACATAGATATCAATGAGTGTAGAGATCATGAAGTTATGGGAGCAGAGAAACACAAATATCCCTTGATTTCTTTCTTTAGCTTTCATCACTCTTTGTTTCTCTCACTGCAAAAACTAGAAATGTAACTTTAAGAATTAGAAGAGCCCGTGGACATCATTCTCCACATCCCAGGATGCTTTAATTCCATTAGACATTCACCCTATTATTTAACTCTAGATGCCTTATCATGTTTATTGCTCTTCTCTGCACACTTTCCAGGGTCTCAACATCTTTTTTGTATCATAGTGACAAGAACCATCAACAGTATTTCAAATGTGGTCTACCAGTGCATCACTTCTTGCTTGGATGCTATCCCTCGATCAACGCAGCCTAGGACTGTGTCTAAACTGCTCCAAATAATTCCATTTCTTGGTCTTTTGGACCTGATATCAGATCTTTGGAGTAATCACAGCTTAGGCATATGCTCATGACAACAGCGATATTCACGCCACACCTTAAGGAGAAGTGGGTGGAGAGGCACAGTAGCTGTGTCCTTGCTGATTGGACCCTCTTTGCTTTTAAACTGCTAGAGGCTGCTGGGAAAAGCTACCTTACACTGCTCAGCACATTAACCCACATTCTTGTTTCCTAGAAAATATCCTGCATCGTAACCTCAGCCAAAGGTCTGGATCTGTGCAACAGATGAAGCGGAAGGGGGAAGATGTGACATTTAAACAAAATAAATTTAACAGGTTGTGCAAACGCTATAGCTAACTGCTTTGCATGTTGTGCATGCCCAGTAAATCTCAAAGTCCTCAGTCCAATTTTACAAAACCAACAGTGAGGAAAAAAGGCCACAAATGTGGCACAATTGGGGTTTTTTCTGCATCATTTAATAGAAGGGTGAGAAATTGTTCTGGATTACCAAGAAATCGAACAGGAGATGTAAAGAGTCAATGCATTCTCACTGCACCTTCCTCTACTTTAATGGCTCACCTGTGCAGGTGGCAGAAACTTTCTCCTACTCCCTGAGCCAGTGTGTGTCTAGAACACAGAATAACAGGATTGGAGGGGACCTTGGAGGTCTTCTAGTCCAACCCTCTGCTTGCACAGGAGACTTGAAAAAGTAATCCCACTGAGCTGTAGTAGATTTCTTCCAAGTAAATGAATTTGGAAAGAGGCAAAAGAGGTTCTCCTCCTTCTAGACGTTCCAGTCTGCAACCAGATCACCTGGAAGCAGTGGAGAATAATGGCCCCACAGAGGTTCTTCTCTTCTGCACCAGTTGTCACCAGATGCCTTCAAGAACGAGTGAAGCCAAGAGAACCACCTGCCTTCCTCATCCAGATGAGCTCAACCGGGAAGTGATGCCCACAGGCCAGATTCTTCCTTGCAATAGGAAGACCATGATGCACACACACACCACAGCCCTCTTCCCTCAATAAAACCTCCATCTTTGCTCTGAAACCATGACTCAGCGGAAGATAAGGTAGGTCAGAGTAGATGGGAACGGGGAAAGTTGTACAAATTATGACTCAGTGCTTAGGCTTCCAACCCATTTCTGTTCGCTGCAGAACAGTCAACATTTGTTGCCTTTTTATTTTCGTAATTCTGAAGTTAGAGACACACACCCCCACCCGCACGCCATGGCTAGTTCTGCAGTTTGATGTGAGCAGAACATCCATCTGTCCCTGTAAAGCTCTTTCCTTTTTTAAAAAAATGCAATTTATTGAAGATTTTTTTTTTACATGAGTAAGGATCAACATGAAAGCACGTATAAAGGTAGTTTAGGAAAAAGAGCAAAAGGTAAAAGAAAAAGTGTGAGAAACAATACAGATGAAGGAAGAAGAAAAAGCAAATTAAAGAAGTGAATTCAAGCCTCCTTTACAAACAAGCATATTATTCCTCTTTCCGCTCTGAAATTACATTATGCAGGTCCCCTTTATGTGATTTATTTATGTATTTATTAAATTTTTATGCCACTCATCTCCCCTAGAAGGTGACTCTGAGCAGCTTAAGCCCTTTTAATCAGCAAATCCAAGACAACTCCTTCTCCTCCTCCTCCTCCTCCTCCTCCTCCTCCTCCTCCTCCTCCTCCTCCTCCTCCTCCTCCTGTGTAAATGGAGCTGCATGCAGTTGCTGGCTGATCCTGTAGAACCATAACCTCTTCATCCCCTCCCACCCCCCCAGTCCCCGCAGTCCTCAAAGCTGGAAAGATTGAGGAACTGTGGTTTAAGGGTTGCCCTGAGAGAATACAGGCTAGCAAAGTCCAGCAAACAGTCAGATTGTACCATCTGGCTCCAGCTGCTTCCTTCAAGAATTAATTCCCAAGACTTTAATTCCTTGATTCTTGTCCTTTTTCAGTACCAACCTAACCTGTGTCCTCTCCGGTGCTTTTGTAAAGTTCTGAACAACTCTGAGTAATTTACGAGGGAGTGCATCCTTCTTTTCTTCATTTTGGGAGAAGAGCAAGATTGCTACACAGAGAAAGATGCCCCTGTTACATCACAAGGATAAACTGATTTCCTGGCGGGAAAAGCTTCCTCTTTTCCAGATGGCGGTGGTGATAAGGATGATGATGATGATGATGATTAAATTTATTTGCCACCCATGTCGCCATGGGGCTACTCTAGGTGGCTCATAGAGATAGAAAAAAGAAGTTTAAACAAAGTAAAGCAGAACCATAAAATAACGAAGGAAAATGAAAACAGAGGAAAAGAAAACAAAGAAAATATCTCATCAATATGATTGGTAAAAAAAAAAAATATGAAGGGCCTCAACAGGTTAAATAGGTTCTTCTCCGTAATTTTTCAGCAGGTGAACATACAAAGAAATCATATGAAATAATGATTGTTAAATGATAAGAAATTAAATATAGGTAGATATTAAATACAATTTAAAATTATGAAATAGAAATTGCTAATGAGGATTAACGAAGAAACGCAGATAGGGGGGATTCGAGGAAGTCACCCGAAAATGATTAGAAAGATTAGGAATAATGGAAGTTAAGTATTCTTTTTGTATTTTTGTTGTTGATTGTATTGTTTATGTCATGTCTTGTTTTCTATATGTATTTTTTTGTTTAAATATATGTTTATATAAAAGCAATAAAAAAAATTTTAAAAAAAGAAATCATTCTGGCAACATTTGTCCATCAATTCTACCTTTTCCTCCTGAAATTCTTTTAATGAACCAGAGGGAGTCCTCAATTTACAACTGTTCATTTAGTGATCGTTCAAAGTTACCACGGCACTTAAAAAAGTAACCATGACCATTTTTCACATTTTATGATCGTTACGGCATCCTCATGATCAGGTGATCAAAATTCAGACAACTGACTTGCATTTATGATGGTTGCAGTGTCCCGGGGTCACATGATCACTTTTGCAAACTTCTGATGAGCAAAGTCAACAGGGAAACCAGATTCACTTAACAACCGTCTTACTAACTTAACAACTTAAGTTGACGGACTTAACAACTCTGGCCAGAAAGGTCGTAAAATGGGGCAAAACTCACTTAACAAATGTTTCACTTCGCAACAGAAATTCTGGCCTCAGTTGTCGTACGTCGAGGACTATGTGGAAAACGGGTTAACAAAACAGCCTTGCAATACGTTTCTCTGGTCCTCAGAGAAATGCTGCCCCCTTTTTTTTGTTCTCAACCATCACCCGGTCGACTTGACTCCATCCTGTTTTTTGCGTCCGCCCAAGGCAATGCTGGGAGCCTTTTCCTTTAGCTGTCCTGAGCTGCTTTTTTTGTCGCAGAAGAAAGTTCAGCCGAGATGAGTTTGATTCGCCCCACTGCCAACCCATGTTCTGCCTTCTACTTTCTCCCTTCGCCTGCTAGGAAGCTGTTTTTCGAACAGTGAACCCCACCAAAGTGTGTTGCTATGTCACGGTAGCCACACAAAAATACAAAAAAAAAGTGGGGAGACCCTGGAAAGTGTGTAGAGGAGAGCAACAAAGATGATGAAGAATTGGGAGGCTAAATTGTATGATGAACGGTTGAGCAAATGAGGGATGTCTAGCCCAGGGGAAGGCAACCTCTGCTCTTTTATGACTCGTGGACTTCAACTTCCAGAATTCCTGAGCCAGCATGGCTCAGCTTGGAAACCTCTCCCTTTTCCCCTCAGCATGGCTGGCTCAGGAATTCTGGGAGTTGAAGTCCACAAGTCATAAAGTGGCCTAGGCCTAGGCCAGGGGTAGGCAACCTTGGCTCTTTTATGACTCGTGGACTTCAACTCCCAGAATTCCTCAGCCAGCATGGAATTCAGGCTCCCGTCCCTTTGGGGCAGAATGGCTCCTTAAAGTGGGCTAAACTGATCAGCTGCAGAGTACCAGTTGGATGGTTTTGAGTAGACCTTTGCTCTCGTCCCTTGCGAGGATTAAGTGAGACCGTTTCCATTCCAGGAATGCCTTTCTGTTCATCATTAATGCCGCGGCTGCTGAAACCACATTTGCCTGTTCAGCATAATGTGATAGGGAACTTTTCCAAATGCAGGACCACCGTAAAGGGAGAGCTTTGCTCTGGCACTCGTGCCCCACGGCTGAACTTTGCAGCTGTGCTCTGTGAGATGGCACTCCCCGTTCGGTCCTCTATTCAAAATAGGAAGGTAGTGACCGGGGTATGGAGAGTGAAGGATGATATGGAATTGCATAGAAGCCAGAGCGAGAAAGAAAGAATTTGGGGGAAAAGCGTATGAGGCCTCCATATGACAGAAAATCAAAGGCTGGAAGGGACTTCATGGGTCTTCTCATCCAAACTCCAGGAGTCCAACAGGAGTCCAGTCAAATGGTTGTCCAATTTTATTTCTGAAAACCTCCAGCAATGGAGCACCCATAACTCCAAGAGGCAAGCTATTCCACAGATTGTTTTCCATGACAGGAAATTTCTCCTTAGTTCTAGGTTGGAACTCACTTTAATGAGCTTCTTGTCTTGCCCTCTGGACCTTTGGAGAATAAGTCAATCCTCTCTTTTCTGTCACAGCTTCTCAAGTACTGGAACACAATTGTCCTGTCCCCTGTAATCCTTCTCTTCAATAGGCTAGATCAGGGGTAGGCAACCTTGGCTCTTTTATGACTCATGGACTTCAACTCCCA
The DNA here is from genome assembly GCF_947247035.1 of Vipera ursinii. Classification (NCBI taxonomy): domain Eukaryota; kingdom Metazoa; phylum Chordata; class Lepidosauria; order Squamata; family Viperidae; genus Vipera; species Vipera ursinii. Next base: position 6,146,055 of record NC_139519.1, on the reverse strand, counting down.
GAATCCCTGAGCCAGCATGGCTGGCTCAGGGATTCTGGGAGTTGAAGTCCACGAGTCATAAAAGAGCCAAGGTTGCCTTCCCCTGGGCTAGACATCCCTTGTTTGCTCAACCGTTCATCATACAATTTAGCCTCCCAATTCTTTATCATATTTGTTGCGCTCCTCTGCACACTTCCCAGGGTCTGCCCATCTTTTTTTTGTATTTTTTGTGTGTCTCTAACTTCAGAATTACAAAAGTAAAAAGGCAAGAAATGTTGACTGTTCTGCTGTGAAAAGAAATGGGTTGGAAGCCTAAGATTAGCAATGAAATCTGCCCTTCAGCACTGAGTCATAATTTGTATAACTTTCCCCATTCCAGCCCCTCCCACCTACTCTGACCTACCTTATCTTCCGCTGAGTCATGGTTTCAGAGCAAAAATGGAGATTTTATTGAGGGAAGAGGGCTGGGCGGGCGGGGGTGTATCGTGGTCTTCCTATTGCAAGGAAGAATCTGGCCTGTGGGCATCACTTCCCGGTTGAGCTTGTCTGGATGAGGAAGGCAGTTGGTTCTCTTGGCTTCACTTGTTCTTGAAGTCATCTGGTGACAACTGGTGCAGAAGAACCTCTGTGGGGCCATTATTCTCCACTGCTTCCAAGTGATCTGGTTGCAGACTGGAACGTCTAGAAGGAGGAGAACCTCTTTTGCCTCTTTCCAAATTCATTTACTTGGAAGAAATCTACTACAGCTCAGTGGGATTACTTTTTCAAGTCTCCTGCGCAAGCAGAGGGTTGGACTAGAAGACCTCCAAGGTCCCTTCGAATCCTGTTATTCTGTGTTCTAGACACACACTGGCTCAGGGAGTAGGAGAAAGTTTCTGCCACCTGCACAGGTGAGCCATTAAAGTAGAGAAAGGTACAGTGAGAATGCATTGACTCTTTACATCTCCTGTTCGATTTCTTGGTAATCCAGAACAATTTCTCACCCTTCTATTAAATGATGCAGAAAAAACCACAATTGTGCCACATTTGTGGCCTTTTTTCCTCACTGTTGGTTTTGTAAAATTGGACTGAGGGCTTTGAGATTTACCGGGCATGCACAACATGCAAAGCAGTTAGCTATAGCGTTTGCACAACCTGTTAATTTTTTTTTTGTTTAAATGTCACGTCTTCCCCCTTCCGCTTCATCTGTTGCACAGATCCAGACCTTTGGCTGAGGTTACAGTGCAGGATATTTTCTAGGAAACGAGAATGTGGGTTAATGTGCTGAGGGTGAATATCGCTGTTGCCATGAGCAGTATGCCTAAGCTGTGATTACTCCAAAGATCTATCTGGAAAGCAATTGAGGGGGAAACAAGCTCACTGATTGACTGAAGCAGATGATTTGTTATATAAATTGAAGGAATGAATGAATGAATGTCACCTGTTTAGTTTGTGAGATACTGAACACACTGATATCAGGTCCCAAAGACCAAGAGCAAGACATGGAATTATTTGGAGCAGTTTAGACACAGTCCTTGGCTGCATCGATCGAGGAATAGCATCCAGGCAAGGAGAAGTGAAGCACTGGTAGACCACATTTGAAATACTGTTGATGGTTCTTGTCACTATGATACAAAAAAGATGTTGAGACCCTGGAAAGTGTGCAGAGAAGAGCAATAAACATGATAAGGCGTCTAGAGCTAAATAATAGGGTGAATGTCTAATGGAATTAAAGCATCCTGGGATGTGGAGAATGATGTCCACAGGCTCTTCTAATTCTTAAAGTTACATTTCTAGCTTTTGCAGTGAGAGAATCAAAGAGTGATGAAAGCTAAAGAAAGAAATCAAGGGATATTTGTGTTTCTCTGCTCCCATAACTTCATGATCTCTACACTCATTCTCAGGTCCCAAAGTTTACAATGCCTCTGAAGTGAGAAATTTGTACCACAGCATGATTGTTTCAATGACTCTGATAATCTGCACTTATTATTCAGTTCAAAGATCTGACTGTAAAAGGTGTCTCTTTCTCATCTCTTTCGCGTACAAATTACAAAGACAGATCTATTAAATAGTCCTGCTCATTATTTCAAGATGAGCCAACCCCCCCCCACAACCCCCCACCCACCAAAACTGAATAAACATTCAAAGAAAGAAAAATGAAATCCAGGTTGCTTTTGTATGTTTTATGGTTGGAAATACAAATGGATACACAGACACAAGCACAAGCACACACTCCAGCTTCCTTTGATCCAGATGCCTTATAAAAACAAGATGGAGAGAGAAATAAAAAGGTCAAAGGCTGTGGTCAGTCCACTTTTGCAGCATTGTATCATAAGTCCAAAGGTCACACAATGTCCATCTCTTGGGCACAGCTACCTGATGTTGGAACTTTTGAATACATCTCCCCCATCCTGATAAAAAATTGTTTACTTTAGAGAACTTCAGCAATTCTTTAAAATGGCATTAAATTGAAATGGATTAAGAACATTGATATCTACAGTATGTGGTTAAGAAACTCAAAATCCTCTTATTCCTGCACAGCTGAAACAGACTAAGGATGCTAATCTTTGACCATTCAGGTTAGCTGAAGGCATAAAGAAGTCATCTGCTGCCCAAATGAAACCTATTTCCCACCTCTCAGAAAGTAAAGATTGTCTACCAAGGAAGGTGAGTGGTGAGAAGAAGGGCTGGATGATTTCTTTCCCCCAAGCCCAGCTCTTGATAGCCATGACGGACGCGCTCCTTGTCTTCTGCAGTGACATCACGTTTCATCATCAGCTTCCACTCTGGAAATTCTCTTGGCATCTCAGAATGTCCAGGGTTACCATAGGGACAGGAGTAAACCCTTTTAAATGATTCCAGCCTTACTGACCATTTTTTACCGGACGCTGAGTGGTAAGCAGGCAGCGTCCGTATCTGTCATCATTCGAAATACAGTATTCTCCCCATCGTGGCAGGTAGGAATTGGGCCATCTTGCTCTTTGAAGGAACCTCTCCTTTCCCCAGAAGACCCAGTTAGAGGGAAATCATTGCATAACGGAGGCAGCGCTGGGGAAAGGAGAAGGTTTGGGAATGGGATGTACAAGAGAAGGAAATGGAAACCATGATAGAATGTAAGTCAGAAGAAAACCAATAGGGAGCGCCAGCTCTAAATCCAATTTTGGGAAAGTCTTGACTTTTTTTCTTGAATGTGCTCATATATTTGGCACTATATTCAGTGGAGTTTCATATCCACTTCCAATAAATACTTTTCAGACTAGTTTTTGATAGAAACAGATATTTAATTCTGTTAATACTGGGTAAGTATATTATTAGGCCTGATCAGGACACAGACGAGAAATAGCCTTCGTATTTAGGTCTTACCGTTCAGTTCTCCAACTTGGGCCTTCAGCTTGAGCCCTGGAAGCCTTTTGCAACCTCGGAATTCTGGCTCCCATCCCTTTGGGGCAGAATTTGGGGCTGAATGGTGGGTGCCAAAGCATTGCTCATAGAGGGACCGTCCACTTACCAAGGGATTATTCTGTCTGGGTTCTAATAGCTGAGAAAACAAGACATCTCTACTAGAGCAATTCAAATATCACAAAATCCTGCAAAGACAATGACAGCATTCAGCTCAGCGTTTCCTAAGGACCAGAGTCATTTCTCTCCCTCTGAACCTTCACAAAAGATTGAAACTGATTCTTCCTATTATTAAAAAAATATGATTTGCTTCTTCCTATGTTAATCCAGCTCTCTTTATGTCTTGGACTGATGGGGAGGTTCACCTTTTCTGAAGGGCTTGGAGAAGAGAGACCAGGATTACTCTAATGACTAACTTTGTTAATTAGAGTTCTGATAAGCTTTGACTTATCCTTTGGGCTGCTGTTAAAATAATTTTTTTAAAAAGAAAACCCACTGAGGTTGCTTATTAAGAGTTTTATAGCTGCAGGAAGAATCAATAATTCATTCCTGAATAATCCCTTAAACCAGCTGCTTTTTGAGAGAATGATCAGCAAGGAGAAATTTAGTGGAGGATGTTCTAGAACAGGGGTAGGCAACCTTGGCTATTTTATGACTCGTGGACTTCAACTCCCAGAATTCCTGAGCCAGCCATGCTGAGAGGAAAGGGAGAGGTTTCCAAGCTGAGCCATGCTGGCTCAGGAATTCTGGGAGTTGAAGCCCATGAGTCATAAAAGAGCCAAGGTTGCCTTCCCCCGGTCTAGAAAAAAGTTCGAGGAGGAGGAGGAGGTCTAGATCAGAGCAAAGAGATTGCAAGATTATCCTTAGAAAGACAGCAAGCTTTTATTAAAAACAGGTTGAAATGTTGAATGACCACAGTAAAGCCTAAATTGATGGCACAACTATCAAGCTATTAGCAAAATACCAGTTTAACATCTGTTATATTGCTTATAACTCTCCAATCTTTCAAAATGACGTTTAGACATCACCAATATTAACTATGTTACGTCTTTTTAATTAAATCGGTTTTCCAAAGTACCATTATAATAGTGCTATTCCAGTTAAGCAGAGAAGCAATTTTCTGAACATACAGAGGCTAATAAGCTCCCCTTCCCTGTAAAAACAATACCATCATTCAGGTGCCATTCAGAAAAAAAGTTTTTTCACTTCAAATAACATTTTGGTCCTTCTTCAGAAGATTAAAAATAAAACGAAACCCTCCCCAAATGAGGACAATGGTCTGTCTTGAAATCAGTAAAAAGGCAAAAGATTTTTCCTGATCTGAAAAGAAACCAGGGGCCTACAGCCTGACCTCCATCTTTTTACCTTTCACACGAAGAGAAGGGACGTTTTCAACTGTAAACAGTTGTGACTTTTCAAAAATGAGTATCTCAGTCTACAAAACAACATCCTCTGCAGAAGAAAGAGAAGTGAAGCTTTAAAATGCAGCAAAGTACGTTTTTTAAAATAATCAACCTACTCTCTTAGCAGCAAAGGGTTTTATTTTCCATTTTCGGCCAGGGGAATTGGGTTGCTCTTTCAGAACCATGGCTGATGGAAAGCACAAAGTAATTTTTGGCGACTCTAGAAGCAATAAAGGGAGCACTAAATTGGTGGCTACTTTCTGCAGACTTCTGACTTGCAAAAATATGAACACCCCCCCTAAGATTTTGCTATCCAAACCAGCCTAGATCTAATGAAAGGAAAGCAAATGATTTGGTTGATAGAGTTTGAAGCTCCAATGTACAAATAGTCCTTGATTTATGACCATTTGTTTAACAGCCATTCAAATTTAGACGGTGTGGGGGGAAAAATCAGTCCTTGCACATAGGATAGTTGGAAGTAGCTATCTACGCTAGGAGTCTCCAAACTTGGCAACTTTAAGACTTGTGGACTTCAAACCCCAGAATTCCCCAGCCCGCATGATTGGCTAGGGAATTCTGGGAGTTGAAGTTTACAAGTCTTAAAGTTGCCAAGTTTGGAGACCCCTGAACTAGGCCATCAAAACCAATCATCTATTTGGAGCTAAGTACTGTATGAGAAGGAGAATGAGTATCTAATATTGCATGTATTGACAGCAGCGAGAATAGCATTTGCCCAATACTGGAAAAATGAAAACCTACCAACTGAAAAGATGTTAATGAAGAAAATTTTAGAGTGTGCAGAAATGGACAGATTAACTTTAGAGATTAAAGAGAAAGAGGATTCAATTTATTTTAAAACATGGGATAAATTTTACCAATGGTTAGGGAAACGAACTAGCAAGAAATGAATGTGATATGTTATTTTGAATATATATTAGTAAGGAGAATGACATGTATTCACTAACTGATACCGTTTATGATTATTGTTTAGTATATACATTACAACTATTTACTGTTATATTAATTAGCATTAATTGAACATACATACCTGGACAATAGTCTGTTCGCTAAAGCTTGAAAATGTTATTGGGGGGCAACCCCAATGTTGTTCCCAACCTCGTCCCAACCCCAATCCTGATCCTAACCCCACCCTGAACCTTAATCCCTATCCTAGTTCTATCCCCTCCCCAACCTTATAAAATTCAATAAAAACCTTTATTTAAAAAAACCCAATCATCTAAAGCAGGGGTGTCAAACTGCTGGCCCGTGGGCCAGATGCGTCATCCGGAAGCCACGCCCACCCCATTGCCAGCAATGGCAAAACCATCCCGATACGTTGTGTGATGTCACATAACCTTGCGAGTTTGATGTGTCTGATCTAAAAGGAACACACCCAAAAGCATCCCAGCAAATGACTGCCCCAACTCTACTTGAACACATCCAATGCCTACCTCTAGTTCAGATCATTAATTCTCCTTTCAAACTCTTCTTGCCATTAGATTCAACCAGAATCTGTCAACCTGTAAATGAACTGTTACTTGTATTACGGTTAGTTCTCTACTTATGGCCACAATTGAGCCCAAAATGTCCATCGCTAAGCAAGGTATTTGTTAAGCGTCTTTTGTCTGATTTTATGACCTTTCTTGCCACAATTGTTAACTGAATCTCTATTGTTAAGTTAGGGACATGGTTTTTAAGTGAATTTGGCTTCCTCTATTGACTTTGCTTTTCAAAAGGTCACAAAAAGGGGATCATAAGATCCTGGGACACTGTGACCGTCATAAATACGTGCCGATTGCCAAGCACCTGGATTCGCGTGGATGATGCAATGGTCGTAAGTGTGAAAAATGGTCATAAGTCACCTTAGTGCTGTTGTCACTTCATTCCCTAAATAAATGGTGGTTAGTCAGGGATTAGCTTTATGTTCGTCTGTGTTTCTGAAGCCAGATCACATTGCTGAAATCAACTTCAGTTTGTGATTGATTACAGTTCTAAAAGCTCTCCATTGAACCATTTCAGTTCATTCTGTTATTTTTATCTCTTGTGTATGAACAATCCTAAGTATTTTGAAAGCTATTTTGGCATCCGAGGATATTCACTGTCCTACTCAGTTGGCATTTCCAATGAGCACTTCCAAAAAGCATTTCCTCCAACGTATTGCTGAAATCATTAATAAGATTGTCATTCCTTAGCTTTTAAAATTAGTAAAAAAACCATTTACGGAATGGCAACAACTTAATGGAAAGATATCGTGGTATGTCTTACTCTGTGTAAAACAGTGGTGGCCAAGTTTGGCAACTTTAAGACTTCCAACTCCCAGCGTGGCTGGCTGGGGAATTCTGGGACTTGGAAGTCCACAAAGGTCGGACGCCCCTGGATATAAAAGCAGTCCTGCAATCACATTTTAAAAAGCACACGGTTGCTTCAGAATTTTGTTCTTCTTCTTCTTTCCCTGCTGTCACAGCAGTCACGTCACGGGAAAAAGTGGACATCTCCCATGAAGAAGAAGAGAAGCAGAAAAGACCACAGGCCAAGGCTTCTTACATTGTGAGAGGCTTAGGTACAAACAAAATCCAACCGCATGAGGATTTTCCTCATCTTCCTAATGTAATTTATTTTGCAATTTCTAATAGGATTAAGTCCAGGCCATCTGCAGGAGATTTTAAAAACAACTGAACACCCTCCCTCCATAATGCAATCATGGAACAGGAAGGGACTGACAGCCGGCCTCTGGACTAAGCGTCCTTCAAGAGGGTAGCCTTAAATCACCCATCACTATGGCAACCGCTTCAGCCTGGCTGGACTGTTGTTGTCTGAAGCCCCAACAGGTGGCAAAGAGCTACTGAGGGAGGGTTAATTGACTTAGCCACAGATAAATCTCAGGAAGAAGGGATTTTGAGAAGCAGCTGCGTTTTTGAAAACTTGCAGGAGTTGGGCAACTATTTGCAGATACTCCTTGACTTACAGCCATTCATTTAGTGACCGTTGCAAGTTACAACAGTGCTGAGAGAAGTGACCTATGCAGATCCTTGCACTTCCAACTGTCCCAGCTTTACTAGGGTTGCATGATCAACATTCAGGCGCTTGGCAACTGGCATGTGCTTATGTCAGTTGCTGTCTTTCTGTGGTCATGTGTTTCCAGCTGGCTTCTTATAGGGCAGGGGTAGGCAACCTTGGCTCTTTTAGGACTCGTGGACTTCAATTCCCAGAATTCCTGAGCAAGCCATGCTGAGGGGAAAAGGAGAGGTTTTCAAGCTGAGTCATACTGGCTCAGAAATTCTGGGAGTTGAAGTCCACGAGTCATAAAGGAGCCAAGGTTGCCTACCCGTTATAGACAAAGTCAATGGGGGAAGCCAGATTCACTTAACAATTGCAGCAATTCACTTAACAGCCGTGGCAAAAAGGTCATACAATTGGCCATGACTCATTTTATAACTGTCTCACTTAGCAGCCAAAATTCTGGTCAGTTTTATACATTTGGTTCTGCCGTGCATTAGAATAAAAGAGTTTCAAGAAATCCATAACAAGCTGCATTGATTCTGAGCATTCAGAAAGCTTTCTTAAGATTAAGACAATTCACACAATAACAAGAGTTGGAAGGGAACTTGGAGGTCTTCTAGTTCAACCCCCTGCTCAAGTAGAAAACTCTATACCATTTCAGACAATTGCCTGTCCAGTCTCTTCTTAAAAACCTCCAGTGATGGAGCATTCACCACTTCTGGAGGCAACTTCTGTTCCACTGGTTAATTGTTCTCACTGTCAGGAAATTTCTCTTAATTCCAGGTTGCTTCTCTCCTTGATTAGTTTCCATCCACTGTTTCTTGTCCTGCCCTCAGGTGCTTTGGTGAATAGCTTGACTCCCTCTTCTTTGTGGCCACCCCTGAGATATTGCAACACTGCTATCACTTACAACACTTACAATTTCAGGTTGTTCCACTGATTAATTGTTCTGACTGTCAGGAAATTCCTCCTTAGTTCCAGGTTGCTTCTCTCCTTGGTTACTTTCCATCTGTTGCTTCTTGCCTTGACCTTCTGGAGCTTGGAAGGCCAGCTTGAATTTCCTACTTGAATCCCTGTTAGTGTTTGGGCTCAGGCAACAAAATGCTTCAGGTCTGCAGGCATTGCTGGACAAATACTTAGTGCCAAATACATAGTGCCAAAATGGGGCAGATCCTCATTCTTGGGTTAAGTAGAAGCCTACCATCAGCTACAAGGTACATGTTTGAACAGCTCTGGGAATAGGTTCTGCTGATTGGTTCTTTCCTCTTATGCTGGGCTAAGATGCAACAGCTTGTGACCAATGCAGAGATGTTCATGCCAATTCCTGCTAGGCTCTACTCTACCACATTCCCAGGTCTGGTCATCACTTCAGGCAGTCCTCAGTTTACAACCACAATTGGGACCAGGATTTCCGTTGCTAAGCAAGGCAGATGTTAATAGCAACAGTAATAGCACTTGACTATACGTATAGACTATACTCATAGTCAAGGCTATGGTCTTCCCAGTTGCAAAGTGTGGCTGTGAAAGTTGGACCATAAGAAAGGCTGAGTGCCAGAGAATTGAGGCCTTTGAACTATGGTGCTGGAGAAGACTCCTGCGAGTCCCTTGGACTGCAAGGCGATCAAACTGGTCAGTCCTAGAGGAGATCAACCCTCACTGCTCTTTAGAAGGCCAGATCCTGAAGCTAAAACTCAAATCCTTTGGCCACCTAATGAGAAGGAAGGACTCACTGGAGAAGAGCTGAATGCTGGGAAAGGTTGAGGGCAAGAGAAGAAGGGGACGACAGAGAAGGAGGTGGCTGGATGGAGCTACTGAAGCAATAGGCGTGAGCTTAAATGGACTCCAGAAGATGGTAGAGGACAGGAAGGCCTGAATGAACGTTGTCCATGGGGTCGCGATGGGTCGGACACGACTTCGCAACTAACAACAACAATAGCACTTAGACTTATATACCGCTTCACAAGGCTTTACAGCCCTCTCTAAGTGGTTTACAGAGTCAGCATATCACCCCCAACAATCTGGGTCCTCATTTCACTGACCTCAGAAGGATGGAAGGCTGAGTCAATCTTGAGCATGTCAGGATCGAACTCCTGGCAGTGGGCAGAGTCAGCCTGCAATAACTGCATTCTAACCACTGCACCACCACGGATCACGATAAAGCAAGTCGTGCTTGATTTTTACAAACTTTTTCACCACATCTGTTAAACGAATCACTTAAATTGTTAAGTGAATCACACCGTGGTTTAAGTGAATTTGTCTTCTCCCCCTGAATAGTGACCCCATGACCCTGGGACACTGCAAGTTATAAATGCATGCCAGTTGCCAAGGGCCTCCAATTTCGATCATATGACCTGGAGGATATTGTGCCAGTCGTAATTGTGAGGACCGGTTGTCACTTTTTTCAGTGCCGTTGCAACCTCTAATGGTTGCTAAATGAGGGGTTGAAAGTTAACTATCTGTATGTAATAAATTGGGGTGGACTGATATATCATACTGCCTACAGTATCATACAAAAGTCATCTTTTGTAGTGTGTCCATGTAATATAATCTTATTGTGTACATATGAAATATTCCAAGCAACAAAACATTTTATGAAACAGAAACAAGAACCCCATTTCTGAGAGCTTTTTTTCATTAAGGAATTTTTCATCACTCACCACTTCTGGAGGCAGGTTGTTCCACTGGTTAATTGTTCTAACTGTCAGGAAGTTTCTCTTTTGTGTCAACTAAATCTTTCGGGTGATACAAACACCATTTCACTGTTTCAGCAGCTTAGATAACTGAAAATAAATATTGTTTCTATAATCTAGCAGTGACCATGGATTTTACGACACGCCAAGATCTGCAAAAACATTGCACATTTCCAGCAAAAATTAAAATCCATTTTCTAGCTTGCAACAATTATATACATAAAAATCTGAGCCTTAGCAGATGTGAAAGTAGGTTGCAGATAATGCAGTTTCCTTATTGATATGAACTAGCAGACATTTTAGTGTCAGGTTAAGTGACGGCTTGCTTAGTTAGCGTTTTGAATAAGCCATGGTTGCCAGGGTTCTCCAGGTGAGTTAACTCACTACTAACCACAGTGCCTGGCTTCATACTGTATAACAAGCAAGTTCTCCTTATGACATAGTGTAAAGTGCAAACTGTTTTGCCAACTAATCAAAAACTAATGGTCTGACCTATTTGTTTCTTTAGTGTAATGTAGCGTTACAGAAAACAGCAGATAAGCCTTGATCCTTGATAAGGATAATTTTCAATTTAGTTTCATGCAACAAAATAGTGAGGTAGCTTTTAATCTGTAATTATCAGGTAATGCACAATCTGAACCATGAGCCCCATCTGGGTCCCCCAAAACTTGGCTAGGTTCCACAGAAACCTCTAAATGTTACCTCCAAGCAGTATTTTAAATGTAAAATAGTTTAAACACAGGACACCGTAGACATGATATAAATTATTAATTCAAATTGAAAAATAATTAGCATCAAAGTTATGTTTTCTTCTGGCATCTATTATTACTTTTAGAAAGGTACCACACCCAGATTTCAGGAAGTATCTGGCCTGGAAAAATTGTGCATTTGTATTTTATTTAACAATGCATTTCCCTCATAAAGATTGGCTTTTAGAAGATTGGGTCCTCTGCAAAAGAACATACATAGAAACAAATAATATATGCTAATAAACAAAGTACTAATTTCTGAAAAAATAACCTACTCTGGTTTGCCAAAACGTATACAGCTTCTCCCCTTCATGGATTACTGCCTTGTCGTGGTGAAGGGGCTTGCGTAATTCAATGAAGCTATGAGCTATGCCGTGCAGGGCCACCCAAGACGGACAGGTCATAGCAGAGAGTTCTGACAAAACGTGATCCACTGGAGAAGGAAATGGCAACCCACTCCAGTATCTTTGCCATGAAAACCCTATGGACAGTACCAAAAGGCAAAATGATATGATGCTGGAAGATGAGCCCCTCAGGTCGGAAGGCATCCAATATGCTACTGGGGAAGAGCAGAGGGCTAGTACTAGTAGCGCCAGAAAGAATGAAGCGACTGGGCTAAAGCCGAAAGGACGCTCAGCTGTGGATATGTCTGGTGGTGAAAGGAAAGTCCGATGCTGTAAAGATTTTTTCTCCATAGGAACCTGGAATGTAAGATCCATGAATCAAGGAAAGCTGGACGTGGTCAAACAAGAGATGACAAGACTAAACATTGACATCTTAGGTATCAGCGAACTAAAATGGACAGGAATGGGTGAATTTAATTCAGATGACCATCAGGTATACTACTGCGGGCAAGAATCCCTCAGAAGAAACGGAGTAGCCTTCATAGTCAATAAAAGAGTAGGAAAAGCAATACTGGGATACAATCCTCAAAATGACAGAATGATCTCAGTTCGAATCCAAGGCAAACCATTCAATATCACAGTAGTCCAAGTCTATGCCCCAACCACCAGTGCTGAAGAGGATGAAATTGACCGGTTCTATGAAGCCCTACAGCACCTTATAGAACTAACACCCAAAAATGATGTCCTTATCATCATGGGAGATTGGAATGCTAAAGTAGGAAGCCAAAAGATAACCGGAATAACAGGCAAGTTTGGCCTTGGAGTACAAAATGAAGCAGGGCACAGGCTGATAGAATTTTGTCAAGAGAATACGATGGTCATAGCAAACACTCTTTTCCAACAACCCAAGAGACGGCTTTACACATGGACGTCACCAGACGGTCAACACAGAAATCAGATTGACTATATGCTCTGCAGCCAAAGATGGAGAAGCTCTATACAGTCAGTAAAAACAAGACCAGGAGCTGACTGTGGCTCAGACCATGAGTTTCTTTTTTGCAAAGTTTAGGCTTAGATTAAAGAAAGTAGGGAAAAGCTCTAGGCCAGTCAGGTATGAATTAAATCATATCCCTGTTGAATATACAGTAGAGGTGACAAATAGATTTAAGGAATTAGATCTGATAGACAGAGTGCCTGAAGAACTATGGACAGAGGTTCACAATATTGTACAACAGGTAGCAACCAAAACCATCCCAAAGAAAAAGAAATGCAAGAAAGCAAAATGGCTGTCTGAGGAAGCTTTGCAAATAGCTGAGGACAGGAGGGAAGCGAAAGGCAAGGGAGAAAAAGAAAGATATGCCCAATTAAATGCAGAATTCCAAAGAATAGCTAGAAGAGATAAGAATGCCTTCTTAAATGAACAATGCAAAGAAATAGAAGAAAACAATAGAATAGGGAGGACCAGAGATCTTTTCAAGAAAATTGGAGAGATGAAAGGAACGTTTCATGCAAAAATGGGCATGATAAAGGACCAAAATGGCAGGGACCTAACAGAGGCAGAAGAGATTAAGAAGAGGTGGCAAAATTACACAGAAGAACTATACAAGAATGAGCTTAACGTCCCTGATAATCACAATGAGGTGGTCACTGACCTCGAACCAGACATCCTAGAATGTGAAGTGAAGTGGGCCTTAGAAAAGCTGAGCAACAACAAAGCTAGTGGAGGTGACAGTATTCCAGCTGAGCTATTCAAAATCTTAAAAGATGATGCAGTAAAAGTGCTACACTCAATTTGCCAGCAAATTTGGAAAACTCAACAGTGGCCACGGGATTGGAAAAGATCAGTTTACATTCCAATTCCAAAGAAAGGCAGTGCCAAAGAATGTTCAAACTATCGCACCATTGCACTCATTTCTCATCCTAGTAAAGTTATGCTTAAAATCCTACAAGCTAGACTCCAGCAGTATGTGGATCGAGAACTACCAGAAGTACAGGCAGGATTTCGAAGAGGCAGAGGAACCAGAGATCAAATTGCCAACATACGCTGGATCATGGAGAAAGCTAGAGAGTTCCAGAAAAACATCTACTTCTGCTTCATTGACTATGCTAAAGCCTTTGATTGTGTGGATCATAACAAACTCTGGCAAGTCCTTAAAGAGATGGGCATACCAGACCACCTTATTTGTCTCTTGAGAAATCTATATGCGGGCCAAGAAGCAACAGTGAGAACTGGACACGGAACCACTGATTGGTTCAAAATTGGGAAAGGAGTCTGGCAAGGCTGTATACTGTCGCCTTGCCTATTTAACTTATATGCAGAGCACGTCATGAGAAAGGCAGGGCTAGATGAATCAAAAGTTGGAATTAAGATTGCCGGAAGAAACATCAACAACCTAAGATATGCAGATGATACCACTCTAATGGCAGAAAGTGAAGAAGAACTAAAGAGCCTCTTGTTGCGGGTGAAGAAGGAGAGTGCAAAACTTGGGTTGAAACTAAACATTAAGAAAACCAAGATCATGGCATCTGGCCCTCTCAATTCCTGGCAAATAGATGGGGAAGAAATGGAGGTAGTGACAGATTTTATTTTCCTGGGCTCCAAGATCACTGCAGATGGGGACTGTAGCCAAGAAATTAAAAGACGCTTGCTCCTTGGGAGGAAAGCCATGGCAAATCTAGACAGCACACTAAAAAACAGAGACATCACCCTGTCAACAAAAGTGCGTATAGTCAAGGCTATGGTCTTCCCAGTTGCAATGTATGGCAGTGAAAGCTGGACCATAAGAAAGGCTGAGCGCCAAAGAATTGAAGCCTTTGAACTATGGTGCTGGAGAAGACTCCTGCGAGTTCCTTGGACTGCAAGGCGATCAAACCGGTCAGTCCTAGAGGAGATCAACCCTGACTGCTCTTTAGAAGGCCAGATCCTGAAGCTAAAACTCAAATACTTTGGCCACCTAATGAGAAGGAAGGACTAATGCTGGGAAAGATTGAGGGCAATAGAAGAAGGGGATGACAGAGAATGAGGTGGCTGGATGGAGTCACTGAAGCAGTAGGCGTGAGCTTAAAGGGACTCCAGAAGATGGTAGAGGACAGGAAGGCCTGGAGGAACATTGTCCATAGGGTCGCGATGGGTCGGACACGACTTCGCAACTAACAACAACAACAACAATACAGCTTCTTCTCAATTGGTATCTGAACACTGAATTGCTGGAAATATTTAGTTCCTTAGTTTTATCAATAAATTATAATAATTGGTTGATTGTGTGTCATCAAGGAGGTGTTGACTTTTTGTAACCCTACAGGTAGGTTTATCCATGAAGATCTGTCCCAGCTTGGTTCTTCAGGTTTTCCAATGGTGCACCTATCCCCATAGTAACTTACTCCATCCATCATGTTGCTGTTCTTCTCTTTCTAAGCATTATAGACTTCTCAAGAGACTGAGATCTTTGTACAATGCATCCAAAATGAAAGAGGCCTAAAATACACACACACCAAAAAAAAAGGATAAAATGCTCAACTATTTAGCCCCATCCTCCAATTTATAATCAATGTGTGTTAAAATAATTGACCTGTAACAGATGCCAACTTAATACACTCTTCTGTATTGATATGCATTTGTCAATATCCAAGCTGGCCTCAAACCAATAGGCCCAACCAGCTGTCCTTTTAACAGAGTTTGGAAATCAGAAGTTATGCAGTTGCTGTTCAAAGGGACAGACTAATTTGGCTGTCTGTTCCAGAAAAAGATTCCACTGTTAGCTTCCACACAATTTATCCTAGGATGTGCACCTCAGCTGGCTTGATTCCAGTTGGAGAAAGTGTCACTACAGATGCCTCAAATTAAGCAATATAAGTGCTTTCAAGTGCAACCTGCAATCCTACTGGTACCCAATAGAGTCCACAACACAGGTGGAATATGCTGCACCTGCAGCATTTCACAACCACATAGAATCTACAAAGCATGCCCCCTGTAGAGGGCAAGGCGGTCTTCCCACCACTTGGTGATGAGAGTGCGAATCATCATCGTCAGAGCTTCCAACCCAGGCAGGGCAATTCACGCAACACTCAAGACATCTGCCAGCCCAGTCGTGTTACTCAGGGGTCAGCAGCCCAGCAGTCATGAGCCACTGGCAATTCAGCTAGCTTGGTCCAAACCACAGCCTTTATCCCCCACCCAAGTCCCAAAGGCCTCTTCCTGTACATCCTCGAGGTGGCAATGTGTAATTGGAAGCAGAATTGTGATGATGCTGTGACCCAAATCAATGAACTGTCTCTCTCCTGGGTCATGACTTCCCACCCTGCTTAAATATAACCAAGCCTCTGTCTGACATACAGTAATAGCTTTTCCACTGTTGAATACGCAGACCTCGATTTACAAGAACGTTCAAAGCTACAATGTCACTGAAAAAAGTGACTCATGACCATTTTTCACACTTAAATTATTGCACCATCCCCACGTTCACATGATCAAAATTCAGCCGCTTCGCAACTGCTTCATATTTACGATAGTTGCCGTGTCCCGGGGTCATGCGATCCCCTTTTGCAACCTTCTGACGAGCAAAATCAACGGAGAAGCTAGATTCACTTAACAATCATGTTACTAACTTAACAACTGCAGTTATTCACCTGGCAACTCTGGCCAAAAAAAAAAAGATCGTAAAAATGGGGCCAAGTTCACTTAACAGCTCTCTCTCTCTTAGCATCAGAAATTTTGGGATCAACTGTGGTCGTAAGCTGAGGACTGCCTTTACATACTGTATTCTCTAGATCCGTTTTTGTAATTTGCCACGTTTGTCTGGATTTGCACATCTCACACAGCATCTGTAAGCGTTAGGTCAATTACAAGTTATAATCCTGCCTCTCTGTTCAGTTCCAGGGAGAGCCGGCCATATGCTCATTGCTTCTTATATCATTTGGGTCAAAGCTCTGCCCCAGCGAATTCTTCCTTCCACATCTCTTATCTCTCTTCTCCCTTGAACTCATGAAGTAAAAATTGCTCTGTTGGCAGAAAGGGTGTAATTGGCTGGTAATGTGAGTGGAAGTGGTGTTTCCTTCCAGCTGTCTTCATTAATAGTGTTGTCAATTTAATTCTGATAAAACGACTCTAACCTAATGGTTCAGCAAAAACTTTTTAATGGGATGGCTAGAAGTCAACCTCTCACCAATCTACTTGTGAACCACTGGATGTTTTAGGTGAAAAATGCCAGGCGGGTTGTGAACCATAAAACGTAAGAGAGTCATTATGAGAGAGGCTATAATTTAATACACTTAGTGGCAGCTATTCATTTAGAGATGTTCTAACTGGCCGGGACAACTAAATTAGGCCATTCCTGTTCTTGTCATGCTCAGGGATCATTTGCATCAGCTTCCTGGCCATTTCTGAAGAAGGGCATCACCTGTTCAAGGTGTTGCATCATGAAGACCTAGACTAGAGGAGGGAGAAGAGAGAGGAGGAGGAGGAGGAGTGGGGGGGGGGAACAAGGGGGAGACAGAGGAGAGAATCGGTCACGATATTAAGACAACACTATAGGTAAAGGTAAAGGTTCCCCCGCACATGCGTGCTAGTCGTTTCCGACTCTAGGGGCCGGTGCTCATCTCCGTTTCAAAGCCGAAGAGCCAGCGCTTGTCTGAGGACATCTATAGCAGAGGACTATTCAGGTAGTCCTCAAGTTAAAACAGGTCATTTAGTGACAGTTCAAAGTTACAACAGCACTGAAAAAAGTGACTTATGACCATTTGTCACTTATGACCAGGGCTCTTTAAACTTGGCCCTTGGATGACTTGTAGACTTCAACTCCCAGAATTCAAGGAAGTCCACAAGTCATCCAAGGGCCAAGTTTGAAGAGCCCTGCTTATGACCTTTGTAACATCCCCATGGTCACGTAATTAAAGTTCAGATGCTTGCCAATTGACTTATAGTTATGATGGCTGCAGCGTCCCAGGGTCAAGTGGTCCCTTTTTGCAACCTTCCGACAAGCGAAGTCAACGGGGTAGGCAGATTCACTTTAACAACCAGCTTACTAACTTATCAATGGCAGTGATTCACTTAACAACTGTGGCAAGACAGGTCGTAAAATGGGACAAAATTCACTTAACAACTGTCTCGCTTAGCAACAGAAATTTTGGGCTCAGTTGTGGCCGTTCAAGCCGAGGACTACCTATAATTAGTGCTGGAATTTCCACTGTAAGCTGTTGCACTGGCAAGTTGAGTTGGATCCAACTTTACCAACATTTTTACAGTGGCCATTAAGCAATCGCCATGGTTGTTAAGTGAATCATGAGGTTAAGCAATCCAGCTTCCCTATTAGGTGTTTTTTTTGCTGGAAATCAGTGAAGAAAAAGCTGGCAGCTGTGACAACAGGACACAATGCAATGTCACAAAGGTGAGCCAGCTGCCAAGCATCTGAACTGTGACCCTGGGAGTGGTGCTATGGTCGTAAGGGCGATATAGGTCGTAGGTTGAAGTCTACATTTATAGCACAGGATATCCTTCACTTTGAAGTAGTTTGTGATCCATCTGGAGTGAGAAGGAATCCTTGGTGTATGCTCTGAAAGCTAAAATCCTTGTTTAATGAACTTTGGTTACCCCGGACATGTGAATTTTGAAAGCGTATTATTGGTACAGTCAGGCCCAAGTCCAGAGATAACACTATCCTGAGGGATTCTTGGATGTGGCTACCCTGACCTTTTTGAGGCCAATCGCCAGAGATGGAACATTCTAATCCCGCCTTAGGCATGAAAGCTGACTGGATGATCCTGGGCCAGTCAATCTCTCTGAACCCAACTCACCTCACAGGGTTGTTGTAGTGGGGGAAATTAGGAGGAAGATGTGTATGTTCGCCACCTTGAGTTATTTATAAAAACAATGAAGATAATACAAGACTGCAGGGAAGATGATAATGATAATGATAATTTAATTTTTATACCTATTATAGCAGTCTCCAAATACAGGGGATCCTCGAATTACGCCCACAATTGAGCCCAAAATTTCTGTTCCTAAATAAAACATTTGTCCAGTGAGTTTTGCCCCCCCCCATGTTTTTTTAACTTTTCTTGCCATGGTTGTTAAGTGAAACACTGCAGTTGTTAAGTTAGTAACCTGGATGTTAAGTGAATCTGCCTTCCCCACTGACTTTGCTTGTCAGGTCGCAAAAAGGGATTACATGACCGCGGGACACTGCAACCGTCATAAATATGAGTCAGTTGCCAAGCGCCTGAATTTTGATCACGGGCTCACAGGGATGCTGCAACGGCCGTAAGTGTGAAAAACATTTATCCGTCACTTTTCCAGCGCCGTTGTAACTTTGAAGTCACTAAATGAACTGTTGTAAGTTGAGGACTACCTGTACGTGAATAGCTGCCACACAGAAGACAAGACACAATTATTCAGACATGCGCCAGAAGGCAAGAAACTAAGGCAAAAAAAGGAAGTTTGGGTTGTACATCAGGAAATTTTTCCTGTCAGTAATAGATGCTTAACAATGGAACAAGTCTGGTAGATGGTGTCGTTTCCTTCTCTGGAAGGGTTTAAGGAGAGGCTGGTTGGTCATCTGGTAAGCACGGCTTCTAGCACTGGGCAGGAGATGGACTGGATGATCTTCAAGATCCCTCCTCCCCTGGTTCTGGTTATGCATTCACGTGACTTGGAAGCTGAGTCTTGTGCTAACCATATCTTAAAGTACAGAAATATCTACTTGGCGGTTGCCTTTCATTTTGGCTGATTTTCTGGACACGCTTTGCAACAACAGATGGTGGCCTAGTTAGAATAAAATCTAACAGCTGAAGCTTTCCCTGTGACTTCAATTTCAGGCCAGAAAAACTGGTCTGCTAATTATCTACTGCAAACCCCCTCACCCCCCATAAAACAAGCAAACAAAAACACCTAAGAACAGAACAATTAAGGAAAGTTGGCAGTGCATTATTGCCAGCCCCCCTCCTCCACCCCCCCCCCACCGGCTATCCTGAGTATCTTTGTCCTCTTGAATTCTGCTATTGTTATTTATGCACTGTCTTCATATGGCAATAGATATTCAATCTTACATCAGCCCAACTTAAGTCGATAGTCCACTAATGTTCCCTAAAGGCGTGTAAGGGCTTAGCTTGCTTTTTTATGGCTAAGCAGGTCGTTCTGCTTTTTTGATGTACCAGGAAAACAACTCAAATCAGAACAATCTTAATTTGTCCGGAGACATATGGAACTGCGGAAGGATGCAATGATCTGAATATTTGCAGAAAATACAGTTGCTAAAACAGTTGGAAGAAAAACATCGGGCGTATGTGCCATACTCGCCCGACCCATATAGACTTGTAAGTCACCCATAATGAGACGGGTGGCATGGAAATTTAATAAAAAAACCAAACAAAATACTAGCCAGTCATGTTTTAGCTTACCATGCCTGACAAAAGAACCCTCTCATGATTAGTGTGCCGTATGAAACTAGATGGTTGGGGATAAGCCATGATTTATAAACACACCAAGCAAACAAAGCCATAGAACCCTATAATTTTAAAGTTAGAAGAGACAGAAATTTTCTAGTCCATCCTCCTGCTCAGTGCAAAGATTTTTAAACAAATGCATTTCTCATCACATAACCTTCTTTTCAACTACTCCTTTATCTTTAGCTCCCAAGAGAACCTGTCCTTCAAAGACAGTGCTCTCATCACAGGAGTACTTAAGCCACAATGTTCCATGCAAACCATGGCTTATTTCTTAGTGAGTTGTATATAAGCTATATAAACCAAACTATCAAGAAACAATTCCTCTAAATTTCTACTAATAGAAATATGCTAACTTTTACTAACTCTACTACTATTTTTATTAATCTCTGGCCAAACTTCTCTCCTTTGCCATCTCAACTTCCATCTGTCCATTCTAGTCCTGTCTATTTTCCACAGGTTGGCTTACTACAGTATTAGTTTCAAATACTGCAGTAAGCCAACCTCTGGAAAATATGGTGTATTAGCACGTTATAAATATAAATATAAAAAAATATAAATTATAATATTTACACTATTCACATTACAAATATAAATCATAAGGCATATCCTAGTAGTTGCGCAAATCTAGAAACTAATTTATTGAGTAAATGAGTTAAACCAGAAGGCTGAGAGATGTTTATACAGCATTGTGCAGAATTACATGTCAGCATCTGTGCATTTTTGTGTCTGAAATGCAAGCAATAGTATCCTGGTGTGTAAGGTTTCAAGATGACAAATATTAGTTTGTGCAGAATAACCACATGCATGGAGTCAAGTGGGCTTCAATTCCATTTCAATACCAGCAAAATTTACCAAATGAAAAGAAAGATGCGTTCTGTGTGGTATTAAGTGTGACATTTTTAACCCAGGGACAGGTAGCCCCTGGATTAAAAATCTCACTCGTACTTATAAACGTGCTTCCTATTACTAAAAACAGTGGGCAGGATTTTCCATCTTTAAACTGATGAGTCAAAGTCACACAATATTCTCACGAACTGCTGAAGCCCTGCACTTTTCATATATGCAGCCTGTTTTCAGAGATTCGTGAGAACGTTGCGTGGCTCTGGCAATTCTTCAGCTTGAGGAAGAACACCGTCTGCCCTTTTTAACAACAGGAAGTCCATTCAGAAATAAAAGTTCCAACCTGCATACAAATTCAGTTAAGGTTAAGGAAAGGAACTCGTTCTTAGCCCTGTAAGGTTGTTTAATGAACGTATACAAGGAAGCGTACAGGTAGTTCTCAACTGAGCCCAAAATTTCTGTCGCTGAGACATTTGTTAAGTGAGTTTTGCCCTTTTTAAAAGCCTTTCTGGCTAGTTTTTAAGTGAATCACTGCATGTGTTAAGTGAATCACTGCAGTGATACGGTGAAAATCTGTAGCAAAAAAAAGGTCGTAAAAACTCACTTGACAAATGTCTCGCTTAGCAACAGGAAGTGAATCTGGCTTCCCCTCATTGACTTTGCTTGCCAGAAGGTTGCAAAAAGCGATCCCATGACCCCTTGGGACACTGCAACCGTCATAAAGATGAGTCAGTTGCCAAGCGTCTGAATTTTGGTCACATGACCCTGGGGGATGCGGCAACGGCCGCGTGAAAAACGGTCATAAAGTCACTTTTTTCAGTGCCAGTCTAATTCCAAACGGTCACTAAACGAACTCCTCGTTTGGTGACTGTTTGAAGTTTTGATGGTGCTGCAAAAGGAGAGGTTTGGTCGTTACAGGGGCAGCCACTGCAGCGTCCCCATAATTGCAGTTCATAATTGCTGGGCAACCAAGGCACATTTGTGATAGTTGCCACGCCCCACAGTCACACAATTTCCATTTGCAAACTCCGTAGCCAGCTTCTGTGAAGCAAAATAAATGGGGAAGGTGGCAGGAAGTCGCAACGTGCAGTCCCATGAGGTTGTGCTTAACTAGCCAAAGTGATAATGACCATATTATGACCACATTGCTTAGCAATGAAGTTGCTGCTCCCAAATGCAAGTTGATAAGGAAGGGCTATCTGTATACGTTAGACCAGGGGTCCCCAACCCCTGGTCTGCGGACCAGTACCGGACCACCGCATGCCAGCAACCGGTCTGCACAAGCAAAGCCCCATTCCGTGGGATGCAGGCATCACACAAAACCACGCACAATCCACACCTTGGTGGCCACTGCATATTATGCATTGATAAAGGAAGAAGCCGAAATGGATTTTGAGAAAATATTCTGAATGAATGCAATCCAGCTGCCTAGATGCCTACTGGTTGGGTAAAAAACAAGATCAGAGAGCAAGGAAATGTTACCTGTTTCTTTTGAAGACCCCAGGAGATCTACTTGAATAAGATTTATTTTAAACAGGTGGTTTAAATGCACTGTGTAGATGTGGCAAAACAGTAAATAACAAATCAAAAAGCATGATGGGTGGTGATTGCTTATGATAAGACTGCAACTAGAGCAAGTAGATTCACTTGGTAATGAGGAAGATGGGGGGGGGATGGATGACTTTTAAGATGTGAAAATATTGGCACAAAGAGAGAGAAACATGTGATCTGTTGGGAAGAATCGGTTTGTTGAAACAAGCATATGAGCTGGTTAAGCAGGTCTCTGTTTGGGCATCAGTGTAGTAAGATTTGAGGACTGTTGCATCATGTAGCACTACATGACATGTCCCTGAGGTCATAGCACTTTTCATAAAGAAACCCACAGTTCCACTCTTGGTATATTTTACTCCCTGCCAATCACCTGCCAACTGCTTCATTAGTGGATATGCAGTCATTTTAAAAGAAGGTGGCAATTTATGTTTGGGATCCCTTGCCCAAGGCAAGTATCATGAAAGAAGGGTAATCTCATCATTCAGATTTAATTTAAGAAAAGCATTCATTGTTACCTTTCAAAGAACTCCTTGGTACCAGCAGAGCAAATAGGACCAACTGGCTGCAAATGAGAATCATATTCTTCATACCTGGTTGGCAGAAAGGCGAGTTTTACCAGGTACAATTCAAATGAGCTCAGCTGTATCATCAAAATTCCGAACTTCTGCAGTACTCAGATTAAATGCTAGAACGTTTATGCACATATATTTGATCTTATGTTTTGTCTGATGAATATTTAAACAGAGGATAGGTTGTAACGTAACTATTTAAGTAAAATGGATCATGCCCGTGTAATTTCTTTTGCAGCAAGACGGAAGCGTCTGTCACTGGCGTCTTCTGTTATTATTTTTTTTAAAAAATTCTCAATCTAGTTTCACAAATTCCTGGAGATCTTCACCCAAGTAATAACCAAGCCACCCCTGCTTAGCTTTTGAGCCCAAACAAGGTCAGTCATCCAATCGCTGAGGTTTGTGCTGTGAAGTCAAATAGATTTAAATCAGTAAAATTGCAGCTCAGTAAGAGCAATGACAATAACCAAGCACCATTAAAAGAGCCAAAAGCAGACTGTGTGTTTTTGAAAAAGACAGCTTTCTTGATGTACAGGCCCTTTGATGGTTTTTTTTTAACTATCCCAAAGAAACACCTACATTTTGAAAGGCTAAATATCTAAAACAATGAATAAATGTTAGTTTCACTGGCATATATATTTCCAAAAATATTCCCGATAATGCAGATATATTTCTGCATGCCAGACTAAACGCTACCAGGATAAAATCCACTACAGGAGTAGCCATCTCTCAAAACCTGTTCCACGATTGACTCTCTACTCCGCCTTGACATGGCTCACCCAGCCAAAGCAGGGGTTTAACAACATTGCTGTTTTAGGCATGCACAATCAACTGTGCTCCTTAGGGGTCACAGTCCAGAGTTGAACAGCTCTTGCTTAGAGTGTTATCTGAAACTGAATAATTGTGGATTATTTGGCAAACCAGTGCTTGGCAAACTAGATCAAATAAACCACCTTGCGTATCTAATATCTAACAGCAGCTTTCAAGCAAGTCTTTATTGCCTTTCCTTGAAAATATTGGAGACCAATTCAGGAAGACAAAACACAGGCTGTGCCCTTCATCTATGGCCTTTCCTGATGCTAAAAAGTATTCTCCTGAATACTCAAAATAGAACATTGAATTTTCACTACTGATTGCTACTCAGGTAAGTATCACTTATCTATAATGTATGGATTTGAGAGTACTTTTTCTACCAAAATTTCTCATCCCCAAATGCTCTCCTGTGTTATAACAGCTTTTTATTACTGCTTCCTGCCAGCGGCAGCTGCTTTTGATCATAAAAGCTCTTATCCTTGTTCCCCTTGATGTTATCTTGTTCTGAAGAATCTCAATCACTAATAATGTATTAGAAGAGACTGTTATATGGAAAGATTTCATCCTGCCTCACAATAAGTGTTCAGTCAAATGATTGTTGTATCCATTCTATTATTTAATTTTTTGATTAGGTAAAAAAGTATCCCATTGCTCTCATTTGGCTAGACAGAGTTAACCAAGGCATGAGTCTGGATCAAACAATCCATGAAGTCATCTTTTGTTTAACCTTGTTTATTGAATAATCAATAAACAAGGTTAATCAATGGTTCATATAACATAAAGGTAAAGGTTCCCCCGCACATGCGTGCTAGTCGTTTCTGACTCTAGGGGTTGGGGCTCATCTCCGTTTCAAAGCCGAAGAGCCAGCACTTGTCCGAGGATGTCTCCGTGGTCATGTGGCCGGCATGACTAGACGCCAAAGGCGCACGGAACGCTGTTACCTTCCCACCGTAGTGGTCCCTATTTTTCTACTTGCATTTTTATGTGCTTTTGAACTGCTAGGTTGGCAGAAGCTGGGATGAGTAACAGGCGTTCACTCTGTTACGCGGCAGTCGGGATTCGACCCGCCAAACTGCCGACCATCTGATCGACAAGCTCAGCGTCCTAACCCACTGAGCCAAATCATGACTTGCAAGCCACGAAGCTGGATTCATACAACCTAGATCAGAGATAATTACTCACTACCTGGATGACCTAATAGGATTCAGACCTTGGAGATAACTTGCAGTACTGAGGCTGTTTTTCCCCAATTTATCTGTTATTTATTTATTGAGGAGTTAATGTGGAAATGTAGCAGTTTACCATCCAGAAGCCTCCTGCTTTCATTCATTTTTTTTAAAAAAGGGGGAGAAAGTCTTATTTTGAAAACGTGGCTTTTTTGTCACCAAGATTTGGCAGTGTATATGTAAAATACTGCAGCCACACATAGTTTGCAGCTTTCCAGAGTTCCCAATTTTCTGCTAAGACATTATTGTGTTTTGTTTGGTTTTGGCTTAAGGTGTTACGTGAAACCAACCATGTGGAATTAAGTCCAAAATATTTATGACCAAACAGGGAATCCTTTGCCCATTTCCCATGTGCCAGTATATGTCTCTTCAATTCATAGGCTCTAGATAAAAAGATGCTTGATTTTGGCATTGTTTCTCTTAATACTTCTAAGTCAGGCTTGATGCAAACTTCAACAGATGAATGGTCAGCTGGGTTGGGCCATATCAAATCAGCTTTATAGGAAAAAAACATGCAAAGCCATATTCTGTCTAAAGTCTAAAATATTGTTAGCTCTATGCTGTGTTCCTTGCAGTTCCATTTGTCAGTTTTGTACTCATTTTCATGTCTTTACTGTTTCTCACTGATTTCATTTCAAACTCATATATGATGTTAGAGAAGCTCCAAATTCATCCTTGCTTTCTATTCAATAGGCTTGACATCCAAGGGGATATCTGTGACTACAATAAAACTGGGCAAAGTTCCAAGGTTTATCCACGAATGAAACGATGCTGGTAGCTGGCACATCAATTGTGATCATTGTGTTCCATTCCAAAAATAGAAAAAAAAGGCTAATATTGACATGTATTCTCAATCGATTCGCTACCCTGGGAGTTCTCCTTCCACTTTCCCATAACCAAGAGGCTGCATGCCAGTGGCATCTTCTACCAGCCATGCATGGAGAACAGAAATGAAAATATATTGATAGTGGGACTGCCATGGTACATTGTTCTACCCAGTACTTTGATATTCAGTGCATTGTCTTCCCAGGGAAAAGTCCTTCCAGAAATCAAACAACATATAGAGGGATTAGACTATTTCATTAATCATGGTTAATCACAGCATACAGTATGTTCTATAAATCTAATCCAGGGGTAGGCTCAGGAATTCTGGGAGTTGAAGTCCACGAGTCATAAAAGCATGTCCTAGTAAAAATTCCTTTTGGACTAGAACTGACTCCAAGAGTTTTTGTTTTCCTGGATTGGGGTGGGTCCTGACACTAGTGCTCTACAAATGCAATAGACGTATGTTGTTGGGAAATGTCCCTTTTTGATTTCGGAGAATTGTGTGTTTACTTACCTGATTCATTTCCACCTTGAGGCCAGCTTACCAATTTCGATGGCCGAGCTTTCCACAGGTCATTCTGATCCTGTACATATAATAGATAAATCTAGTGGTTTTGTTGTTTACTAGAAGCAAAAAAAATGGAAGTCTTAGTCCAGGGGTAGGCAATTCCTGGCTCAGGAATTCTGGGAATTGAAGTCCACAAGTCATAAAAAAGCCAAGGTTGCCTACCCTGGTCTTGGTCCATAAAATTGGTTTTCTGTTGGGTGTATCTTTATATTCATTAATGTGAGTTTTACCTCTATATTCATTAACATGTTTTTTGTTTTAATTTCTGGGAAAAGCAAATTTAATGGCTGTAACATCAAGAACTGAATTGAAAACACCCATCCCCAAAATCCTTACGTGCTTTTGCCCATGTTAAAAATTCTTATATAGCTGCACAATTGCAAATCACATATTCTGAAAGGTTTACTTTGACCTTGAGTATTTGCTGTTAAGAAAAAAGGGCTATTATCCTAAATAGGCATACCCCACATTGAAACAGGCTGTTTGAGCTTGGTGGTTCTCTTGCAGTTGTTCATTACTCAAGCTAGGTACCAGCATCGAGATCAAAATCGCGTGAAGTATTAGTACCGCTTTATAAAACCTTAATAAGACCACACCTAGAATACTGCATCCAGTTTTGGTCACCGTATTAAAAAAATGATGTTGAGACTTTGGAAAAAGTGCAGAGAAGAGCAATTACCGGAAAGATGATTAAAGGCCTGGAGGCTAAAACATACAAAGAATGTTTGCAGGAATTTGATATGGCTGGTCTAGAGAAAAGAGGACTAGAGGTGACATGATAGCAGTGTTTCAATGTTTGAGGGTTGCGATAAAGAGGGGATCATCCTATTTTCCAAAGCACCAGAAGGCAGGTCAAGAAACAATGGATGAAAACTAATCAAAGAAGTAAACCTAGAACTAAGGAGAAATTTCTTGACAGTAAGAACAATTAACAGTGAAACTGCTTGCCTCCAGAAGTTGTGGGTGCTCCATTGCTGGAGATTTTTAAGTAGAGACTGGATAGCCACTTATCCTGCTACAGCTGGGGGTTGGACCAGAAGACCTCCCAAGATCCTTTCCAACTCTATTCTGTAATAATTAGCACCTTGATGATGTTGCCTAGTTTGGTAATGAAACATTTGTAAGAAAACCTCGTGTCAACCAAGAGGTCTCCCAAAGATGGTTTTTCAGGAGGTGACTGGACTTTGTTTTGCTTCTCATCCAAGAAGCTTCCTCAGTTCTGTTTGAAGAAGCTTCTTAAATGAGAAGTAAAACTTCTTCAAAGAAAAACAAGAAAGTCCCAACTGCCTGCTGAAAAAACATCTTTGGGATAACTATGACCATTGATGACTGATAATTTCCCTAGACATTAACTGAGAGCTACTTTTATTATTATTATTATTATTATTATTATTATTATTATTATTATTATTATTATTATTATCTCTGGGCCAAAATGAAGGGGCCTTGCTGTTCTCGAGTTGGGTTCTTTTATTGTAACTTTACAAGCTGCTCCCTTGAAATGGACGGCATATAAGTTTATTAAATAATAGTTATAAGCTTTTAGACAGCTTTTCACAAGGAAGAAGCCACAGACACCGGGGTATTTCTGATGCTTCCTAGAGCCGATCCCCATTCTCGTTTCCGGGTTGGTGTTTACACACCACACACCAAAACAAGGGAATGGCGGTTTACCTACCAAGGGAATTATGGCTTATCAGGAGACGTTCCAAGGAAACGTGTCCCGTAGATGGCCGCGTTCAGACGACCCCCGCGACCCGCTTAGGCCGGCCAAGCATCATTTCTGCAGGCCTGCGGGCAGCACTTGCCCCACCTGCTCAACCCCGACGCGACCTGGCCGGGGCTCCCGAAGACGGGGCGACCTGGGCTCGGGAAGCCACGTTTCTGGGGGGCCGCCCACCCCTCCCCCTCCCCGGGAGAACCCCCAAACGCATTTCGGATGAGCCTTGGTGGAGCAGTGGGCTGATGCCTCCTTAAGTAACACCAGCTGCCTGCAATTAGTGCAGGTTCGCGTCCCACCAGGCTCAAGGTTGACTCAGCCTTCCATCCTTCCGAGGTAGGTAAAATGAGGACCCAGATTGTTGGGGGCAATTAAGCTGACTTTGTAATAATGCCGCTTGGGGGGGGGTGTGAAAGCCCTAACAAGCAGGCATATACATAGAATGAAGGCTACTGCTAAGCTTGTAAGCCGCCCTGAGTCTTCGGAGAAGGGTGGGATATAAATGGAATATATATATATATATATATATATATATATATATATATATATATATATATATATATATATATATATATATATATATATATATATATATATATATATATATATATATATATATATATATATATATATATATATATATATATATATATATATATATATATATGCTGGCTCAGGAATTCTGGGAGTTGAAGTCCACGAGTCATAAAAGAGCCGAGGTTGCCGACCCCTTCCCCAGGCGAAGGGCTTCCCGAGCCAGGCCTCTCGCCGGCCGGAGCGCCTAGGCCCCGATGCCCGGGAAAACCCGCCGCGCTCGGGAACAGCCGCGCGGCACCGAGGCGGAAAAATTCCGCGCGTAGGCGGGACCCAGCGGCCGGGCGGGCGGCCGGGCGGCGAGGCCGGCAGCGGCGAGGCCTCCTCCGCGACGGGGGCCGGTGGGTCAACCGAGGCGCGAGAGGGGGGGGGAACCGGACAGCCTCCTCAGGACACCGGAAGCCGCGGGGCGCCGCCCCCCCCCGCTTCTCCGCCCCTCCTCCCCAAAAGGGAAGGGGCGGGATTTCGGCGGGGCGGGGGGCGTGGCCTCCCCTATAAATACCGGCGCCAGGCAGCGGACAGCCTCATTCCTCGGGTGCTGCACGTCGCTGTCGTCGAATCGCGCGTTTTTCAGGCTCGTTTTTTTTGTTTGTTTTGTGTGTGTGTGCGCGCGCGCGTGTCTTAATTCCCGCCGCTGGATTGGACGCTTCGCTGTTTCTCCTTCGGCCTCGCACGACTCGCCCCCGCCATGAATGGTTTCCGCGACAGCAGGATCGAGGAGGGCACCTTCCTCTTCACCTCAGAGTCGGTGGGGGAAGGGCATCCAGGTGAGAGGAGATGCGGAGGGGGGGGGGAAAGGAGGCTGAAGGACCCGGCTGTGCCAGGTCGGAGGGGAGGGGGGGTAGAATGAGCGGGAAGAAGGGAGGCCAGGGCGGGGGGGGGGGGCGGGCGCGCGCCGCCGCCGCTCGTCCCCTGATTGGCCGGCGCACCCCGGCTGAGTGACGCACGGGCGGCTGCGGGGAGGGGGGAGGGGCGGCCCGACGGTTAACACGATCCGCCTCTCTTTCCCGAATTTGGAGGGCCTTTCCCTCCTCCCGCTTTGAGGTGGGGGGCACTCCTGCCCCCCCTCTCGCCCGCCCGCTTTCCTCCGCCGTCTCGGAGCCAGCCGGCGAACGGGTGCGGGGCGAGGTGACGAAAGCGGGCCCTCTCGCGCGCACGCGCACTCCCGCTCGGCAAGCGGCGGCGCGGCCCGCATTGCAGACGACCACGTGGTGCCCGCATGGCGAGACCTTGGGAGGCGAGGATGGAGGGAGGGAGGGAGGGTGGGGTGGGGTGGGGTGAGAAAGGGGAGGGGGGAAAGAAAACCAGAACCCAAGATCGCCTCTGGGCGGGGGGGGTGGCTAGGAGCAGGGGGCTACAAGACTTAAGGGCAAAAACGGGTTCAACGCTTTCTGATGAAAGAGACAAAAGGAAGCATTGAAGCTTCCAGGAAGGAGAAAAGCCACCTGCCCAAGAATCGAATATCGACTGCTTTAAATCGGTGTGAGCTTTTCAGAAAAAAATCACCTTCGTCCTCGAGCTCTTCTGCAGCGAAGAGGCTCACGGGGAAGAAACGGAATTTGAGAAGGTTGGTTGGTCGGGCTTGGAACCAGACACGAGCAATCCTGGTTTGGATGCCCAAGGGATCTTGGAGGCATCTTGCCATTTCCATTGTCTTCCGCCATGATGGCTGAGCTTTCGGCAGGGGGTGCTTCTTCAGCTTGCAAAGGACTGGTTGTGATTTCCAGCAGTTGGGGAAAAAGCAGCTTTTGTGCCATGTTAATTTGTTTTTATTTATTTATTTATTTATTTTAATTCTATTTACATCCCGCCCTTCTCCGAAGACTCAGGGCGGCTTACAAGCTTAGCAGCAGCCTTCATTCTATGTATATGCCTGCTTATTAGGGCTTTCACACACACACCCCAAGCGGCATTATTACAAAGTCAGCTTAATTGCCCCCAACAATCTGGGTCCTCATTTTACCTACCTCGGAAGGATGGAAGGCTGAGTCAACCTTGAGCCTGGTGGGATGAGAACCTGCAATAATTGCAGGCAGCTGGTGTTACTTAAGGAGGCATTAGCCCACTGCTCCACCAAGTCTCTTAAAGTGAGTTAAGATCCTTTTTGGAATATTGATGTATTTGAGGTAAAAGAGGGAGAAGTTAGTGCATCACCCACGCCTCTGCTACAAAAGGGCAGGAAGAACCGGTAGATCATCTTTTCCGCCATTAACATGTAGCCATTGAACGCCATATGTTTCATATTAAAGAAGAGCACTGTGTAATGTTCCCTGCAGGGTGGATCAGATCTTTGTAGTCTTGCTTTTTGGAATAAATAAAAGATTTGATAATCATGTACTTGATGAAATGAAGAGACCTTGACCCCTTAACTGCCCATTACTGTAGTTCCTTTCATACCATAATTAAGACTCTGACTTGTTTGGGGAGCCATGCTGTAAAACAGTATGCAGGATATCAGTTGCTAAAAGATACACAATCTCTACTAAATTTCTTTGGAGAGACTACTAGAAGTTTCCTGAAATTTATTCCAAATCCTGAGCTGAAATTTAGTTTGTGAAACTGATAAAATTACATTTTATTATAGAACTTAACATCAGAATGTACGCTATGTACATGAGCTTTTTCTGTTACGGCATCTACCAGGATATTGATTACATTCTAAAACAATGGGAGCCACATTTCTTCACTCTGAGGGGGATGTTCATTCTAAAATAGTGTGGGGTTTGTTTTTTGAAAGCTATAGGAGCAAGCATTGTCTAGGTAGGAGTTAGTAGCATTGATTATAGTTGTTGCATTGTCTAAGGTGTTGCTTGCTTAGGTACTCCAAAGCCATATCAAAACAATCCAGCATTTAATTCCATAGTGACCAGTCATTCCTACAAGAAACCCGCAGACAGGATATGGATGCAGTGATGTTTGTCCACTTATTTTACCTCCCAAGATTTCTAATCATTTTAGTATTACACCGTAGTTTAAGCCAAATCTTCCATGTTTCAGCTTTATTGATCAATAGTTTTTATAACTAATAGAATTCCAAACATGTTCAGTGTTAATATCTTCTGGCACGTAATGATCATGCCTCTAAGGTTACCATTCCCTTGTAAAAGGATTGGGATGAGCCTTAATTGTTAGCTTGATAATACCACATTTAACAATGCAGTACATTTTCTCTTGTCCTTACTGTAGCTGGGATTGTTCCTTGTTCTCCTTGTTGCCATCTTGTGTCCTCTAAAGAGCAGGGTAGTGGGAGAGTGCAAGTATAGCCTTTTATAATAGTGTGTAAATCAGTAGTGGCTTCTTAAGTTCTTGATTGACTGTAGGATATTCACGTTTGGCGTTTTCTGAGGGGATGTAAAAACCTTAAAGAACTGGAACTTTGGTATTAAGCTTTCCCATCCTGGGAGGTGTCCAAATGTAGATCTTAATAATTTAAAATATGCCCACCTGGTAAGAGTGGGTTCAGGGCCACTTTGGTATAATGTTTAAAGGTGCCAGGCTACAAACAAGGAGACTTGAGTTGTAGTCCTGCCTTGAGCAGAAAAGCCAGTTAGGTGACTTGGCCAAGCATGTTTTTTTTTCCAGGCTTAAGAAGGCTGTGGCAAAGCACTTCCAAGAAAACTGCATGCACTTCTCCAAGCAGTTACCAGGGACAAGATTGACTTAGAAGTTCACATACTGACATCTGGACAATTGCAGCTTTGTTATCCTTTGAGTAACTCCTCTGAAGAACACTTAAGTAGTGAATTAGCAGAAACCTAGTTTTCACCTTGCCCCAAAACTAAGCCAAGAAGTACATACATAATAAATAACTCTTGAATAAAGTGCGTGCAAAATTTTGTGAAGCTATGTTTCATGATTTATTGGGCTTGTGCACCATCAGCTTAAACCCAGCCCTTGTGACCCTTTATCTAGGTTTTTCTAAAATGAACTGTTTACAAGAAATGATGGCTGCTCCCAGTTCATGTACTAAGCATTGGGTTGGCCTGAAAGATTACACAGGGCAGGGGAAAGGTCGGTTTGCAGTCAAATTACTTGTAAAAGAGATGACCCGAACAGACTTTGAGAAGGAGAGGTTATTTTAATTAATCAGTGAAATAATAGGTTTCTTAAAATGTGGAACGGTACTTTTTGGAACATAAAATGTGAAAAATACTCCTAGAAAGCACAAAAAATAATGGAAACTTTTTGTTTTCAGACAAGATCTGTGATCAAATTAGTGATGCTGTTCTTGATGCACATCTGAAGCAGGATCCAAATGCCAAAGTCGCATGCGGTGAGTGCATCTGGCTTTTTATAGAAGGGCTGAACAGTATATTCAATATTTTTTACCAGTGAAAGATTCTGTTGCACTTGGAACTGACTGCGTTCAATCTTATGCTCCAATGCAGAAACGGCTGCAAAGACTGGAATGATTCTCCTGGCTGGGGAGATCACATCCACTGCTGCGGTTGACTATCAAAAAATTGTTCGTGAAACAATCAAGCACATTGGCTACGATGATTCATCAAAAGGTGAGCAGATTGAATGCCCGCTAGGCTGGCTGCCTTTTTTTGCGCTCCACTGTTGGATCAGGAAGCTTCTGGTTTTGGACTATTTAACTTTCTCACCCTAAGGTTAAACTTTTATGTGTTTTAGGCTTTGACTACAAAACGTGCAATGTACTGGTTGCTCTGGAGCAGCAGTCTCCCGACATAGCTCAGGGCGTGCATCTTGACAGGAAGCAAGAAGACATCGGTGCTGGGGACCAGGTTGGTATTCAGGCCCTATCGATTCATGATCCACT
The DNA here is from genome assembly GCF_947247035.1 of Vipera ursinii. Classification (NCBI taxonomy): domain Eukaryota; kingdom Metazoa; phylum Chordata; class Lepidosauria; order Squamata; family Viperidae; genus Vipera; species Vipera ursinii. The sequence continues at coordinate 6,112,584 of NC_139519.1, read as the reverse complement.
GGAACCTAATGTGAATTCCTAGCGCTTCTCTGTTGGAGTCTGACGTTTATTCTCCGCATGTCGTTCTTGCTTCAGGGTTTGATGTTTGGTTATGCGACGGATGAGACCGATGAGTGCATGCCCCTGACTCTTCTCCTGGCACACCAGCTGAATGCAAAGCTGGCAGAACTCCGTCGAAATCATATTTTGACTTGGCTGCGACCAGATTCTAAGACCCAGGTAACGACGGTTGGCATCTTCTGCCTGAATGGCAAAGTGGGAAGGCACGCTGACGATCCCTTTTTCTGATCCATCGAAAGAGACGTGCTCCTTTTGGCTCCATTTCAGGTGACAGTTCAGTACAAGCAGGATCGTGGTGCCGTCATTCCCATTAGAGTCCACACGATTGTCATTTCCATTCAGCACGATGACAGAATTGGACTGGACGAGATGAGAGATGCCCTGAAGGAGAAAGTGGTCAGAGCTGTTGTGCCTGCAAAATACTTGGATGATGATACTATTTATCATCTGCAACCTAGTGGCCGATTTGTGATTGGTGGTCCCCAGGTATGTCAACAGTTGGATTTTTGTTTGTTGTCTGATCTTGGACAAACAGTATATTGGCAGCTATCTGAAATGACTACACTGGGAAAGTTCAGAGGCACTTGGCAGTATTTTGTAACAAAGCCAGGACTTTGTAAGGGAGCAGAGATGTTTTAACAGAACCGAGTAAGAGTTCGAATGGACCTTGGAGGTCATCTAGTCCAACCCCCTGCCCAAGCAGGAGACCCTATACCATTGCAGACAAACGGCTGTCCGATCCCTTCTTAAAAGCCTCCAGTGATGGACCATCAGCAACTTCTGAAGGGAAGCTATTCCACACTGGTTAATTGTTCCCACTGTCGGGAAGTTTCTCCTTAGTTCTAGGTTGTTTCCATTTGTTCACTTTCCATCCAGTGTTGCTTTTGCAAATCTTAACCTAAGATTTGCACCAGGATTGTGTAATAAACACAATTGTTGTTTTAGGGAGATGCTGGTTTGACTGGCCGGAAGATCATTGTTGACACTTACGGTGGTTGGGGAGCCCATGGAGGAGGGGCTTTCTCTGGAAAAGACTACACAAAAGTTGACCGTTCAGCTTCTTACGCCGCTCGCTGGGTTGCCAAATCCCTTGTAAAGTCTGGCCTGTGTCGACGAGTGCTTGTTCAGGTATGTTTAGCTCTTGGGAGCTAAAAGGTGCTGGGATCAGTTTCGTTCAGACATATTCATCTTGCGGTTCTCTTTTGGGGGGAACAAGCAGTGCTGTCAAAGTGTCGAAAGAGATTACCTTTAAGTAGCCCAAGGGATTAATGCCATAATATAGGGAAAGGGAATGTAGCTAAGTGTGATGTGCACAGTGCTGTTGGTTACACAAGTCCATGCCTTTTATGGTTTTGTAAACTGCTTGTTTCCATACTGCTCATATGCTACATCTAGCCTTTTGCACTGGGTACTTCTGACCACGGTGAAGCTCATCAACTCCAGCAATTTTCTTGGCCGCCTCCTTCCTCTCACCCTCTTACATTCATCGGGGAATCTATTCATTCTTGACTTGTTTTGTTAAACCTTTTTAAATACGTTGCATTGAGCTTCTGTTTTTTCAAACTTTAATGTCCCTTACAAACACTGAGCCAAAAAGTCACATGCATTTGTTTCCTCCATTTTCCCTTCAAAGTGCAACTGCGTTTGTCTTCTATGTAATTTTGAGGTCCATAGTCAGCGCCATGTCACCCAGTATCGGCTACAGATGGGTTGGGTTTTCTGTCGGCAGGCATGGGATTGCCTGTATCCCAAAATACACTGTTTAGTTTTGAGGAGCCTTGGTGGCGCAGTGGGCTAATGCCTCCTTAGGTAACACCAGCTGCCTGCAATTAGTGCAGGTTCGAGTCCCACCAGGCTCAAGGTTGACTCAGCCTTCCATCCTTCCGAGGTAGGTAAAATGAGGACCCAGATTGTTGGGGGCAATAAGCTGACTTTGTAATAATGCCGCTTGGGGTGTGTGTGAAAGCACTAATAAGCAGGCATATACATAGAATGAAGGCTGCTGCTAAGCTTGTAAGCCGCCCTGAGTCTTCGGAGAAGGGCGGGATATAAATGGAATTAAAATAAAAAATAAAAAAAAATAAATAAATAAAATAACAGCACTGGAAAGCACTGATGAGTGAAGGCAAAAGAGTTTTCGAAAAACATGGAAAAAACGTGTTCCGTAATTTTGGAAGTAATACCACAAAAGGAGGAAGGGTTTTCCGTTCCTGTGGCCAACTCTCTGTATTCCTTCCCACTTGTGGTTCCTATTTGCTTGCAGGTCTCTTACGCCATTGGAGTCGCCCACCCAATATCGGTCTCTATTTTCCACTATGGCACTTCTCAAAAAACCGAGCACGAACTGCTGGACATTGTGAAGAAGAACTTTGATCTTCGCCCGGGGGTCATTGTCAGGTAAAACATGGTAGCGCACGTCCATATATGAACATGGAAAACGCATGGGGGCTAGGAAGGAGGAGATTAGGCATAAACGAGCAATGGCCATGGGGCAAATCTGCCCTTGATGTGCCGACATTTTGTCCTTTCTGCTGTATGCGCCATACCCTGTACGAGGAAATCGGCCTGCCGAGCACGGCGTGTCTTGGTGTGTGGTCACAGGAGATGGCTACAGTATCAATCAAATCAGAGGTGATGTCCCTGCATTATGGTGTGTGTGTGGGGGGGAAATGCACACTTGGCTGCCTTTATCTCGCAGCATGCTGTTTGATATGTGGCTGTCGAGCTAGATTAGATTAGGTATGTAGGTTAATACTACTTTATTGAAAAGTCATAGGAATAGAATCTTGCAAGTCTGAATGCCCTTCCGTCCTTCAGCCTTTAACTTTGTGAGAGCTAGGAAGGGGGGTTGTCTGAGATGTTGACTTACATGGATTCTTCCTCCAGACTCAGATTTTTTGGGGGGTTGTCTTGATAAGCAGCTCTTCCTCCTCTCCCTCAAGGCAATTCCCTCTGACCTCTATCTACCGGATAGTTTTGGTGGGATGCTTCCCTCAAAAGACTGCTAGTTCATAAAGTAACTTTGAGGTGGGGGGAGTGGGGGTAGAATTCCTGGAAAGCAAAACATCTGACCTTATATACTGGATACTTTAGGTGGTTGACTCCTTGAAAAGCTAATGAGGAATTGAGCTTCTACGTAACACCAGCAGTTGAAATCTTAGTTCTGAACAATGCCAGAACAGTAGGGGGAATTTACAGAAGTTTTAAGTTGCTGCATAGCAAGCATATGATCATACTCCGAAGATCATACACCACGATTAATATGGTAATTGCAGCTTATATGGGTTTCATATACCGATTGAGCCGAGGCAACAGAGCAATGGTTAGTTAAACCCTAGTTACTTTTTTTGTTCAGAGGTTAGAACTTGTGGTGAACTTGGGGAAGCTTAGCTCCACAGACAGGTGATGTAGGATTGTGCCTATTACCTGCCAGGGAAGTGGAAGCCTCTGCATTGAGGTGGGCTGATGTTGAGATAGGAAGTATCTCTTCTGGAGAGCTTCTGTGGTCTGCCTGGGAAGTAGACATTCATAAGTAGAAGGTAAGTATTTTATGCCCTCAGTTTGAGCCCAGGGGCTTAGGTTTCCAAGACACACATTGGCAACGCTGTTTTTGACCCTAAAAATGGTTCATCTCGCCTCTTGTAGAAGGATGATGGTCTTTTGAGGCCAAGACGTGTTGACCGTCCCCACTAATCAGTGGCCCCCCGGGATGTAGGTGCTTTTTGCTTTGTTTGGGTGAATGCTGTGTATTGAGTTACGGACTTGTATATTCCAGGGAGCTGGATCTGAAGAAGCCTATTTATCAGAAGACTGCAGCCTATGGTCACTTTGGTAGGAACAACTTCCCCTGGGAAGTCCCCAAAAAGCTTAAATACTGAATATGTTGGGCTTCTTTCCCCCAGACCTGTTGGTGTACATTACAGAGAAACCTCCAGGCTCCTTGGCGGGAAAGAGCCCCCAGTCCCTCAATTGGTCCTATCCTCTGCTCTTAAACTTGGCACACTGTTTTCATTACCAGGAGTACCAGTCCTCTGTGGACCGCAAATTGCACTCTGCTTTCTCCTCTGCCTGATGGGCTTGACGTACAAGTAGAGCCAGTTGAGCCTAGGCGCCATACAAAAGCCCATAGAGAAGAAAGGCTGTCACCGTAACAGTGCTTCGGCCTAATCTTCTTGCATTGCCCAAAGGCTTGACCTTGACCTTCAAAAAGAAAATGGAAAAAAATAATCCCAAGAAACTTCCCTTGTGATGTGTAATGCAGTCTGTGGTTTCACTTCTGCCCAGATGGTTAGAGCAGGGCAGCGCAGCAGCTGGTTTTGGAGACTGTCGAGGCCGCCTCCTCAATTGATTTCCTAGGAGCGGCGCTTGTAACTTTAAGCAGAGAGCTTGCATGTTAACACAACTCCTATTTGGAACTCCAGTGAAGTTCTTAAAAGTTCCTTAACAGAAGGCAATCCTGATTCCGTGCTTTTTAAATTCAGTCAACATCACATTGTGATCCTTTCCCACTGCTTTGAGGTTCATATATATATATATTTTAATCCTATGCAGTTTTAGCACTAGCCAGACCTCATTCCCCCCCTATCAAACGGGCACTGGGCAATCTTGGTATACTTTAAGACAGGTCAGAAGATTGTACCCAGGACCTGTAGGCTGCACACTTTGGGCACCTGGTTTTTTTTGTTTTTGTTTTTATTTTTTTGGTTAGAGCCAAGAACTTCATGTTGCACAAATTTCCCAGTTTACTTTCGCAATCAAGTCCAAACTGCATTCTGAAGGACTGGCGTAGCTACAGAGAAGCCATTCCCCTTCAGAGCACCCGTGCAATTGGGAGGATTGTGGGAAGATAACCTACATACTTGAAAACTTTTTAATAATTGCTTATTTATTGTGTTTGGGATGGGGTGTGAGTACAGAGAAGCCCTTGTCTCAAATGGCAGCTTTTAAAACTTTACTTTTGACACCATGAATTCCTTGACAGTTCCCAGCATTCCCTGATAGGCCAAGGTGTCCTACAGAAAAACCTTGGGTGTAACCTACAGGGGGTCTGGCTTGTGTAAAACGGGGGAGGGCAGTGCTGGGGGACCTGACCTTGGGAGAGGCTAACTTGGTTGGTGTTGTACAGAGAAGCCAGCTTGTTTACTTGCCCATCCCATGGTCGGCATCCTAAACAGGAAGTGCCTTTTGCGTTCCACTTTTTTTTTCTTTCCTGGGCGTTTTATTACATATGTCTGGTTCTTGAAATTCCACATTAAAAATCTTAATAAAGTGCTAGGTTCTATCTTAAATGATGGTATGTGTATGAATTTTTTTTTAAAAGTGAAAGTTTTCCCCTGTCCAATCATGTCCGATTCTAGTGGGTAGTGCTCATCTCTTGTTTCCTAGCTTGAGAGGAGCCAGTGTTGTCTGAAGACGCTTCCCTGGTAAATGTGGCTACGGTGACTATACGCCAAGGCGCATGGAACGCTGTTACCTCCCCACCAAAATGGCGCCTGTTTTATCTACTCAGCTTTGTATGCTTTCAAACTGCTAGGTTGGCAGGAGCTGGGGCGAGGCCAGGAGCTCACTCCCGTCACCCCCTAGTAGTTGGGTCTCAAATTGCCAACCTTCCGATCAGCAACCCAGCATCTTAAGTGCTGGGGGTCTGGCTAAAAGAACGGCTTCCTCAACGGTGGGTCTTACTTCCTGCTGCTTGACTGATTTTCATGAGCTAATGAAGTGGAAGACAATATTGAGTGAATGACGTTTAAACCTGGCTAAAACACATTCCCTAGATAAGAATCCATCTCAAAAACCTTATGTGTGGGAGATTGCCTCTCCTAGTTGGTAACTTTGAATGAAATGCTCCCTCCCCTCTATGCTGCTGAACAGAACAAGAGATAATGACTTGAGAGTTCAGCTTGTTCCTGGAAGCTATTCTGGGCCATTTTCCAAAGCCGAGATACGGCCTTCTGGCTGGCTGAACGCAGAGACGTGAGCCACTTACTCATGAGTAGCCTGTGTCTAATGTTACTAGATATTTTTTTTTATCCTGACAAGTGAACATATATACTACTCCTTCCTTCTATTTTCCCCACAATAACCTAGTGAAGAGAGCTGGGCTGACAGAGGAATTAGCCCAGAATCTCCCAGATGTCTTTCGTGACTAAGGTGGGGCTTGAACCTGCTGCCTCCTGGTTTCTAGGCCAGCACCTCAACTACTACACCAAACTAGCTCTCTTAACACAAGGTTAAAGGCTGGGTTTTACAGCTTGTTTTACATGAACCGCCTGATCTGGAAAGCGTGGCTGGGGTGTGGCTTCTTCCCTAATGGACTGTGCTCTCCAACTTAAATTCAGGGGGGGGGGGTTGTTGAAACCTGGTTTTTGCTGTTTTTTTTTAATGGGACCAAGATACATCAACAAATCTCAAGAAAAGTGCTGTAAATATTTGGGACTGAATCGGGACTGAATTTAAAAAGCAGCAAGGAAGAGAGCTGCAGGTGGAACCAGTTGCTTTTGTGAGATTCTGGATTTATCTTCAGGTAAGCATACCTACATCAACTGCCACCAATATGCAAATCAGAGCTTTGGTGGGGAGGCTAATTGGGGAAAGTTTCATGCTCCTTACAGGAGAGAATCTCAAAAATACAGGGCAGAGTTGCCTGGCAATGCTATTAGCATCTTTCTAATCAACTAATTAGTCAAATCTCTGGGACACCCTCCAATGCTTCCCCTGCGTCAATGTTTCTAAAACCAAAGAAAATTACCTTATTAATATGTCTTGCTGAGCAAATAAATAATAATAATAATAATTTTATTTATATACCGCCCTTCTCCCGAAGGACTCGGGGCAGTGAACAGAGCAAATATATCAAAAATACAAAAGTTAAAAGAAAATTAAACATGCCCGACTAAAAACAGTAAATATAAATATTAAAAATGACCATAAAACCCAACCCATCCCCCATCAGGCCAGGCCGGCTTGTTCAAATAAGAGTGTCTTCAGATCGCGACGGAAGGAGCGAAGGTCGGGCGCCATCCGGAGCTCAACCAGCAGCCGATTCCATAGCTCCGGGCCGCCCACAGAGAAGGACCTCCCCTGGGGGCCACCAATCGACATTCTCTGACCGGTGGCACCCTGAGGAGGCCCTCTCTGTGGGAGCACACGGCGGAGGGAAGTTGATGCCGGCCGCAGGTGCTCCCTAAGGTACTCCAGCCCCATGCCATGTAGGGCCTTAAACACCATTACCAGTACCTTGAATCTCACCCGGAAGACAACTGGTAACCAATGCAGCTCACGGAGCAGAGGTGTAACATGGGAGTATCGGGAGACTCCCAACACAACTCTCGCGGCTGCATTCTGTACCAGTTGGAGCCTCCGAGTGGTCTTCAAGGGTAGCCCCATGTAGAGAGCGTTGCAGTAGTCCAGACAAGAGGTCACGAGTGCATGAGTGACCGTACATAAAGCATCCCAGTCTAGATAGGGCCGCAACCGGCGCACCAGGCGAACCTGGGCAAAGGCCCCCCTAGTCACAGCTACTATGGTCTTCCAAAGTGAGCCGTGAATCTAGAAGGACTCCCAAGTTGCGAGCCCTATCTACGGGGGGTAATAGTTCACCCCCGATGGAAAGAGATGGGATGTTCTGAATATCCCGGGATGCCTGTATGCACAGCCACTCAGTCTTGTCGGGGTTGAGTTGAAGTCTGTTCCTCCCCATACAGACCCGAACCGCCTCCAGGCATCACTGGGGTGGTTTGGGGTCGAAATAAAAAGCTGGGTATCATCGGCGTACTGATGATACCCAACTCCAAAACCATGAATGATTCACCCAGCGGTTTCATGTAGATGTTGAACAGGAGAGGCGAGAGGACCGACCCCTGAGGAACTCCACAAACGAGAGACCTCGAGGTCGACCTCTGCCCCCCTGCCAACACCGACTGCGAGCGTCCCAGGAGATAGGAGGAGAACCACTGCAAAACCGTGCCTCCCACTCCCAATCCCCTGAGATGCCGCAGCAGGATACCATGGTCGATGGTATCGAAAGCCGCTGAGAGGTCTAATAGGACTAGGACAGAGGAATATCCCCTGTCACGGGCCCTCCAGAGATCATTCACCAGAGCGACCAATGCCGTCTCCGTGCTGTACCCGGGCCTGAAACCCGATTGGCACGGGTCTAGATAATCCGCTTCATCCAGGACCAGAGGGAGCTGATGCGCCACCACACTCTCAACAACCTTCACAAGAAAGCGAAGGTTGGAGACCGGACGAAAGTTATTCAACACAGCTGGGTCCAAGGCAGGCTTCTTGAGGAGAGGTCTCACCACCGCCTCTTTCAAGACGGCGGGAAAACTACCCTCACTCAAAGAAGCAGATATAACTGCCTGGAACCAGCCTCGTGTCCCTTCCCGGGCCGCATAAACCAGCCAGGAAGGGCACGGGTCCAATAAACATGTGGTGGAGCTCAGCCGCCCCATAATCCTGTCCACTTCCTCCGGAGTCACAGAATCAAACTCCTCCCAGATAATATCGACAAGACCACCCGTGTCCTGATCGTCAGACTCTGCCCAGTCAGAGTCCAGACCGGTCCGAATCCGAGCGATTTTGTCCGACAGATGTTGGTTAAACTCCTCGGCACGACCCTGCAAGGGTTCCTCCCTCACCTCCTGATTAAGGAGGGAGCGGGTCACCCTGAACAGGGCGGCCGGGCGATTATCTGCGGACGCGATAAGGGTAGCGAAGTGATTAGACCTCGCCGCCCTTATCACAGCGAGATAAGACAGAATGCAGCCGCGAGAGTTGTGTTGGGAGTTTCCCGACACTCCCATGTCACACCTCTGCTCCGCGAGCTGCATTGGCTACCAGTTGCCCTCCGGGTGAGATTCAAGGTGTTAGTAATGACCTACAAAGCCCTACATGGCATGGGTCCGGAATACCTTGGGGAGCACCTGCGGCCGGCGTCAACTTCCCTCCGCCCAGTACGCTCCCACAGAGAGGGCCTCCTCAGGGTGCCACCGGTCAAAGAATGCCGACTGGTGGCCCCCAGGGGAGGCCGTTCTCTGTGGGCGCACCGGATTTATGGAATCATCTTCCAGTCGAGCTCTGGATGGCGCCTGATCTCCGCTCCTTCCGGTGCGATCTTAAAACCCACCTTTTTGAACAATCCGGCCTGACCTGATGGGATGGGGTTGGGTTTTATAAATTGGCTTAACTTTTAATCTGTACTAATTTATTACGGGCATCTCTGTTTAATTACTTTTAATAATTTTTAATTTTTGTATCTTGTTTTATTATGTATTGCCCTGTTCACCGCCCTGAGTCCTTCGGGAGAAGGGTGGTATACAAATTAAATAAATAAATAAATAAATAAATAAATAAATAAAATAATGTAGGTTCTTAGTCGCAATCGGTCGGATTCGGATCGGCTGGACCTCCAACAGCTCTCTAGGCCCCGTCTCCGACGCTTCATCTCCCGAAGCTCCGCAGAAAACCATGGAGCTCGATGGGATCTGCACCGGGTCAGGGGCCGCAAGGGTACAACTCGGTCGAGAGCCTCCGTGGCTGCCCTTTCCCAGGCTTCCACTAAGGCATCTGCCGAGTTGTGAGCGAAGGAGGCAGGTGTGGATCCCAGCGCTGCCTGGAACCTCTCAGGGTCCATTAAGCGCCTGGGGCAGTAGCTATTTTGGCTTTAGTACGGGAAAGAGAAAATCAAGCAGACTTCTGCATGAAAAGCTAATGCCATTTTTCAACATTTGTTGCTTAGCAGATGTCAAAAGTAGCAATCACTTGTCTGACCTAAGAAGCAGGGTTGTGCCTATTTAATAAGAGGATGGGGCACCACTGGAAAATAGAAATGGGGCTCTATACTGCAGAAAAACCTGATTAATTTGAGTTAGATGACCTAATAAGAGCATTTTTACTTTTTACACTGATTTAACAAAAAAAACAGCATTCAAAATAATATCCCTGGCCAACATTTCTCAGCAACTGTTGGAGAGCAACTTTGTGGCACAGAAATTGTTAAGGAATAAAAGGCAGGTAATCCTCAACTTAAAAACATTTAGTTTGAAGTTACAGTAAGTGGCATGGGGGGGGGAGTGAAATGACTGTTTTTCACATGACCGTTGCAGCATCTTCATGGTAGTGAATAAAATTCAGAGGCTTGGCCACTGACTCAACAGTTGCAGTGTACTGGTTGACGTGTTCTGGGGTCCTGTGATCCCGTTTTGCAACCTGACAAAGTCCAGGGGGGAAGCCAGGTTCACTTAACCATATTACAAACTTAACAACTGCAGTGATTCCCTTAACTGTGGCAAGAAAGGTCATAAAACGGGGGGAAACTTAACTTGCTTAGCAACAGAAATTTTGGGGGTCAATTGTGGTTGCAAGTCAAGGACTACTTGTAAAGAGACTTTAAACGGGAGCTTGGCAGCATCTTTTCCAATTGATGCTTTTCATTAAATGGTGTTCGTTCAGCCTTTGAACCTTTTTTTGCCATCGTAGACTAATGCGTCTAACAATGTCTTCAGAAGTTTACCTTATATGCATTTCTGCAAACATGAAAACGCCCAATAAAGAAAACGACTTTTACAATCCCCTATTGACTTAAGCAACTTCTGTTCCACACAGAGGAAAAGGTCAACTTCTGAGCAGTTCCAAAGTTCAAAAAATGACCGTTTACAGCACCTTTTTTAAAACAAAAATCTTGCTCCTTTCCGTGCTTGTCTCTGCTGTGGAATTCGGGTAAAAGGTTGGATTCGCTTGACTGGCTATCTCAGGGGTAGGCAACCTTGGCTCTTTTATGACTCATGGACTTCAACTCCCAGAATTCTTGAGCCAGCTGGCTCAAGAATTCTGGGAGTTGAAGTCCATGAGTCATAAAAGAGCCAAGGTTGCCTACCCCTGGGCTATCTGCTTTGATTCAATCTAACCGGGTTCTTCCTCAAGTGCTATTAGAACGGCTGCAAAACTCCAGCGCGCCACTAGGGGGCTTCTGAGACAGCTCGCCGGCGTTTTCCTGCCATCTGGCGGTCTCTCGAGGTTCTGCAGCCTGAATCCGAGCGTTTTAGCGCAATAAACGACCAACAACGGGCAGTTGATCCCCGCGCTAGATCTAAATTAAGGCAGGTGTGCGCCCGGATGTCTCCCCACAATCGGGATGCCTGATCAAAGCGGAGCGTCCGACTCCCCTCCTTAAAGAAGAAGCAGCATGTCACCACCTCGACTCGGGTGACTTTTGTCCCGCTGGTTCCGATGGAACGGGACCCCGGATTCCTCCTGCGCCTGGCATCGTGACCACAAAGCCCACCGAGCTGCTGAAGCCCCTATAACGCTGGAGAGCGAGGGATTTATATATTGTGCCATTAGGCTACATTTGGTTTCTCCTGCACAGGGCAGCATCCTAGCTTCAGGAGACTTGAATGCAAAATTCAACGCAAATAAATATTATCATTTAAGTTGCCGAGGTCATGATTCATTACAAGATTTAATAAGTGTATTGATTAGATGACATGATTCGGAAACACTCCAACCCTTTCTGCAATGTTTTTCTTCTTAACGCCCTTCCTTTATAATAATAATAATAATAATAATAATAATAATAATAATAATAATAATAATAATAATAATAATAATAATAATAATAATATATAAAGTTGGAAGGGACCTTGGAGGTCATCTAGTCCAACCCCCTGCTCAGGCAGGAAACCCTATACCATTTCAGGCAAATGGCTGTCCAGTCTCCTCTTAAAAACCTCCAGTGTTGGAGCATTCACCACCTCTGGAGGCAGGTTGTTCCACTGGTTAATTGTTCTAACTGTCAGGAAGTTTCTCCTTAGTTCCAGGTTGCTTCTCTCCTTGACTAGTTTCCATCCGTTGCTTCTTGTCCTGCTTTCAGGTGCTTTGGAGAATAGCTTGACTCCCTCTTCTTTGGGGCAGCCCCTGAGATATTGGAACACTGCTATCATGTCACCCCTCACCCTTCTCTTCATTAAACTACACATACCCAATTCCAGCAACCGTTCCCTATATGTTTTAGCCTCCAGTCCCCCAATCATCTTTGTTGCTCTTCTCTGTACCCTTCCTAGAGTCTCGACATCTTTTTTACATCGTGGTGACCAAAACTGGATGCCGTATTCCAGGTGTGGCCTTACCAAAGCATTGTAAAGTGGTATTAGTACTTCACCTGATCTTGATTCTATCCCTCTGTTAATGCAGCCTAGCACTGTGTTGGCTTTTCTGGCAGCTGCAGCACACGGCTGGCTCCTATTGAAGTGATTGTCTACTAAGACTCCGAGATCCCTCTCACAGTTACTACTATTGAGCAAGGTACCACCTATACCAGGGGTCGGCAACCTCGGCTCTTTTATGACTCGTGGACTTCAACTCCCAGAATTCCTGAGCCAGCTATGCTGGCTCAGGAATTCTGGGAGTTGAAGTCCACGAGTCATAAAAGAGCCGAGGTTGCCGACCCCTGACCTATACTATACCTATGCATTTGATTTTTCCTGCCTAAATGTAGAACCTTACCTTAATGGGCAGTTTGCAAATGCTCTCAGCTACAACTTCCAATGAAATCATCCTACGCGCCCGCGGAGTAGCCTCCTCTTCTTTCCCCCCCCCCCCGCCCTCGCCCCCCCTCCCCCCCCGCGTCAATTAAACCGAGCGGAGGAAACCCTCCATTTGAAGTTGAAACCGTAGGCCCAGCGCGCCTGCGCGGCGAAAAGGCTGCGCGGAACCCGCGCGAGACCGACGGCGCTTAGTAAGATCCGATGCGCCTGCGCCCCGGAGGCTGCGTTCGGCGAAGGGCGTGGCCAAAGCCGGGCCTCGAGCGTTACGCCTGCGCGCTGCGCGGACACGAAGGAGAGACCTTCGGCTTGACAAGGAGGGACGGTCGGGCGGCGGCGGCACAGGCTGAGGTGCGGCCGGTGGGCCAGTGAGGCGGCTTGACAAGGAGCGGGGCGGGAGAGCCGGCTCCCCTTGGCTTGGCGGGAAGGACGTCACCCATCTCCCGCTCCCAGGGGCAGCCGGAGGCTGGGGAAGCTGTAGGGGAGGCGAAGGCCTCGAGGGCTTCGATGGGGCTGAGGGCTCTGGGGGGGGTGTGTGTGTGGGGAAACGCCTCTCTTGTGGCAATTGCTACTCTGGGTCAAAGCCGGACTTAGCCCCTTATCTCGGTTGGCCACGTGGGAGCGGTTGTGGGGGGGGACGAGGGGCAAGGGGTGTGTGTGGGGGGCCGTTTCTGGAGCCCGAATCGGGGAGACATTATGAGCCCCTTAGCCAGCGCCCCTCCCCCCTCCACGTGCTGAGGCTGCCTCCCCTGCAGGTGGTGGAGCTGGAGTTGCCACTAAGCCTCTCCACTTGGTCCAGCGGTGGAAGATGCTGGCTGAGCCCCCAGCACTGAAGGGTGGGCGACGGAGGAGGAGGAGGAGGAGGAAGAAGAAGCTGTGTTGGATACGTAATGGGCCCCTTGGCTTCTTTGTAAAAACGATAAAAGCGGGATATAAATAAATGAAACGAAGCGGGATAGATAGGAAGGAGGAGGAGGAAGGTGTGTTGGATACGTGATGGCCCCCTTGGCTTCTTTGTAAAAACAATAAAAGCGGGATATAAATAAATGAAACGAAGCGGGATAGATAGGAAGGAGGAGGAGGAAGGTGTGTTGGATACGTGATGGGCCCCCTTGGCTTCTTTGTAAAAACAATAAAAGCGGGATATAAATAAATGAAACGAAGCGGGATGTTAGATGTGTTCGCCGCCACCTTGGGTTATTTGTAAGGAAAAGTGGGATGGCAAATCAAATCAAAAGCCAGTCCAAAGCGGGATTGCTAAGCCAAAAACTCAACACATGACACCTCCCCTTTGAGGGCTGGGGGGTGGGGTGGAGGGAGACTTCATGCATCCCATGAAGTCACAATGGGCATTGTTTACTTTGGCCTGGCAGGCCTGCTCATAAGCCATTTTGGTTTCTCAACCTTGGGGTTTGGTTCAGCATGTTGAGGGCCTAGGCTGCCATGGAGGGGCAGCAGGGAGGGAGCAAAGTCATCTCTGTGCAAGATGGGTAGGTTCCAAAGCCAATTCTTCAGATGTGTTTGTTAGGAATTGCAGTTCTGACATGTCTGGGAAAGGATTGGTGGTAATATTGGATTAGAATTGGAGAGGCTTGGGCTGAAAATGAGACAGGAGATGGAGTGTGCTGATCATAATCGGAGAGACTAGATTGAGGTTCAGTCCCTTGCATAGCAAAGAGACCCACTGAGCAACCCGCAGGAAGTCTTTTTGAGCCTAGCCTTTCTGACAAGGGTGGCTCTACAGATCAACACTGGAGGGACCAATATAGTGACTTGGCTTCTTGGCAAGAAAGGTAAGGTAGCAGAATATAATAAATACAGCTATGGAAAGGCTATATTGATTGCCTCTTTTAAGTTTTAAAACATAGAATTTAAGGCGTCTTAAATTAGGCCAGATGTCTGTCCATCTAACTCAGTTTAATGTAGAATTTCCCAACTTGATGCCATCTGGGCTAGCAGATTGGGCCACTACCCTGACCTCAACTAGCATGACTGTTGGGCGATTGTGCTTGGTTTATTTTTTAATCTGAACTTTCAGACAGATATGGTAAGATAAAAACATTTGAAGAATGTCTGCTCCAAGCAGCAGGTGACCAGCATGCTTATGTAAACTAGTTTATGGTCATTTTTAAAGAGGACTTAGTGGGAAGGTGGTATAAATAATATTTGAATTACTTTCTTCAAAATAGCTTTTGAGTGGCATGTATTCATAATATTTATAAAGTGACCCAAATGGATTCATGACTCTGATGGCATACATTAAATAAAATCCCAAAGAAAATACTATATTGCAAAAAAAAAAGCCATACGACATCAAGAACATAAATCAAGAAACCCATATAAGCAACATACAACCAGGACTTCCCAATTCTGTACTCCCATAAGATTGTCTCATCCATTATTTTAGTTTAAGGGGGTGGGGGGTCAAAGCCCCATTTTAAAATCTTGAAGGCTTACAAGTTTCAGGCCATAAAGAGCTTTTTGGTTGAATAGAAATCTCGTTATTTATCACATGCATATTTTGCCTTTTTATCAGGAGCTCAAGAACTAAGTACTCCCCAATCTATCCATCACCTTATGTCATTCTCACTTTGGTCAAATATTTTGAAATTTGAAAATGAAGAATGAATTGGAGCATGGGTGTCAAACTTGATCACGTCACATGACGTATCATGACGTATTGTAACGTTTTGCCTTTGCGGAGCAAGTTGGGCATGGCCTGCACGTGACTCATCCGGCCCGCAGGCCACCCCTGAATAGAGCATGCAATAATGCCTTCTCCCTTATCCCTAATTAGGTCACATGGGGAATTACAAGTATTGTGAAGTCAGCAGTGATGTCACAATCCACCAATGAAAAAATGTTTGAAAATACTGGCTACCTTGGTATTCCAATACATCTTTTGAAAACAAACTTAAAACATGGCTAAAAGATGGAAAATTGTGTTCTCAACATATTCAAAAAAGTGTTCTTGTCCTTTGTCTAGTTCACCTCTTGCAATATATTCTAAGGCTTCTATTAAATTATATGAGACAGTATTTGATGATACATGTATTGTACCAAGTATATAGAGTGCTTCAGCTTTAATACCTGAGCTATTTTGAATCAGCAGATGGGTTGTATCTAGGAATACCTACACAAATTCTTCTTTATTTAGAGTCATGTGAACATAAATCATATATATGCATATTTATTTTGCTGGCTCAGGAATTCTGAGAGTTGAAATCCATCTTAATGTTGCCAGAGCTGAAAAACATTGTTCTAGTAAACGCAACTAAATTTACCTTTGTTTGCATTTTTGTACTTAACCTGTTGTGTAAATTCACCTGTTTGATTATGCTACTTTGTGGTTCATCTAGGTCAGGGCTGTCAAACTTGCAACGTCATGTGACGTGTTGCGATGTATCATGACTTTTTTGTCATTAGCGGCAATGGGGTGGGCACGGTTTCACCATGATGCATCCGGCCCATGGGCCGGCAGTTTGACATCCCTGAACTAGGTTATTAAAGTGATTTATTTATAGTACATTATAGGAAGCTTGGGCTAAAACTGCCCTCATACTTGTTACATCAATTCAAAGGGGAATTTACTGGTGCCTCAAAGAAGTAGATTCTTTTGCTAAAATAGGAAGTAACTCACTTCCAGTGTTTCCTTTCAAAACAATTGAATGATGAGTTGAAACAACTTAGTTTAAAAGTTCCTAATAGTTACAGCTTGCAGTTGGCTGGATTACCATGCCTCAACTTAACTAGGTATATATTAATACCAGATATTAATTTTGTAAGGGCTTTTATTTGAATTTTTTGTTACCCCCTTATGGAAATGCTGTGCTGCAGTAGCAGGCTGAAAGAGCAGTCTGAGCTCACCTTACAATGTTGTTAGTCACAGAAACATATAAGCTTGTTGCAGGCACTGCTTTTGAAAATCAGTAAGCTGCTGATCTTGTAGTTCATACCATGAACCAACATCTGGTAAGACTGAACTACGTGGTATAGTTTCATTTGAGCACAGCATCAGTGCAAGAATGAATTTTGCTTTCTTACACAAAGTTCATGTTTTTCCCTACTAGCAATCTTAGTAGAAGCTATTCAGACAAAGTAAGCACATGCAGGGGGAAAAATGGAGTAGGGTATTATTTGGAATGCCCTTTGCAAAAACTTCATGAATGAGACAAACAGCATAACGTATAAATTAGAAAGTGATGCTCTGAATTCAAAATGGAGAATGTTCCTGAATTGTATCATTGAAGTAATGACTTAGCAACACAGTCTATTTTTTATATGAAAGTCTGTCAGTCATTGTCCTCCTGCATCATTGCAGGTTTCTAATCTAAACATTCTCCAATTTTTGCATTAAAGTTGCCAGTAATTATTAGTACATCTTTATTTAATACTTGATCTGCTATTTGTTGTAGTATTCTACAGAATTCATCCACAATTTCTCCAGTATCTTTGTGCGTACACCTATGTAATTGTGAAATTGAGTATCTGTCCATAAATCTGATTATTCTGTACTAACTGAGTTATATTCCATTATAAAAGTATGTTCTGGAATTTTAATTGTAATTCTGTGCCATTTTTTTCTCGAGTTCATTATCTATATTCATTCTGAATTTGTCTGATGGAAATGTCCCATTCTTGTCCATTTTAGTTGATTTATTCCTAATATTTTGTCCAGTCTGTATCATTTCCATTTTAACAATAATCGTATTTCCATGTTCCCAGCTTGAATGCTTTGAGTAAGTTCTGAGTTTTTCTTCCAGGTACAGTGTAACAATTCAGTATAAAAGCAAACGGACTTCACAGAATTGTTGATCCAGTCATGTTATACTACCTATTTTGTATTTTCCAGGTAGCCAAATGGTTACGTCCAAACGTGTATGTATGTGTCTCATCAATTAGCAACTTGATAGTCTTTTGTATTGAGCTTCTTTCCATGAATTTTCTTGGCATATGTGAAGAATTCATTTGCTATTGCTTTCTTCCTTGCAGTGCCTCAGCTGATAGAGTTGCTGTAAATTCACTTGTGGTGGCCTGGTTATAAGCCCATCCAGTGCATTTCATCTAGGTCAGGGGTGTCAAACTGCCAGCCCGCGGGCCGGATGCATCATGGCAAAACCATGTCCACCCCATTGCCGGCAATGGCAAAAACGTCGTGATATGTCGCGTCACGTGACGTTGAGAGTTTGATAACCCTTATCTAGGTGCTGTGCCTTGCAGCCTCGGTGTTGGCTTTTTCTCATGATTCAGAGATGGCAGTTGCATCCCAGATCTGTGTCAAGGCTGCTAACATCAGATGTTCTTGCTTTGACAACATGTGGAGAGGCAGCTTTGCTTCTTTAAAACCTGAGTGTTAAGTTACTTTTAGAGTTAGGATTAGTTGATGCTGGGGGGAGTGGGAAGAATGTCTCTCAAGGCTGTTTTGAAATAAGCTAAGAATTTGGCGGGCTGTTAAACAGGAGGGAAAGCTTACAATTCAAACTAATTGGAGAATGTGATTTATGACGGTTAATTAAAGGGAGGAACTGTGCTTTGATACTGTGTGCTTAGGGGAGGGGAATACAGATATCGGCGTTACCATGTACCTGCCGAAGCTATGCTCTTTTGATTAAAGACTCCTTAAGGTAAACAATGCCTCCAGGTTCTTTGAAGAATTGCATCTGTTGGAACCATGACATTCTGTTTTTGAATAGAATTCCTTTTGTATTCTTTCACCTGAGAAATGATATAATTGAAGGGTAGTTGAAACTGACGCATTTTTGTAATAGTGTAGATTCTAACTATGGAAATTGCATTAGATGTTTGTTCCCCTCTCCCAAATCGGATTTCTTGGCCAAGCAAAAAACCCAAAAACAAATTCTATTTGCAATCCCTGATACTAGAAGTGATTTGGGGGTGGGGAAGAGAAGAGAGAGAGATGAGAATAGCTTGTCCATACTTACACCCAGTCTGTACGCAAGATACGCTTGGTCCTGTTTATTTTTTATAGTGAAGTATTTTATCTAAAGGGACACGGTGGCTCAGTGGGTTAGGACGCTGAGCTTGGCGATCAGAAGGTCGGCAGTTTGGCGGGTCAAATCCCAAGTGCTGTGTAACAGAGTGAGTGCCTGTTACTCGTCCCAGCTTCTGCCAACCTAGCAGTTCGAAAGCACGTTAAAAAAATGCAAGTAGAAAAATAGGGACCACTACGGTGGGAAGGGAACAGCGTTCCATGCGCCTTTGACATCTAGTCATGCCGGCCAGATGACCACGGAGATGTCCTCGGACAAACGCTGACTCTTCGGCTTTGAAACGGAGATGAACGCCGGCCCCTAGAGTTGGAAACGACTAGCACGCATGTGCAGAGGAACCTTTACCTTTACCTATTTTATCTAAGCAGCAAATGGTATGAGCGAGGACAGAACTGAAAAAGATTATAAGAACTAGACAGCGGAAGGTGTGCATGTCATAGATACAAAGGAAAGTAGAAGAATATTTGTGTGTAATTTTGCCGAATGATGTATATTTTGGAACAATCATTGTGACAAGAATTAATGTGAAGAACAGTAAGGCTTAGTCTGAATCTCCGTTTTTTTAAACAGGTCTGCAAGTTTGGGGAATCATTAACTTGCAGAGACTAGTAAACGGTAAGGTTAGGAACAGATGGGATGACTGAATGGGAGCGTGCTGCTTTTGCTGAGCTACCTATTCTTCGCTTATCACCTCTCATTACATTCTGTATGGAAGCTTATTCAGAGTTGTATCCTATCAATAGTCTTTCTGATGGGCAGCCCAAAATAGCAGATTTCTTTCCTTACAAGTTCTCAACAAATGTATTAAAACGAGTGTGACTTTTTATTTTTATTTAAAAAAAAAACCTGCTCAACATCTGTCCCAGTACTATCCATTTTGCCAACATTCAGATGGAAAGTATATTCTGGTGGAAGCCTGCATCTGTGATACATTTTAGAACCCCCTGACATTGGTGTGCTTTCTTAATGTACAGGTGCATCCCTCAAATATACACAGTCTCGTGCTTAGAAATATGCAGAATTTGCTATCACATAGTTCTGACTCTGGAACAGATTGTTACAACTTCAAAACAAGCCCGTTCCAAGTGTCCAGTAATGTGGTCTGACTTCAAACTAGATCCACCTAGGTCAGGGGTCAGCAACCTGAAACAGTGAAAGAGCCACTCGGAACCGGTTCCCTCACAGAAGGAAAAACTGGGAGCCGCAAAAAATGTGTGCACATGCGCGTACATGCACACATGTGCAGAACAGGGTTTGACTGAAGAGTGGAGACAAGGCGAGATATGCACCTACCCTGCATATTTGAATTGATTGGTTGAATGTTTTTAGTCCCACTTTTTTTGGGGGGGGACTGCACATGGCAGAGGACTGGGAGCCGCAGGAGATGGCTGAAAGAGAGCCGCGGGTTGCAGACCTGTGACCTAGGTGTTCCAGAAGTGGAACCCTTCAAGGTCACACTATTATTGGAACACTTGGAATGTCCCTTTGTATAGTCTGATCCGGCTCTCAGAACATGGTTTTTTCATCAGGCCTGGGGATGCCTTGACAGCAGGGAGACCGCACAACATGTAACATTCTGATTTGAACTTGGTTTTAATAATAATGTAATTGTTTTAATTGATTTTATAATATGTGTAAATCATTGGCTTTATTGTATGCTACTCAGAGTCACTTTGGGTGAGAGAAGTGGTCATCTACATTTCATTAAATAAATAAGTGTCATGTTTTGCGTGACACTGCTCTCCATACATATTGTCCATGATGGCTTCCTACATATTTGGAGGAGTGCTTGCTTACTCTTTGGAATTTTGTTTGGGATAAAGCCAGTAAGTAGTGTTTGTCACTTTTCACATCCAGAATCTTTAAGATAGAAGGAATGTAGATTTGAATTCATATACCAAAGGCAAATACGCATTTTTCAGAGAAACTGGGATACCTAGTCAACAAATAATGGTACAGTATGAGAAAGTATATCTAGCACTTAACAAAATGCTGATTCTGATTCTCATAGAAGTTGGTGTCACTGAAAATAATATTTTAAAATAGTATGTTGCCGGCATACTCAAATGTCTTTTGAGGTTAATCAAAACTGTTCACCAAGAAATTCTTTTAACTTACTGGGACTTAAAAAGATGGATGCCAAAAGAATTGTGTGAACTATGTTTAGACTGAGAAATGGAAACTGATTTAGAGTCACACTGGAATATTGTGGTCCAATAAAACTGAGATCTGAATCTCCCTGGTATTAAATATAATGCTGCATCAGGTGTATCATCTTGGCCTGCATTAGATCCCCTTTATTAGAAAAGTATTCTAACTGTACATCAAAGGAATTAAATTTGGGATTAGGGGTTCAGAATTTTAAGAATATTAAACGTACAGTACATTTATTTTTTTTAAAAAAATGGTAAACTTGGATTATGAGTAAAAAATTATTGCAGTCTCTCGCAAGTGCTAGTTATTCTAATGGTAACACTTTTTTCTTCTCTTCCATACTTGACAGGTATACTTAAAAGAGGAGTGTCCTTCTGTAGATTCACAGTGAGAAGTAAATGATTTAGGAGCTCAACTGTGAAATACAGAGTCTGCAACCATGTTCGCCTGTCCCCCTAGAGTCTCAGGTAGATCTCTTTCTTGTTCTCTATAAATGTCTACATAAATATGCGTATTCTTAAAGACGTTCAAAAGTTTAAATAATTAGAAACCAAGAGTCCTGAGGTGGTGTTAATAAGAAAATTACTCTTTGATCTTGCCTTTTGTTGAACATTTGCAAGGAGTTCTTGTTTGTCTTCTGTGGGGCCATATTAGAACTGAGTCTGGCAAGACTAAAATTCTTGTTGATCAAATTTCAGAAAAAAAACCTATTAAACTTTTGGAAAAGTTAATAGAGATAAGGTTGTTAGTGAATAGCATTTCAGTTTTGTGAGTGGAAAAACAAGGCTAAGAGATTCACATTACAAATTCGGCAACCAATTTAGCACTAATTTATTAATATAAAGAGACAGGTCCCAGTGTCCAAAAATAAACCAGGAATAAAGCAACATTTCCTCTCAAAGAAATAAAATATCCTGTTGAACTTCAGCTCTCTTTCCAACTTCTAGCTTCCCACAGGAATGGAAATTCCATATGGAGGAGTCAAGAAAGTTGGGATCAAAACATGTGAAGGATGGGCAGGAATGGAAAATTCTTGAAACGAGTCATAATGTTATTGTTGGAAGGATATAAAAGGGAGGGCCTTGGAGGAAATGTATTGCTGGAGTCTAATTCAATTGTTGGCTGTTGTGTTTTTTTAACATACAGTATGTTTCACAAGTCTTGTATCCCTGAAGGTTTGTGAATAGATTGTGAGGATGTCATCACTTGTGATATATAAAGAGTTGTGAACCACTACTGAAGTTGTGTCCACGTGTGTGCTTGAGTTATTTCTAAATCTATTGTAATCTGGCTTCTTGTAGACCCTATGAATATTCCACCAGCTTATTGTGACCTGGGGAAATCTGCTAGGGATGTATTCAACAAAGGATATGGTGAGTAATGTAATGCCCACAAACCCAATTTTGTTCTTTTCACCTTAGCCTTAGACTGGCTGTCTAGAAAAATTATATTCTGGTACTACTTATCTCTTAGGGAAATCTTTTAAGATGACTTTTAAAAAATGTTGGTTTTTATCATTGGATAACATTAAATTTGCAAGTTTTTTTGCAGTGCTCAGAACCCAAGCATGATAAAAATGTATTTTTCTAGACTTTGGTAATTGTGCGACATAAAGAGAATGTGATAGCAGGGGTTCTTGATTAATAAATAATCTTAATTTTTTTTCAGATGTCATAATTTTGAGGCAAAAATCCACAATTATTAATAAATCAGTTTCCTTAATTATATTAGCTTTTACTATAAGCATTTACATCCAACTTGCCTTCCATTTTAATAAATTCTGAAAATGGTAACTTACTCATTCCTAGTGGGGACAGATAAACCTCTAGATTTGTCCTGAGCCTGTTAAGAACTTCAGAAGAGCATGACAGGATCAGGCAAATAACTGGAATTGCTGTTGTTAAGTGACATGGTCACATTGCGTTTGTAACTATTTCAGAGAAATATATGCTGTTTATCACATCATCTATTTTAATTTTAGGGTTTGGGATGGTCAAGTTAGATTTGAAGACCAAGTCTTCCAGCGGAGTGGTAAGCAGTGACCTTATTAAATAATTTCTGTAACAAAAGGCTTCATGAAACATCCCTGAAAATCTCTGTAATACTGAAGTAGCACAAACAAATATTCGTTTTTAGAATCCGCAAATCTTACCTCTCTATCAGTGTTTTGTGACGACTTTTTCAGACCTTAATATTTTGGAGTGTGGATATAGTAACCTGCAAAGAAAGATTTTGATTGATGGCAATTTTATTGTGCATTTATCTAGTATGCTTGGAGCAATTATAGTTAAGAAAGATAAATAATTGAAGGAATATATAATATGATTGATATAATTGGAAATCCAGGTATAAATGGTAATATGTAGGATTAATCAAATTTTACTGATGGATTAACAGTGCTAATTTAATTTTTCCCCCTTTTTGCATGCAACACTTTTTGGATGTGTAATTAGCTGGTAAGAATACACTATATTCTCTTATATATGCTTTTTGTTAAGGTTTATTTATTTAGACTGTGACCCAGTCTATCTCTAAGCCATTCCCAGGGTTAAAAAAATGTGAAAAACAGGCTCTAAAGTGTTGCATTATTAAGAAGAACCATTTATATTGGAACTGTCCAAAGAATGAGAGCTTGGCATAAAATATTCACCCATATTTTATCACATCAAACTTTGCATAGTCATTGCACCATTCCCCAACCCAGTGTAAATTCTTCACCTGCTTAGAAATTCTCACTAATTTTAGAAGTGGGCTTGATTATTAGAAGCAGTCAAAGGGGCCTAAACCCTGATCAGATTAATTGTAAATGTTGCATACTTTCTGGCAGAGGGTTTTTTTTATATATATATATTGGCATCTACCACAGTGTGGAATTTCTAGTGGGGAGTTCAGTTTTTGAAATTTGTCTGGAGATGGGGGTTTGAAAATGGTTCTCCCAGTAGCTCTATGTGGCATTGGCCACCCACCAGAAGGGCTGACCACCCTCTACATCTTTGCAACACTTAAGATATATTAACCTGGAATAATGGAATTTATTTGATTTAAAAATATCATTACATGATCTAATGTATGATAGTTTTAAGTACATTCTGTTTTATTAAGGTAGGGATGGGCAGCATTTTTTCTGTTCCCCTCTGTGGAGGACTGCCTGTTGGATATGACTGAAGGAGTAGGGCACTTGCCAGAAATGTATGGAGAATATTTATCGCCTTCTCATTCTCTGACATATGCTCTTCCAAAGAGCAGGCTACTAAGGAAGGTACAAAGCGAAATCAACACTGATTTTCTTGCAAGGGAGTTTTGAAACTTAAGTCAAAGGCTCCAGAATGAAAAGAATCAGGAAAGCTTGCTGAATTAATGGACTATTAATAGTAATAGATTAATAGTAGTATGGAAAGGTATAATTTCGTCGGTGTCATGGCACACACTGAATTATAAGACCCCAGACAGGAGAAATCTATCTTGATAAGGTCCTGAAATTCAGTATAGATTATATTTATAATGCTGCCCAGGAGATATGGATCATGTTGTAGATTGGGGTGTCCAACCTTGGCAACTTTAAGATTTGTGGACTTTCAACTCCTAGAATTCCCCAGCCAACATGGCTGGTTGGAGAATTCTGAGAGTTGAAATCCCAAGTCTTAAAAAATGGCCAAGGTTGGACACCCTTGTTGTCTGAAATGGTATAGGGTTTCCTGCCTGAGCAGGGTGAACTAGAAGACCTTCAAGGTCCCTTCCAACTCTGTTATTCTGTTAGATGGAGCTTGAATTTATCAACATTGCGTGCTAACCCCCAAATATTTGCAACTTAAGAAAAATGTAATTTGTTTACAGGAATTTACTACTAGTGGCTCTTCCAACACAGACACAGGCAAAGCCTCAGGCAACCTTGAGACTAAGTATAAGTTTAAGGATTATGGACTTACATTCACTCAGAAATGGAACACCGACAACACCTTAGGCACAGAGCTCACCATGGAAGATAAGGTAAGAATGGGGAACTAGGCTAAGACACGCCTTGCATTGGGAGAAATCAGTACGATTAATACAATTAATTGCACTTAATTTATTCTATGCACAGTCCAGAATAAAATAGATTTTGTGTATTATAGAGGAGATATTTTTTAAAAAAATCATTTTCTCCCATATTTTTCCTAGAGCAGATCTTCATACTAATTTTGTACAAAATTAAAGATAATCAAAGTAACATTATGCTACGTTTTTATCCTGTTAGTGTATTTTCCTATTTTGTAAGCTGCTGTGATTGCAGCAGAGTGTATATTTGATTAGTAAATAAATAATAAATGAGCATGGGTAGCACTAGATCTGCGAAAATTCTTGGAGAATTAAAATCTGAGGATGAGCATTGGGTGGATTTTTTTCTAGTATCTAAAGATTAGGAAGAGACGTTCTGAGTGAAAATCTGAGAAAATAGTGAAACTCTTCCAAATTCCACAAGCCCCAATTTTGGGGAGATTTTAAGATGTTATCCATTATTTTGATTCAGTTAAATTTCTAGTAATTGAAGAAGTATAATTCAATATAAGTACACAGCAGTGCTGCTTGGATACTATTTGGTGTTTGAAAAGCAAATTTTCAATTTCAAACAATTGAGCTTCATGCTATAACGGTAAATGTGCCTCGTCTGTAAAACCAAAACACAACTTATAGGACACCATTGCAGGAGTCATTTCACTTCTGTGGGTTACAATTCTACTGTGATATACTGAGAGAGCAAGAAATGTGAAATAGAGGATCCTAAAACAGGACAAAAACGTAACCAAATTGTGGGAAGAAAGAACCAATGTATTCATTTCCTTTTTTCACTCCAGCTGGCTGAGGGAATGAAGATGAGTCTTGAAACCATGTTTGTACCAAATACAGGGTAAGTATTCCTCTAAAAGATCTCTCTCATTATATCCCTTCCCCACAGGATGTGGTGTAACATCCAGGCAATTTTTCTAAATCCCTCTCCTGGAACCCCAGACACTTTTGGAAAATTACCAAACTGTAAGAGATTAGATGTTCTTCTACATGTGTGTAACATGTCAATAAAATACAGTTTGGGGATTCCATAGATGCCTTCTCAAGTGTTGCCGATTGGGTTGGCAGAGCTTTGATCCTTCAAATTTAATAGAAAATGTCAATGAAACATAAGAGTGCGCTATATGCTAGACAGCCTGACTCCATTTTCTCTTCTTCTTCTTCTTCTTCACCTCTCCTTTGCCAGGAAGAAAAGTGGGAAGTTGAAGACATCTTACAAACGAGAATATATAAATTTAGGTTGTAATGTTGACATCGATCTCTCAGGACCAACCATTCATGGCTGGGCTGTTTTGGGCTATGATGGTTGGCTTGCTGGCTATCAGATGGCTTTTGACACAGCCAAATCCAAACTTTCACAGAATAATTTTGCCTTGGGTTACAAGGCAGCAGATTTCCAGCTGCATACAAATGTGTAAGTACTGATTGGAAACGAGGGGGGAGGGGGCTGAACGTGCGTCTATGTGTGTGAATGAGATGTTACAGTTGAACAGATCTCTGTCCTTAGTAGTAGGGAGTGCAGACTTCAGACTAAATAAAGTCTTACAATTCTTTTGTAATTGTCTTTATCAGTTTGATTTTGGTAGAGTAGCAGCTATTAGCTTTTTATTTTGTAATTTGAAAAAGGCCCTACATTTTGAGAATAGCTGACCGTGTCAGAGAGTGCAGACACAGCTGATTGGCTGGTTGTAGTAATGTCCGTCCTGAAGAATATATATATCTCAAGAATAAATATCTGAAGAATAAATATATATCTGAAGTATGTATGTATATGTGTGTATATATATATATATTTGTTTTCTGAGGTTTTTGCGGGTGCTTGTATGTGGATCTTTGGTCATTCGGGTTTTTCCCCGCGTAGAACTAAAGGTGTAGGAGCAACCTTTCGACGGAATCCCATCTGTCATCATCAGGCTGGCGGCCTCAGCTTCCCTCTTCTGGGAGAGGGAAGAGGGAAGCTGAAGAGGGAAGCTGAAGCCGCCAGCCTGATGATGACAGATGGGATTCCGTCGAAACGTTGCTCCTACACCTTTAGTTCTACGCGGGGAAAAAACCCGAATGACCAAAGATCCATATATAAGCCGCCCTGAGTCTTCGGAGAAGGGCGGGATATAAATGGAATTAAAATAAAATAAAAATAAATAAATATATATATAGCAGGTGGTGTGGGAGGGGGCTTGAATTGAGGCAGAATTATTTTAAGTAGGGGCAGAAGTGGTATTTCTTATGATTTGTTACCAACAGGAATGATGGCACTGAATTTGGTGGTTCAATCTACCAGAAGGTTAATGACAAGGTTGAAACAGCTGTAAGTCTTGCTTGGACTGCTGGTAGTAATAACACTCGGTTTGGCATTGCCACCAAATATCAGCTGGATGATAAAGCCTCTGTCTCGGTAAGAATTTTGCCAGTTTTCTAGAATATTATAACTATGTGTTGGTTAATGGAGTCTTACAAAAACACGTGTGAATATATCATTTGCTGATGGTAGCTTTAAGCGGGGACCTTAACCCGGGATTCATGGATAGACTTCAGAGGATCTGGAGTAGGAAAAAAATTGCAATTTTATTATCAGCAACCTCTAACAGAACTTGTATCTATTTATTTACCAATGAAATGTGGGCAAAAGTAATTTATGGCCTCTAGACTGAAAAAAAAACCCCACCCTAGTTATTTTCCAGTAGTTTTATATATGAGAACAGCAAGATTTATATCTATGGTTGTAGGAACTATTCTTTTGTCCAAGGTCACCGAAAGAATCCTTGCACAGCAAAACTTTTTATGGATAATTCTTACTAGCTTTTCCTTATCTGTAAGAAGTTAGCTCTAATTCTCAAAAAATTCAGCTTCAAAATATATGCATAAATGCTTATCCTAGGAAGAAACCCACATCATATGCTACACTTTATTTTCTTTTAGGCCAAAGTGAATAATGCCAGCCTCATTGGACTTGGTTACACTCAGACTCTCCGGCCTGGTATGTTAATGATTTGCTTTCCTGAATGCTCAACTTTTCATTTTAATAATACCATAGTTGTACAAAGCTTCTTGTGATTCTGACCATTGCCTTGCAAGTATGCAGGCAATGTTAGCTGAAATTCAGAATAGCTCAGTGGGATTCCATGTGGATCACAGGGGTGGAGCATATGAATCTGGCAAAGAACAGAACTTGTTCTAACAATCACGCCAAGCGACAGTCTTGTCCTAAGAACCGAAAGGCAATTGAAGGGACGGGAGCTAGATTAAACAAAGCTAATCCGGAGATTTCTCATGTGAAACTCCCCAGCAAATGGATAGTTTAGTTTTATTAAATTTTTATACTCAGGGCGGTGAACAGGGCATATAATAAAAATACAAAAATACAAAAGTTAAAATAGAATTAAATTAATGCCCAATAAAACAATAAATATACAAAAATTTAAAACCCTAAGTTAACTCCCCATCAGGCCAGGCCAGCTTGTTCATATAGGTGGGTCTTTAACCCGCGCCGGAAGGAGCGGAGATCCGGTGCCATCCGGAGCTCAACCGGCAGTTGATTCCACAGAGCCGGGGCGCCCACAGAGAAGGCCCTCCCCCTGGGGGCCACCAGCCGGCATTCTCTGACCGGAGGCACCCTGAGGAGGCCCTCTCTGTGGGAACGCACAGGGCGGAGGGGAGTTGACGCTGGCAGCAGGTAGTCCCCGAGGTATTCCGGACCCATGCCATGTAGGGACTTAAAGACCATCACTAAGACCTTGAACCTCACCCGGAAGACAACTGGTAACCAATGCAGCTCGCGGAGCAAAGGTGTAACATGGGAGTACCGGGAAACTCCCAAGACAACTCTCGCGGCCGCATTCTGTACCAGTTGGAGCCTCCGAGTGGTCTTCAAGGGAAGCCCCATGTAGAGAGCATTGCAGTAGTTTAACAAAAATTTAAAACCTGAGACCTACCACTCATGCTTCCTCCTGTCTTGTCTTTTTTTTTTCCTTATTCTTTATTCTGCTATATTCTCTAACAATGACATATTTCTACCAGGTGTGAAGTTGACTCTCTCAACTTTGATTGATGGCAAGAATTTCAGCACCGGCGGCCATAAAATCGGTCTGGGATTTGAGCTGGAAGCTTAATGTAGGTCTTGATGAAGTCTTAGATCTTTATTTGGAAAATGAAGGAGAAAATAAACCCCACATGTTCTGGCCTTAAACTCTTCTGTGAAACTTCAAAAAAAGCGTGAACTTGATATTCTTCCAAAGAATTGTTGTAAACCCCCCAACATTGAAGTCTGGAGAGTGCAACCTAACGAAGGGCAATACTTGAAGGAATGCATGGAAGTTGTAATGGTTGTAATGTTCCATGGAAGTTGTAATGCTACATTTCAGTTCAGTTCTTCAGTTATTTTAAAAGTGTTCCTTGGAAGACAGCATAGCATCTGGTTAAAGGAAGAATCTCCCACTTCCCGTCCTTCTGTGTTACTTCATCACATCGTGCATGTCCGACATTTCCTGACCTTTTGTAAAACTGGTCTCTGTGCTGTAGTGAAAGCTTTGGTTTTGCATCAAAATGGAAATAAATGAAATCACATTTGGAACCCAATCCTTTGTTTGATTAATGCTATTTTTAAAATCCTAAATATTCTCTTGTTTTGGGACCAAACCAGCCAAGATAGAAAAATAATTGTTGGAGGGGTTGCATGACATTTCCTCCTGTAACACACAGTTTTGCTGCCAAAGGAAACTATTTGAAACTGGTGCTCAGATAGAAAAACTAAATTCTTTGCATCAAAATGGAAATAAATGAAATCACATTTGGAACCCAATCCTTTGTTTGATTAATGCTATTTTTAAAATCCTAAATGTTCTCTTGTTTGGGACCAAACCAGCCAAGATAGAAAAATAATTGTTGGAGGGGTTGCATGACATTTCCTTCTGTAACACACAGTTTTGCTGCCAAAGGAAACTCTTTGAAACTGGTGCTCTCTCAAGTAGAAAAACTAAATTCTTTTATCTAGTTCTTGATAGAGAATAAATATAGTAGCCAGCTAAATGATCCTTTCTTCGCCACTGTAGAAAGGCATGCTGAATAGCAGCACTCACCATTCTGGATATGTTATTTTTCTCCTATTTCCCTCTCAAGGAATATCAATATCAAAATGTGTGCCTTTCAGATACTATCAATACTGCTTAACAAATAAATTAATAAAATAGCTACTGTGTCTGTTTCTGTATTAGAAATGGTAGTTTATATCCTTTGTTACAACATTTTCTTGCATTATGGTCTACTGTAAAAAAAATAATAGGAACATCCTTTACAATTGGAGAGCAGTTTTTTTTAAAACTGCTCTCTGAGGCCTGCAAAACGTGGCTTGGGAGAAAAAATCAGGCAAGATTTTAAGGCACAAAACGTTATATTTTAATAATGTATTTTAAAATGTAAGCTTAATGTAGCCACTTATTCCTCTTTTCAGGAAACAAATATCACTGGGAATAATTGAACCATGGAATATTGGTGGTTCCCCAGATTCTAGATATTTCACTGCTTTCAATTTTTTAATCATGACCCAACACAAAACCTGGTTAGAAAAATCAAAACGTTTTGACCAGGCAAATTTGAAGAAGAGTGGTAAATTTACCACTTACAATAAGGCTTCAATATCTTTTTTATTTCTTTGATAAGATTTTTACTTATTTCAAAAAAAGTGTTGACAGCAAAATCTATTGAAGCTGCATATGCCACTCAAACTTTGAAATGGCTTCAGGAGGAAAGACTGAGTCTCTATCTTTACATTATGAAGTTTCTAGCTCTCATGGAAATCAATGGACATTCTGTCCCACAAATATATTTAGATTTTAGAGCAATACTAATGTTATTGTATGATATGTGGAAGTCTCATATTAAGAGTGCTCCAAATTCTTTTCTTGGTGGGAATGGAGAATCTTGTGTACATCCGTGTAACAAAATGTATGTTAACTATCTTCAGTGTCTGCAATTAAGCAGTAATATGGAAACGGGCACCACCAGGTGAACAACGAAAGCCATACAGAAAAATATACTTTATATACAGTTGAGTAAGAATCAAATACAAACTTAGGGTCACCCAGTAGGCTACAGATATAGATTTCTGACCAAGAACAGCACTTACAGTAGGGTCTGGTCATCAACGTGATGGAAAGTTAATTATTTTGTGATTAAATTAAGATTATTTTCACATCTGAGTTTGTTCTAGGCTTTTTCTTTCTTCTGGAAGTTTCAGCCAACTCCAGTCCAAAGTCTAAATATAAAGAAAATGCATGTTCCTATTAATGTACTTTGCATTTGTTAACATAGATAAACCAGGGATGGGCAGTTTTCCCACATGAGAAACCAGGACTGTTTGGGGAAGGCTGATGCCCTGCCTGCTGTGCCCCCCCCCAATGATGTTGCCTGCTACCCCAGGCCAGACTGGAACAGCCTGTGGGCCAGATGTGGCCTGCATACTGTAAAATGCTCAGTTCTGAGGCAGACCAATAGATAACGTGAATTAAGTAAATTCTCCTCCCCTTTTTAATTTTTCCTCTATCTCTGTTTAAGCAGTATTACTAGCTGGCTGAAAAATGAGAGTTGCTCTTACTACTTTTCTCCTAACCCATCACTTTATAGCTGAGGATAAGAAATTACCATAAAGCTGTATTCTTGATCCTTCATTGTATCAACCATGACATTTTCCAGCTGACTGCAGAGGCTATGAGATTCCACCAGTAGATCCTCACTAAGAGACAAAATTATAAAAGGAAAGTATAAAGACATTTCACACAAAAAATATTTGGTAGGAAGAAATGCCACCTCCTCAGTGCATACTTTTGCCAGGACAAGCAAACTTCATCTTTAAGAAGTCTACTAGCCCAATTAAAATAGTACTTTTTTTTTTGCAAAATACTGAATTTATTCCAAAATGCAAAAAGTTTCAAAGGACAATCCACTATGTTCTTAAATATTATTCAAGGAAAAAAGTGTAAAGCTCCTGAATTATTAGATAATATTTCAGATTCTGCCCGTTTCCATTTTAGATAGTCTTTGCTTAACGATCCTAATTGGGAAAGTGGTTGCTGAATGGGCAGTCACACGACCTTGACTGCTTTTTTTGATTGGAAAAAGACAAAATTACTCAGTTTCATACCTTGGATTTCGTTTGCCTCTTAAGCACTGTTTGAATGCTCATGTGCTTGCTGTCCTGTGAACATTAAAAACAATGCAATCACATAGCATTGTTGGGAGCTGCAGGTGCACTGCACAAGACGCTTTTTCTCTGGAAATCTCTTTCTCCAATTTCTCTGCTTGGGGTGGCGGAGGAACAAGCCAGTCTTTCTCATCCCCTCCGCCCAGCAGAACTGAGATTTTTTAAAGAGTGTAACCTGTTTAGGCAGCAAGAAACTGTTAGACAAAGGAAGAGAATGCCTACAGAGATAACTTGCTTTTTTTTCTCCTACCCGCCCCCCACACCTTGCAACAGAGCAGAGAGATTGGAGAGAAAGATTTCAAGAGAATATTATGAGCTGTTTACCCAATGTGTCTTTCCAATCTTTCTGCTTGGGGTGGGTGGTGGGTGGGAAGCAAGCCGTAGTAGGCAATCTCTCCTTTGCTGCTGGCACAATCACATTGCTATCAAAAGCAAATAACTTGTTCCCTTGCGATCCCTTTCCACACTTGGGTGGGTGGGAGAAAAAAAAGGCACAGGACGATATATACTGACTTAATGGCGATCTTATGACTAAAGGAAGCAGCAAAGATAATAAATGGTTGTAAATGAGCCATAAAGTTATTTTTTCAGCACTGCCGTAACTTTGAACAATCACTGAACAAATGTTTGGTAAGCAAAGTTTACCTGTAGTGCAGTTTCCTCTGGAAGAATATACAAAACAACACACACAAAGATTTTGGGGACCAGTAATTCACTCCTGTTTTATATGAACAGTGAAACAAATTCTTTTGGCTAATGTATCCTCAATGAAACTAAGTATTCCCTTCCTGAACTGTGTATCCACAGCCAAAATCTGCTACTCTTGAAACATACAAACCTGCTTTTAAGAGATCTCTACTGACCTCTAAATATAAATTACAATATTAAATATCAATCAGGTTCACCGAGTCACAACCTCATCTTACTCATTCAAGTGTCTCTCTTAAAAGTGAAGGTAAGTTTCCTTATGGAATCCAGCAATTTCATTATCTTGAAAATACATTGAAATGTCCACAATTCCATATATCTTGTACGAGGTGGACTGTAGATTAACATGTTCTTTGCAGCCTGCACACTTGCTTCCCCTCCTTACATGAGTATGCTTTAAAGAAACCTGTTGATAGTGTTAATCCACAGGCTGCCACATAAAAGCTATATGGAAATGTGGACATTTAAATACATTTTCAAGCTAACAAAATTGCTGCATTGTGTTCCGTGTATTTTGACATCTTGAAGCACACACGTTTGCTTTTAGTGCTCTCTACTGTTCTCTAAATATAAATCACAACGCACAACGTTAATCATTCAAGTGCCCCTTATCTCTTTTTAAAAAGTTTCCTTATGAACTGGACATATTTCAGCAATGCAGCTCTACTACAAATTTGGCAGTGGGGTTTCCAACAGCTGTTTCTATTTCGAGCGTGGAGCGTATGTGTGTGTGTGTGAGAGAGAGAGAGAGAGCGCAAAATGCATTGAATGGACCGTGTGCCAAAATGGGAATGCTGTGCTGTATATCAGAACTTGAAGAAATACATTTTAAATTAAGCAGATTTGAGACGAGACGAAAATAAGTTGCTGCTGGTCAAGAGCAGACAGACTTTTAGGCCAACATCTGGTTCAATAGACAATGGCATCTGCAGATGTTAAAAGCAAAAGCATATTACATACTGAAAGGGAACAAACCATTTATTTAATGCTGGTAATCAGAGATTGAAAATGGACAAGCAGTACCACTTCCTGCTCAAATATATTTTCATTTCTCCTTTATAAAGCCAGACAGAAATATAACTTTAGTTTCGCAGCTACTAAGATTGTTGGCCGAGCAGGTACAAAGATAGCCAAGGAAATGATTGAAGCCTGGGAAATGGGCCCCTTGTCCGTCAATAGGAGTGCTGATTTGCAACCACCTTATCAAATACATAGGAGTCGAGGACTTCGCAGCACAAGGAAATAATAGCCAATCATTGGCCATCAACACACCAATCAACCAATAGGAAGTTACTGCATAAATATGAAGCATAGAATAGCCCAAAGCACCTATTCCAGTAGAGGGCCCTGGTGACCGACCCAGGTTGGATCCTGCAACATTATCCTGGGACACATATATCTGCCTTCATTCATGAAAATTATAAGGAAGGTTTTTATCTCCTGGATGATTGGCTCAAAAGTGTTAAAGACTGAAATATTTTTCTATTGCATTATATGATCCTGTCACCCCTCCCTATGAGTTCTCTCCTTCTGCAAACAAGATCAACCGCTTTTCAGTGGAGCTTCGAGGCAAAAGGACACTGATCTTAATGCAAAACAGAACAGACTCCTGTTTCTCCGTGCAATGTCTGAAAGTCCCTGGTTGACCTTGGCTAATCTCAAAAAGCAGAATGGGACTGGGATCAGACAGGCATTTTGGACAGAAGGCCAATTTCAAGGTGAAGTGGGGAAAAAAATTCCAGAAGGCAACAGTGCAAACTATTTCTAAACCATTACCATGAAATTACATGGTAATGTAACTCAAAGAAGACCCAATTTGGAATACGATACCAAAGATCTTTTTCTCAAAGATTAATGGAAGCAGTTGAAGCACAACAGTAAGAAATGATGTAAACTGTAGCTAAATACCCACCCCACTTCAACTGACCAACTGCAGGGCCAGATACCCCCAATTTAGAAGCTAACTATTTTCACCGTTACCTTTTAATCCCAGAATCCACTAAATGATTCTGCGGAGTTGTAACCTGGAGTGACAGCTGACCAGGGTTATTAGGACGTGATATGTTGATACTATCTGGACTTCCACTGACCGGCCCACGGACTTTGCTCTGCAGAAGGGGAAAGAAAAAAGGTGTTTTTGATGCAAACTGGAAATTGGGTGAACTAATGGGATGCCTTAAATCAACATGGTGTTTCTTAATGGCTTCCTTCCCAGTACTACGGAATTTGAGCATTTCCCATCAGGAATTTAGATACGGGTAGTCCTTGACTTAAAACCACAGTTGAGCCCAAAATTTCTACTGCTAAACAAGACACGCGACTTTTGCCTCATTTTCTTGCCACAGTTGTTACGTGAATCCCTGCAGTTATTAATTAAGAGAGCTGTTAGGTGAATCTGGCTTCCCCATTAACTTTGCTTGTCAGAAGATCACAAAATGTGATTACCTGACCCTGGGACACCACAACCTTTATAAATATCAATCAGTAGCCAAGGATCTGAATTTTGATCACATGACCAAGGGGATGCTGCAATGGTTGTGTGAAGAACTGCCATAAGTTGCTTTTTGCTGTGGTGGCCCAGTGCTTAGAATGCAGCACTGCAGGCTAAACTTGCATCCCAACTGCCAGAATTGAGGACCCAGATTGTTAAGGGGGTGGGGTGGTCAATAGACTGGCCACTTAGAGAGGGGCTGTAAAGCACAGTGAAGTGGTATATAAGCCTAAGTGCCATTGCTGTTTTTCAGTGCTGTTGTAACTTTGAATGGTCACTAAACGTAAGGTTGAAAGTCAAGGACTGTAATGAGATTTCACTCACGCATGCAATTTTCAGGAGGTTCCAGAGCTCTTTCTGTCGTCTCTCCTGAAGCTGGACAACCGTTTCCTCATCTTCGTGCATAAGAGCCATCACCTCATCCACTTTAGGAAACAGTTCCAGAGCCTTCTGCTTGCAGACCACGGTATTACTGCAAAAATGACAACCAGATCACCTGTTAGTAGCTGGACCACAGGAGGCCAGGATAGTACGGTTAACTTTAGCTCTCTGTGTATGGGCAGTATTCCCCTGCCGTACCTGTATTCCAAATTACCAGCCTACTTGCTTTAGAAGTTAATTTGGAGAGTCTTACCTGAGCTGAACATACAGGAGGCGGACTTTCTTTTCAAATGTCTGGATTGCCTGCAGCAACAACCGTACTACTTCTTGGCTGTCCCCACTACTCCTCTGATCTAGAGAACAATGAGAAGTGTGCAAAATACGATAAACTATTTTGGGCAAGAGAAGAGATAACAGAGATTGCTGAGTTCTGCCACTATTGGAGGGCTCAAGAGCAGTTGTGATAACCTGATCGCATTCAATGCTTTGGGTCCACCAGCTCCAAGAATTCCCAAGCACAAGTCTTGGGTTGTCACACAAAGGGAAATAAATGTAACATGCAATCAAGTCAGGTTCTGTAGTTTGACGATGCTGTGTTATGCAAATGTGCAATGCTTTTCTAGGCTAAAAAGTTATTGTGGAGCATGCAAATGGAGCGCTTGTCTGTAGCTGCTTAAAACAGCTTCCACACTTCTACTCTTTGAGTTCAAGAAGAAAAAATTTATAGCCCTAATTTGTATTATTAGTCACATGTAACCAGACTTTGAAGCAAGACTCCTATTTACATCAAACACGGGATAATTACATGTGTAGTTACATATCTCAGTGCAGATGCATTTTCTAAAATTATTTAGAAATCAGTTTTATTTTGGTGAAAGCATGAAAAAAAAATCCAGATTTTTTTTACCATCCTTTTCATAAGAAAGGAAGTTATGTCATATTAACTTCTTAGAAGAATACTACTTTATGTTTTGTAAAATAAAATCCAGATTAAAAATTTGGAAAAAGAGTACAAGTCCGGAATATGCTAAATGACAGAAGAATTAAGCTTGAAAGATGTGTCTGAATGTTATCTCTCTGTGGTTGTAGGTATAAGGTGGTCTCTGGACTAAAAGGTGGAGGAAGACAGCAATATTTTGTAGAACATTTACCTCTCGGTTTTTCTCTCAGTTTCCGGTACAAGTCCTTTGCCTGGTTCTCCCTATTTAAAATAAATAAATAAAAACTGAGAAATGAAGATCTCAAATATTTGCTTTTCAGGAATTGTAATTCTTCCTAAACAGCTAGATCAGGGGTAGGCAACCTGGGCTCTTTTATGACTCGTGGACTTCAACTCCCAGAATTCCTGAGCCAGCCATGCTGAGGGGAAAGGGAGAGGTTTCCATGCTGAGCCATGCTGGCTCCGGAATTCTGGGAGATGAAGTCCAAGAGTCATGAGGGGGCCATAGTTCCCTCATGCTGGCTCAGGAATTCTGGGAGATGAAGTCCACGAGTCATCAAAGAGCCGAGGTTGCCTACCCCTGAGCTAGGTTGATGGAGAAAACAGTCTACTAATCACAAGGTATTCCCCTCCCCCACAAAAAAACCCCTTATGAAGCAGCTACTACAATGCAGTTTAAGAAGAAAGATGGAGTAAGACTTTACTCCATTCTAGGCATGACCTCCTGTCAATTAGACAGATGTTTCTCTGTCTCCTCTCTAAAGAAGGAACTGCTTCAAGGAATAGAAAATAGCTCCTAGTATGATTTATGCTTCAGCAAAATTTGTATCCTAATTTCCCCAGTCCCAAATTGCAGCCCCGGCAACACCAAATAATTCAACATTTCCAGTCCTGGCTGGCTCAGGAATTTTGGGAGTTGAAGTCCACAACTCATGAAGAAGGAGCCATAGTTCCCCACCTCTGCCTTAGGAGAACAGATGAATCAAACATATCATATAAATACAACTTATTAATTTTACAGAGTCCTGAAAAAAGGCCTTTCTTTGCTGCTCCAAAATAATGGATATTGGAATAGATCCTTCTTTTAAGCAGGATTATGACTGCTAGACAACAAGTATCAGAACCACAACTTACAGATCATCCAAGGAGCTCCCTTGTTTTCGGCCCTGTGGGATTCTCTGTAGCTCTACAATGTCTGTCTGCAGGGCCATTGTCTTCTTCACCAACTGCTCCACATCTTCCTCCTTTCAGAGGCAAAGAAATGGTACAAAGGAGGAACAGCAGAAAAAGTTGTTTGAGTTACGTGCAGAATTACAGAGTTGGAAGGGACCTTGGA
Organism: Vipera ursinii; assembly: GCF_947247035.1. Taxonomy (NCBI): domain Eukaryota; kingdom Metazoa; phylum Chordata; class Lepidosauria; order Squamata; family Viperidae; genus Vipera; species Vipera ursinii. The sequence goes on along the minus strand of NC_139519.1, from coordinate 6,074,719 downwards.
GGTCATCTAGTCCAACCCCCTGCTCAGGCAGGAAGCCCTATACCATTTTAGACAAATGGCTGGCCAGTCTCTTCTTAAAAACTTCCAGTGTTGGAGCATTCACAACTTTTGAAGGCAAGTTGTTCCACTCTGAAGGCAGGGAAAAATATGTATTCTATCAAATCTAACTTTAAGTAAATTACAACATACTCTTCCACGAAGCTCTACAGTCTGTTCCATCTCCTTCCAAGCAAGTAGTAGTTTCTCAGAAGCTGTAAGAGGAAACACCACTATGATTTTAAGTTTGGTTTTAAAAGAAACAAGCGCTCCTTTCTAAATTAATAAAATGACTGTATGAGCTTTTTCATTAGCGTACAATAAAAACTCTAAAATGTCGATACCCTGGTGGGAAATACATCGATTTAGGCAACCTGGGACTCCACTCCTGCTCATGCTATCATGTGCCAACCTAAAGATTTGCACATGAGAAGATAGCTTGTATTTAGAATAGAATCAAACCAGTAGAAGCACCATTCAAAATGCACTGTAGATATTGCATATGCTAAGTAGGTCCAACATGCAAATTCTAAGAAGCTTTTTTTCCTTGAAACTTGTTTTTTTTGGTAAGAACATATGAAGTGCTTTTAATTCTGTGTGTGACCAGCCATATGCTAAATAAATAATTTTGGTAAGAACAGCTATTCTAACCTGCAATCCCCCCAGAAATAACCAGGATAGATAGATATAGAGATAGATAGATAGATAGATAGATAGATAGATAGATAGATAGATAGATAGATAGATAGATAGATAGATAGATAGATAGACAGACAGACAGACAGACAGACAGACAGACAGACAGACAGGATGGATGGATGGAAGGAATGGATGGGATGGACGGACAACCTAACTCAGCTCATGCTGCTTCCTGTTGCAATATTATTATATTATTATTTAGCCCTGAAATAAATCAGAACTAGGGAAAAGGACTCCTAACAACTGCTCGTGTCTTATCAAAGAGAATAAAACTTACTGATTCCAAATTCAATTTGCTCATTGTATTTCTCCAGATCAATCTGGATGCTGGTTTTGAAGAAGTCCAACTTTGCCTTCAGTTGTTGGGACAGCGAGGCCATCGTGTTCTTCATCTTGGACAGAGTGCTGTTGTGACGCAGCAGGTTCCGCCTACCGAGCCAAAGAGGGGAAAGAGAGTCACCCTCTGCAGAGACTCAACAGACAGGGAGGAACCTTTTTTATTGTTATTAGTAGTAACAGAGACATTCAAGCTATAAGACGTAATGCAGCAGGGCAGCTCTCTTATTTAAATCCTGTAACGTTTCAATTTTTATTGAGTAAAAGCAAAAAAGCAAGAAAGGAATACTGTAAACCACCTAAAGTCAGCCACTGGGAACCGGGCCACATAACAGATGGGCAAGAGTGTGCAATAAATTGAATTTGTGCAAGTGGCGCATGCATGTGCGAAACCATCCCCTCTTCCCCCACACACACACCAGTCCACAGAGCCAGAAAGGTTGGGGACCACTGCTGTAGGGAGATGGGTAGTATAAAGGTTTAATACATACATACATACAATATATACAAATATATACATACCATTATAATCCCTCTTGTCTTTTCTAATTTTTATCTGTTACCACTTTACTTTTGTTAATATTTTTGCTGATAAATTCTGTAACCATCTAATTGATTAGTTCCCTTAGATACTGAATTAATAACAGCTATCCCACTGTGACTCTATCATGCCATATTATGGTGATTTTATTATGTTCACCTTAATTTTTTACCTCATATTGTATTGTCCTATCATCCATCCATCATCTGTCTATCTCTATCTCTGTCTGCCTATCTATATCTATCCATCTACCTATCCTTATATCTATCCGTCCGTCCATCTGTCTGTTCATCTGTTCGTCTGTCTGTTTGTCCGTCCATCCACCCATCCACCCATCCATCCATCCATCCATCCATCCATCCATCCATCCATCCATCCATCCATCTATCTATCTATCTATCTATCTATCTATCTATCTATCTATCTATCTATCTATCTATCTATCTATCTATCTATCATCTATCTATCTATCTATCCTATCTAATCTATCTTTCAATCAATCTGCTTTATTTAAACTTATATTTGTATATCAGTGATTGCATAACCTCTGTAGATGCCACACGTGAAATAAATAAAGACCCACCTAACTGCTCCTGGTGTGGCTGCGATGAGATTTTCCCATCTGCCTTTAAATTTCCTGGGGTGACATTTTTGAACTAGATGAACCTGAGAATTAATACTTTTGGTTTTCTCCCCAAGGCTTGCCTGAGGAGGGCAGCACAAGATACCATTTTGAAATTTTGGAAGGCATTTGAACAGAGCCTCTGTTTCAGAAGGTTTCAGATGAATGCTGGCTGGGGAATTCTGGCATTTGAAATCCACACGTTTTAAACTTGCTGAGGTTGAGAAATACTTTGGGATAAGCCAAATCATTTTAAGCAAATAAATGTAAATTACATCACAGTTCCCCAACCTTTCTGGCTTTGAAGACCGGCCGGGGAGGGAATGGTTCCATGTGGGCGTGTGTGTGTGTGTGTGTAGCTTCATTTGCATGAACAGCAGGCACATGCAACCACCCCTCATACAAATGGAACATGCATGCATTTGCCCACTGCTTGGACAAGTGTGTGTGTGTGTGTGTGTGTGTGTGTGCACATGCGCACTTCCCTGCCACTTCCGCGGCCCAGTTCCGAACCACTCAAGGCCCGGTAGTGGGCCATGGCCTGGGGGTTGGGGACCCCTGACTTAAAACAGCCCATGTTTTTAAGATGGCACGGTGGATAAAGACCTGGGAGAATGGGGGCAAATATAGAATGGTGCAGAGTTCAGAAAGACACGTTGACAGCCCCTTACATTGCTGCTCGTTGACCCTTCTGAAGCTGATTGAAGTCCTCATTCAGACTTCGGATTGCATGCCAGACCTGACCCCACACTTTGCGCAACTGCAAGAAGGGGAGGATCCTTTTGGGATCTTGAACTGAGGAAGAAATATATATATAATCACTAAGAATGACAAGACAGAGAGATGGAGATTGGCAGACGCACACAAAAAATCGAAGTTGATGAACAAGGTAATGCTAGTTGTTAGGAAAAGACCTTGGATATTTTAGAGGTTTAGATCTCCTGATTAACTGGATATTATGTCAAATGCTATCTGACCAAGGCCTCAGTTGGGAATACCTCTACTAACTTGCCAACTTGCCAACTGGAATACAGCTCAGTGCAGCAACTGGAATTACTATAGCTCCAGTAATTTTCTGAAAAGGTAAACGTTTCCCCTGTCCAGTCGTGTCTGGCCCTAGGAGGTGGTGCTCATATTTGTTTTCTAGCTGAGGGAGTCAACATTGTCCAAAGACGCTTCCGTGGTCATGTGGCCATGATTATACACCAAAGTGCATGGAATGCCGTTACCTTCCCACCAAAGTGATACCTATTTATTTACTTGCATTTGCTTGCTTTCTAATTGCTAGGTGGGCAGGGACTGGGGTAATTTATGGAAGCTCACCCCATTGTGTGATGTTTGGGTCTCAAACCTGGGCTGTCAGCTTTTCAGCTGGCACGCCTAGCCTCTTTAACCACTAGGGCAACTTCCTTAAGCAACCATTGTGACTGCACAGATGAACTCTGTGTCTGGGCAATGTTTGCTGCGCTCTCACAAACCTGTGGAAGAAAGTTTGAATATTTCTAGAAGGATTCCATTTCTAACAGGTATAATTTCTTGTCCCTTATTACGATGAGCAGAAGCAAAATTAATCACGTCAGGTAAAGAATACTAATGTCTTGACCCGCGTAGATGTTACAAAGCCAACTTGTTCGTGATGCAAAAGGAGCATCAATCTTACTACAAAGGTTATTTCTTTTACTGGTTTGAGGAGAAGATGCAAGTCACAGTGCCCTATTCAAGTGTGAGAAGCTATGGTCATGTGGCTGCCTTTGGCTCTTCCCATACCTTTTTAAACTGAAACAATCTCTACATTTTATCTATAATGAAGATGAAGTGTCAAGAGTTTGGTTTGGATCGAGGCTTGAGAAAGCGGAATCCCACTGGAGAAATAAACACTAGTATCTAATTCTAAAGACAGCTTAACATCGCACATAAAAAGAATCTGAGAAACAGCTAAGCTAATTTGTACCATTTTAAACAGAACTGACATAGGTATAAAATTTATTGTGGGGGGAGAGCTGGTTTTTGGTAGCCAAAAATTAGGAGGAGTTTGGTAACATCTTTTCAGACTACAAGTAGTCCTCGACTTAATAAGCATACATTTAATGACCATTTGAAGTTTTAACGGCAGTGAAAAAGAGTGCCTTGTGACTGGTTTTCCTCATTTACCACTGTTGCAGCATCCCCATGGTCATCTGATCAAAATTTGGATGCTTGGCAACTGGCACGTACTTATGATGGTTGCAGTGTCCCGGGGGGGTCATGTGATCACTTTTTGCCACCTTCTGACCGACAAAGTCGGTTGTTGAGAGCGTAGTGGCGCATCAGCTTCCTCTGTTCCTTGAAGATACTGATTATCTACACCCGTACCAATCGGGTTTCAGGCCCGGACACAGCACGGAGACGGCATTGGTCGCTCTGTTGAATGATCTCTGGCGGGCTCAGGACAGGGGTCATTCCTCTGTCCTGGTCCTATTAGACCTCTCTGCGGCTTTTGATACCATCGACCATGGTATCTTACTGCGGCGTCTCAGGAGATTGGGAGTGGGAGGCACTGTTCTTCAGTGGTTCTCCTCCTACCTTCTGGAACGTTCACAGTGGGTGTTGGCGGGTGACCAGAGATCGACCCCGAGGCCTCTCATTTATGGAGTTCCTCAGGGGTCGGTCCTCTCACCTCTCCTGTTTAACATCTATATGAAGCCGCTAGGTGAGATCATCCGTGGTTTTGGAGTGGGTTATCATCAGTATGCTGATGACACCCAGCTTTTCATCTCAACCCCAAACCACATCAGTGATGCCCTCGACGTGATGTCCCGTTGCCTGGAAGCGGTCCGGGAATGGATGGGGAGGAACAGGCTACAACTCAACCTGGACAAGACTGAATGGCTGTACATACCGGCATGTCAGGATATTCAGATTATTCCATCTCTTAATATCGGGGGCGAGTTATTACCCCCCGTAGATAAGGCTCGCAATCTGGGTGTCCTCTTAGATTCAGAGCTCTCCTTAGAAGATCATATAGGAGCTGTGACTAGAGGGGCCTTCGCCCAGGTTCGTCTGGTGCGCCAGCTGCGACCCTATCTGGACCTGGATGCCTTGCGTACAGTCACCCATGCACTTGTGACCTCTCGTCTTGACTACTGCAACGCTCTTTACATGGGGCTGCCCTTGAGAACCACTCGGAAGCTTCAGCTGGTGCAGAGTGCAGCTGCACGAGTGCTTTTGGGGGTCTCCCAATACTCCCATATTACACCTCTGCTCCGTGAGCTGCGCTGGCTTCCAGTTGCCTTCCGGGTGAAATTCAAGGTGCTAGTGATGACATACAAAGCCCTACATGGCATGGGTCCGGATTACCTACGGGAGCACCTACTGCCAGCGTCAACATCCCTCTGTCCTGTGCGCTCCCACAGAGAGGGCCTCCTCAGGGTGCCACCGGTCAGAGAATGTCGGCTGGTGACCCCCAGGGGGAGAGCATTCTCGGTGAGTGCGCCAATCCTTTGGAACCGCTTACCAGCTGAAATCCGGATGGCCCCCGACCTTCGCTCCTTCCGGCGTGATCTAAAAACTTATCTATTCCAACAAGCCGGCCTGGCCTGATGGATTTGGGTTTTAAAATTTTCTCACTTTATTGCTTTATTGTATTCTTACTTTATTGCTCTGTACACCGCCCTGAGTCCTCCGGGAGAAGGGCGGTATATAAAACAAATAAATAAATAAATAATAAATAAATAAAGTCAACAGGGAAGCCAGATCCACTTATCAGCCGTGCTACTAAATTAACAGCTGCAGTGATTCGTTTTAACAACTGTGGCAAGAATGGTTGTAAAATGGAGCAAAATGCATTCAATAACTGTCTCACTGAGCAACAGAAATTTTGAGCTCAGTTATGGTTGTAAGCCGAGGACTACCCCTAGTTCTATATCTCACTACAAAAGCTCTTTACTGGAGCCTCTCATGCAATAATAATAATAATAATAATAATAATAATAATAATAATAATAATAAGAAGAAGAAGAAGAAGAAGAAGAAGAAGAAGAAGAAGAAGAAGAAGAAGAAGAAGAAGAAGAAGAAGAAGAAGAAGAAGAAGCAAAAAGTTTCTTCCCATCCCAGATTCTTACGGATGCAATTGATGCTTTCCGGATTGGGCCGTGGAGAGGTCTGAGACTCGTAGGCTACTTTTCGGTCATCAAACAGGAAGAAAAGGTTGGTATCAGCAGCTGTGGCATCATTAAGCTGAAAGAAAAAAAACAATCATTTCATTTGAAGGATGAGACCCGATATCAGTGAACGTTTCCTTGATCATATCCAAGATCCCGCCTTGAGAGTCAAGGGAGGCACAGATAATGTCTTCAGTAGTCATCTTCCATTCCCATTTTTGCTATTTCATGCAACTGAGAATTATTATAATTTTCAAGTATTTCCTACAGAGGAATCTCTTCCCCAGCTCTAAACATCAATACTTTTTAAAAGGCAGAATCGTAGGTTACATTGGCTGTTTATACTTTCTTTCAGCTCTCAGCTGGCATCGGTGGGGCTGAAGTTAGGATACAGCCTTTTATGACAATTTTCCCTTCAGTGGGCCAAGCGGTTAGCTTAAGGACACAGAATGTGTGAAATTGCAGCATTCAACGGATGCTGCCTTATCGCTAACCCAACTGTGCTAGGGCAAGAATATTCTCTCTTCCGTTGCAGAAAATGGATTAAAAGAACTTCGAAAATGATTTTTTTTGAAAAATACACCCACCCACCAATTAAAGACTTTTGATTCGAAAAATAGGATAGCTGAAAATATCAGCCACAGTATCCCGAGGGCCACTAAGTGAAAATGTTACAGACTCACCTTTATGTCAGCCAGATACTGAACGTCAGGCTTCTCAGGGAATAACACCAGTCCTCCTTCTTGTAACAGTTCTTGGTTCTGCTCAGGGATGCCCGTGTCCTCCTGGATCTTAACCTTTATGCTCTGCAAAGTCTCTCCCTCTGCTAGAGGATACATGTGCACTGAACCCGTTGCCATGTTTAGGATATGAACCAGCTGGAAAAAGAAATGCTCATAAAGCCACAGAAATGCAAAACAACAAAAAAACAAACCCCAAAGCAACACAGATGCTGTTCCTAAAAGTTCCTTCCTTCTTCTTGTCAGCTGAGTCTCACATTAAAGCACCTATAACAACAATTGGGCCCCAAATTTTTCTTCCTAAGTGAGATAGAGGGTGAATTCTGCCCCATTTTATGACCATTCTTGCCATCATTGTTAAGTGAATCACTGCAGTCGATAAGTTAGTAACATGATTGTTAAAGGAATCTGGCTTCCCCCTTGGCTTTGCTTGTCAAAAGGCCGCAAAAAGGGATCATGTGACCCTGGGTTACTGTAACTGTCATAAATGTGAGTCAGTTGCCAAGGGTCTGAATTTTGATCAGGTGACCACACGGATGCTGCAGCAGTTGTAACCATGAGAAATGGTCATAAATCACTTTTTTCAGTGCAACTGTAACTTCGAACGATCAGTAAACGAACTGTTATAAGTTGTGAACTATCACATCAATAGTCACTAGTCAAAAACCTCCTTTAAAAAAAAGAAAAAAAACCTGGTTCAATTAAATGAAAATAACACTTTCTTCGCTCTATTTTTTTTATCTGGATAACATGTTAAAATATATTTTGGACACATATTCAAACTTAATACTGTTTTAAAACCTTAAACAGTTACCTGACATTTTTAACTAAAACAAAATTCTCCTTCCCCAACTGTAGATATTTGTGAACTGCAATGCCCATAATCCCAAACTAAGGTCTTCTAAGTTTTACAATCTATGCACCCAGAGAGCATTGTATTATGTAACTCTGCATCATCCTCCATCAGAGCTCCAAAATGTGCAATCAATCATTTCACAAAACAATATGGCAAAAATCTATGAAGTAGCTCAATGAGCTGGGATACCCGAAACAACATCTTATATCACCCGGACTTCCAGCTGGTCCCGTGTCTACCGACAGCACACACCTTCCTACTTCTCCCACCGGGAAGGACCTACCTTTACATTCAGGATATCATCCAAAGCCTTGAAGCAGCCATTGGTGCCGTAAGTGGGATGAGTCCCTCTCTGCCGTGGCTGCCATTTGAGCATCAGCTGCAGCCATTTCTCCAGTCTGTCGGCCAAAACACTAGGAACACAAGCATGAAATAGCGAACGTGGGAAGGAAGACGACTAATGAAGAGGCTGAGGGGTGGAGGAATTGAATTGGTTCTTTGATCAACATATAATCCCTTACCTATTTAGGTTGTTAGGGTAGGGCAATTTGCTAGAAAATTTCACTTCTCCAGATAAATCTTCAAAAACAACAATATCCAGCTCACTCTTCTGTCGGACCTTTGCATGCCTGAGAGAATAAAGGGAGGTTTGCGTATATGGGATTTCAGTCCAGCATACGTCTGCTCCTTTCATACAGGTGGTCCTCAACTTACGACCACAACTGAGCCCCAAAGTTTTGCTGCTAAGTGAGAAATTTGTTAAGTGAATTTTGCCCCGTTTTACGACCTTTCCTCCCACATTTGTTAAGTGAATCACTGCAGTTCTTAAATTAGTAATACGGCTGTTAAGTGAATCTGGCTTCCCCACCGACTTTGCTGATCAGAAGGTCGCAAAAGGGGATCATACGACCCCGGGACACTGCAACCGTCATAAATATGAACCAACTGCCAAGCATCCGAATTTTGATCACGTGACCATGGGGATGCTGCAACGGTCATAAGTGTGAAAAATGGTCATGTCACTTTTTTCCGTGCTATTGTAGCTTTGGATGGTCACTAAGTGAACTGTTGTAAATCAAGGACTACCTGTAAAAGCTAAGAAATTTATTGTGTCAAAAAGCTTTTATGAACATGAATCTATTCTGTCAGGTGCCAACAGTATTCAACTCAACGGCTATCTGCATCGGCCATAAGCATTGTGATGGTTCTGTCCAAGTTTATTATTTAAAAATAACAACAACGGCTTCATTGTAGTATCAAATCACAGCTGTGGGAAAAGAGTTGGATTTTCAAAGGCTTTCAGAACACCATTTATATCTTACTTTTCCTGCAAGAGCAGGTTTATTACATTCCTGCCTCCAGTTTCTTTGCAGAACAGCCAGTCTGTGCAGCGGCTGTGTAGATTTCAACCTGATCCTAATCCAGCACTTTAACCATTGTACTATACCATTGCCTTACTTATACAGGTAATCCTCAATTGACAACCACAATCAGGATCAAGTTTCCGGGCCAATTTTAAATTTTTGGTGGCAGCTGTTAGGCAAACCAATGCAATCATTAAGTAAATGTTGTGGTCATAAGTGTGATCCCATTCTTCCGAATAGGTGTTTTTTTTGTCAGAAACTGGCAAAAAGCACCGCAAATCATTGCCGGGTGATCGTGGGACACTGCAACCACACAAACAGGTGAGTCAGCTGCCAGGTGCCCAAACTGGGACCACACGATTGTCTGTCTGTTTGTGGCATGACATTTGACAACAGCCAGAAGTGCTTTCCAGGCCATTAGGCAGCCATTCTCGTTCCATCCTAATTTAAAATGGTCATTAAGCAACTGATGGTAAATCAAGGGCTACTTGTAATAACGATCCCAAGTTATAAGGTGTCTGAATTACCATTGTACTGGTTGCCAGGTGGGAAGGAAAGGTCGGAAACCAGTTATGCACTCGAAAGCCAAGGTGCCAAAGCTCCAGTAATCCACTGTGACTGTGTATTTCTGTTGTTCTAGCAGTTCGGGGGCCTAGAACATGAAGAACACAAATCTGGCTACCAATGCAATCCCATACTTGCCTACACAGAAAGCAAAACCCAGCAGTTGAATAGGACTTATTTTCAATTAGGGAACATTCCTCTATCCACTGAATCTTCTTTAAAAGGAAGAACTCTTCTGACTGTCATTTCCTTCCCCTTCCCCTATGAAGCCTGAGCCTGGTAAGAACAATGGATGGGTGAGAACTCACAAGAGGAAATAATTTTTGCCACATCTGTCATGGAATTTATTACTACAAACTACAGTGATTCTCAGCCATTCGGGTCATGGTTGTCCCAAAAGTGCTTTTTCAAGAGGCAACTGGAGCTTCTTACTTTTATTTGAAGACGTTTTGCTTCTCATCTAAGAAGCTTCTTCGGCTCTGAAGAGTTCAAGAAGCTTCTTGGATGAGAAGCGAAACGTCTTCAAAGAAAAAACAAGAAAGTCCAGTTGCCTCTTGAAAAAGCATCTTTGGTACAGCGATGTTTATTACGTTATGAAAAATGATAAGGTCAACATATAGAGGAAGAGGAGGTGGAGTTTGGACAGCTCTGCTCATTTTATTACCTATAAGAGACAAAATCAATACAGACCAGACAATTCTCTGTACAGGAAAAAAAATTAGTCTCTGCCAGGAAGACAAACATTTACGTGTCATAACTGAAATGCTTTCCCCCAATGTCATCCTGGCAACCTGCTCGTCTCAAATTCAATATGCTTGTGTTCTTCAGGGCAGAGCGCTGGCTCAGTAGTTAAGATATTAGGCTTCTCAGCTGGAAAGCCAGCAGCCCAGATTCAAGACCCGGGTGCCATGCGATGGGAGTGAGCTCCTGTCCTTATCCCAGCTCCTGCCAACCTAGCCGTTCAAAAGCATGCAAATGCAAGTAGATACATAGGTACCAACACAGCTCCGTGACATCATGCTGGCCATATGAGCAGGGAAACATCTTTGGACAGCTCTGGCTCAATGGCCTTGAAATGGGGAGGAGCACACACACACCCCTACAAACAGACGGTAATGACTAGTGGAGCAAAACCCACAGGGACTCCTTTACCTTTACCTTATTATATTCTTAATACGTGAAATCTTATTCTACGATTCTGAAAGCCCCACTGCTTATTCTAAAAGATTGCTTACCAGATACTGCAAAGTCCCAACAAAGGATGTGCAAAGACTGCCTTGATCCAATTCTTTGGCATAGCCCAAGTCAATGATCTTATGTATTAACTAAAGAAAAGCACAATGATGAGATATGTGAGCATGCTGAGAATGCTGGGAGAGAGAAATGTAATTTATTGTCTGGGTTCGCTCGACTTTCTAAGCCCAAGTATGCTGGATTATTATTTAACATGTTGTGTAAAATCAGCTAATACGATTGGCAAACCATGTTTTATACTGCAGACGGTGGCCCAGACACAGACTATTGTAGATTATTCAATAAATTAGAATCAATATCTTGTATAAATGTAACTGCATTTTATTGCAAACTCTTAATGGGAAGTGGTGTATCAATTATTTAAAACAATCACTCCCTGGAAAGATACAATTAAATGCCTCCGGCAAGACCACAGAGGTGTCTGAAATCCTAATCCTTTCTTGTTCACAAGAAGGGGGCCACAGAAGCGATGCACAGTATGGCTAAATTTGGAAAAAAAGATCCACAAAAACCAGCCTGCCTACGGAAGCTGAATAGCAAGATCTCCATACAGTGTATCATCAAAACAAACTGTGCAACAAGCCAAGAACTGAGTAGAACAGGGGTGTCAAACTCAATTTCACTGAGGGCGGCATCAGCATTGTGGTTGCCCTCAGGGGGCCGGGTGGGCGTGGCCAGGGTGGGCATGGCCTACTGGGTGGGCGTGGCTAGAGTGCATATGGCCTACTGGGTGGGCTTGGCCAGCTCTACATCGTTCGCATCAAGGGTGCCTATGGGGGCCTGGGCAGAAGTGGGACAGATCTGAGGGTCTCTGGCAGGAGGAGGGTCTCAGGGCCAAGGCAGTGGGGGCCGTTCCCTCACTGTTTCCAGGATGGCTTCGCGGGCCACATGAAACCACTTTGCGGGCTGGCTCCGGCTCCCGGGCCTTGTGTTTGACATGTCTGGAGTAGAAGGAAAAGAGTCGAGGAAAAGGGCTGAGTTAAGAGGAAAAAGGTTCCTAAGCCCTTTGTACACAAGAAAGCAGCCCTGAAAGTATTGTTTACACCACCCAGATGGGTGGACTTCAACAACCCTGACTGGGGAATTTTGGGAGTTGAAGTTCACCCAACTTCTGGGAGTTGAGGTTGAGAAAAAGTGAATTAGTTAATTGAGCAAGCGACTGAGCATTAACTACCTCCAGATTCTATTTCCTTCTTTTTCTGACTAAATGTGAGAGGTCCGTCTCTAAAGAGTGAATGAGAGCCATCCCCAGTCTTCTCCTCATATGCCACATTTTTGACAGAAGGGAAGAGCTATGTCTAACCTCCTGTACTTTATGAGGAATGAGGAAACGTACCAGAAGAATCTTACTCACCCTCTCTTCACCTTGTTGCAAAACTATGTTCTCTGGTTTCAGGTCTCTGTGAATGATTCTGTTCTCATGAAGGTAACGCAGGGCTGAAGCTGATATTGAGAAAAAAATTACAGCCAACCAAGTCCATCATATTAAACAAATACTCCACTGTGTTTTCAGACAAACTGAAACAGGTTCAGAAAAGTAAGTCAGGTGGATCAAAGGAACAGAAACGATGCTTTACATGGAGAGACTGAAGAATTTGAGTTTGCTTAGGTTTGAGAAAAGATGGCTCTGGAGAAGCATGATCCCAGAATTTAATCTGAGTCGTTCACCAGGTCCAGAGACTTAGTCTTCTGAGAACAAATCATGCATTGCAAAGATCTATTGGAAGTGGGAGATACTTCCAATGTAATCTACCGGATCCCCTGCATGGATTGCCCCTGTGACTATGTAGGATAGACAGGGAGGAAGCTAACCACCAGACTGCAAGAACACAAGCGAGCACTCAGATGAGGAGCCCCGAACTCATTGGTAGCCTCACACGGCAATGAACAAAAGCATACATTCAATTTTGCAGCTACTAAGATTGTTGGTCGAGCAGGTACAAAGATAGCCAGGAAAATGATTGAGGCCTGGGAAATGGGCTCCTTGTCAGTCAACAGGAGTGCTGATTTACCACCAACTTATCAGGTACTTAGGAGCCGAGGACTTGGCAGCACAAGGAAACAACAGCCAATAGCCAGCCATCAACACACCAACCAACCCATACACTCAACCAGGCACCACAAAAATGCATAGAATAGCCTAAAGCACACATTCCTATAGAGAGAAGTACCCTGAGGATGGGCTCCAGCACGAGTTCAAAAGTTCGGAAAACTAAACCTTTGGTGGCCGACCCAGATTGGATCCTGCAACATTATCCTGGGACACGTATATTTGCCTTTATTCGTAAGCATGATTCCAACTGTGGACTTGGGTCCTGCTAGTTACTAGGAGCAGGGTTTTCTCTACAGCAGCTACTCATTTATGAAACTTTCTGCTTAAGAAAGTACAACTGGACCACCCACCATGGCTTCAGGTGATAGTTTAAATGTAATATTGCAATTTTAATGGACTTTTGGATGAAATTTTTACATTACTTTATGGCAGTGTTAAAACATAATTTATAATGCATTTTATTTTCAATTAGTGTTTTGTGCATTGCTCTGGACTTTCTTTGGGAAAATCACCATCATCATCACTCTTCAAGGCTATTGGCCAACAATGTGTTCTTTATTAACTAGAGTGCAGGATCAGATCTTAAGTGACAAAGAGACAGACGTTGATTGTATGTATGATAAAATCTCCTTAATGAAACAGCAGTTCAATGGAGTCAGCAACCTAATGTGGGAGTGGTTTTTTCTTTCCTGGGTGCATTCAAGCAGAGACTAGACAACCTTTTTGCCAGAGATACTTTAAGATGGGTATCTGTCAAATATAGAGTCAACTGAATGGGTTAAATGACCTTTTGTTAGACTAGGACAGGGGTAGGCAACCTCGGCTCTTTTATGACTCATGGACTTCAACTCCCAGAATTCCTGAGCCTGCTGGCTCAGGAATTCTGGGAGTTGAAGTCCATGAGTCATAAAAGAGCCGAGGTTGCCTACCCCTGGACTAGGATTTGATGATAATGCGGGGGGGGGGGGGGGAAACAGCAGAAATGTCAGACAACAACACTACAAAGACTCAGAGCACCGGAAGCAGGGAAAGAGCATTTAAATAAGGCCACTGAGCAGAATCTGTCCTCATGGAATATGAGCAGTGCTATAACGCTCTAAAATGGAATGACTGCTGAGGCATACAGGCATTAGTTAACCTCCTCAATGTATAAAAACATAGAATCATAGGGCTGGAAGGGACCTCAAAGGTCTCCTAGTCCAAACTTCTGCTTAAAGCAGGAGACCATACACCCACCCTGGTCAAATGATTGTCCAGTCTATATTTTTAAAAACTTCCATTTTTCCTGCACATGATCTATGTTATTAATTTTAAAAAAATACCCAGAGCATTTTAGAATGAGCATTTTGCCTTAAAAGATTAAACTGAAAAAGGAGGAACAAAAAGGAGCGGCAGGAAACAGATTTCAAATTTGCTAAACTGAATCAATAGCATGAAAGCAATTGTAATAAATGCAGTGCTGTTAATGCATGTGGTTGCTTCCATATGCTCATCTGGCAGGCCGTTGCTGGAATATGGCCAAACTCGGAACTGTTTCAACTCCACTCTGCTATCTTTGATCCACTTCTTGAGGATTTCTTACTTTAGATCTGGCCCCCAACATCTGATACTTACCAATATCTGATAATAAAATGAGAATTTCCTTCTCACGCAGGCCACAACAATTCTCAAACTGGTTCAGATGCTATGGAAGAAAAAGAAAATAACTTTTCTTTATATAGGTTTTGCATTTTGCAGGATAGCCAAGTAATTTTGTTTTATTTTTCATGAATCTATCACTTAGTTCTACAAGGGGAGATCTGTCAACTAACAAATAACATTTCCAGAACTGACTTTCAGAACTTCTATCAAGTCTAAATGTCTTATGAAGATTCTCAATCATCCAGGTCATGTCCCAAAGGTACTTTAAAGCACACTTGCCTTTTGGAAAAATTTGTCTTTGGCTATATCAAGCCCAGCAGTACAGCTCTTCTACGCTGTACAGGTTCTCAAAGCAGGATATATTTATATTCTGTATCTAAAATCATAGCGCATCTTGAAGGTAAAATAAGTTTTGGGTCCCAAAGAAGAGTGGGGTAGAACAGACTTTACAAAACAGCATACTAGAGGGAGACGATTTTGATGTCACCAGCCTAGCATTTAGCAATGTGTATGGAACTGCGGGACGCGGTGGCTCAGTGGGTTAGGACGCTGAGCTTGTCGATCAGAAGGTCGGCAGTTTGGCGGGTCGAATCCCGAGTGCCACGTAACAGAGTGAGCGCCTGTTACTTGTCCCAGCTTCTGCCAACCTAGCAGTTCGAAAGCACGTAAAAAATGCAAGTAGAAAAATAGGGACCACTACGGTGGGAAGGTAACAGCATTCCATGCGCCTTTGGTGTCTAGTCATGCCGGCCACATGACCACGGAGACGTCCTCGGACAAGCGCAGGCTCTTCGGCTTTGAAACGGAGATGAGCACCGGCCCCTAGAGTCGGAAACGACTAGCACACATGTGCGGGGGAACCTTTACCTTTATGGAACTGCGGTGACCCAGCAGGACATCCCTGACCTACAACCACAATTGGGACTCAGGCTTCCGTCGCTAAGGGATGAGTTTATTAAGTGAGTCATGCCTGATTTTGTGACCCTTTTTTCCATGGTCGTTAAGGAAATCATGTGGTTGTTAAGCAAATCTGGCTCCCCCCATTGACTGTGCTTATCAAGAGCTGGCTGGGAAAGTTACAAATGGCAACTCTGAACAGTCGTTAAACAAATGGTTGCAAGTCAAAGACTACCTATACAAGTAGGAACTGAGTGCCATACAGAAGGCAAGTTTTGCAACAACTGAAATTTAGTACCGAGTCCTGCTTTAATGAAGTAAATGTGGATTTCTCTTATTTTGACAACTGGAAATCATATTCCCCAAAATTTTCCATAACCCTCCTTGGAGAAGGATGATTTTTTAAATTTTTTTAAAGTTGTTTGTCATACTTCAATCTCTGGTTAATATGTTTTGCAAATTAGAACATTATCTATTATAAAGGGTTTTTTTTCCCTAAGGGAACAGGATGTATAAAAGCCTCCACTGGAAAAGATGCAAAAATTAATTACTTCACTCATCAGGAAGCTGAATCCTCCAGGTTTCTGAGAGATGAGATAGTCTCCATAGAAATAAAATCCTGAAACATTTTACATTTCTCTAAGTATTTATTTTCCACTTCAGAGGGAAAAAAATGTTCTGGCACAATTAATCTATCAACCTACTGGAATACAGCCAACTCATACCAACATGAGATATATTGAATTTATTTACAGTTGGGGAGGATCTACTATACACTATCATCAGATTGTTGGGTGTAAAAGCTGACACAACTAATACCGGTAATATTCCAGTTCTGGACTCAGGACAAACAGAGATGTTTCTCCCCCAGAATCTCATTCTTCACTTGCTGCCCCCAGTCTCCGATGATCTTGCACTCATGTCTGTCTACACTGCAACCACTTGGCCAGAATAACAGAGTAGGAAGGGACCTTGGAAGTCTTCTAGTCCAGTGGTCCTCAAACTTAGCCCTTTTATGAGTTTTGGACTTCAACTCCCAGAATTCCTCAGCCAGCGTGCCTGGCTGAGGAATTCTGGGAGTTGAAGTCCACAAGTCATAAAAGGGCCAAGTTTGAAGACCCCTGTTCTAGTCCAACCTCCTGCTCAAGCAGGAAACCCTATAATCAATGGCTCTTGATCTGTGGTCCATGGAACCCTGGGGGGACCACGATCTTGTCACAGGGGGGGTCTGCGAAAGCTTGAAGAAACATTATGATTTAAATCTTAAGTATTGGTGGTCCGTGGACATGGTCCGTGGCCACGGAAGATATTTAAAGGGGGTCTGTGTGAAGAAAAGGTTGAGAACCACTGCCCTACACCATTTCAGACAAATGGTTGTCCAATCTCTTCTTGAAAACTTCCAGGATTGAAGCACCCTTAACTTCTTGAGGCAAATGGTTCCACTGATTAATTGTTCTAACTGGCCATGCCAGCGACTACGTTATATGGGCCTATATCTTGGGAATCAGCCATTCGTAAGAATATTATTGAATATACAGCTGACCGCTTAGGAATGTCTTTTTTGGACAGAGAAGCCAAATCTGCTTTGTCAGCTGCCTTAACCTCTTTTGAAAGAGTCGTCCCAAGGAATCCAGAGACAAGAGAGAACGGCTATGTCGGGCTTGCAAAAGGAAGAGCATGTTTGTAGTCAACACCATCTTCTCAATTTCATTTGTTCGTTCTTTCTACATTTTAATGTTTATTTTTCCATCCTGATTAAATCTTTTCTCTGAGTCACATAAAAAGTGCACTGAAACTGAAGAAAGAAAAGAGTGTTCCAGGATGATACGTCCTTTGAAGCCGGAACTGGAAAAGGGCTTTCTCAGATCCAGGAAAATACTGCCTTGCTGAAGAGTTTGCTTACCAAAACAGAAAGTAACCCGTTTTTTGACACTTGCTTTCATTTTAAGAAATAGTAAAAACAAAAGTTCTATGCTACGCAGAGCGATAAATTTTATTTTAATTTCTTCAAATTACTACCAGTTT
This sequence comes from Vipera ursinii, assembly GCF_947247035.1. Taxonomy (NCBI): domain Eukaryota; kingdom Metazoa; phylum Chordata; class Lepidosauria; order Squamata; family Viperidae; genus Vipera; species Vipera ursinii. The sequence goes on along the minus strand of NC_139519.1, from coordinate 6,056,952 downwards.
ACAGGCTCATTTCATTAGATTTGCCTTACATAGCTCAACTTATAAGAATTAAAAAGCATTTAATTTTTTTTAACAATTTCTGATAATTTAATTTCCCTTTTTGGACAGAATCATTGTGCTAGGAAAAAGCCAAAGTGGAACATGTCATAAATCTGAAATCGTATCATAAGTACTTTTGGGGGTGGGTGGGTCTGTTCTAACTGTGAATAATCACTAGGTGAAGATTACCTGAATCTAAGGATAAATTAATTTCATAATAGCACTTAGACTTATATAGTGCTTCATAATGCTTTACAGCAGAGGTCCCCAACCTATGGACCACAGCCCACATGAATGGCTGGCCAGTGCACACGAGCATGTGTGCACACTCACCTCCCCTTATGCTGGTGCTAGTTGAGCTGCGAGCCTCTTGCCGGCGCTAGCTGCTCCTATAACTGCTATACACTAAGCAACAAGTTGTTTCAGAAGAATGCAGCTTCTAGATTAGTTATTTCTCCACCTTGGCAACTTTAACAAGTGTGAAACTCAACTCCCAAATTTCTCCAAACAGCATGGCTGGTTCAGAACTGTAGAAGTTGAAGTCCACACATCCTAAAGTTGCCAAGGTTGAGAAATATCATTCTAGACCCATGCCAGATTTTCAGGCAAGACCCGAACTATGCTCTGGAAAGTTAAAAGTATTTTCATTTCTTTCTGGCATGCAGGAACGTAGGTGCCAAAACACTCACCCTTCTAAGATCTCCTCCTTGGCAATATTCCATAGCCAGCAGTGGCAAGTCATTGGGTGCACCATTTTGCATCCCTTCTGGAACATCCCGGGCAGCTACCACATTAGGATGATTTAAACTATGAGAAATAAAACACATAGAGAATACACAAAAACTTGTGCAAACCTGGCACTCAACTTTAAAGCAATGACTTTATTGAATGCCTATATGTTAAGTGGCTAAGACAATAGAATAGAATAGAATAGAATAGAATAGAATAGAATAGAATAGAATAGAATAGAATAGAATAGAATAGAATAGAATCTGGAAGGGACCTTGGAGGTCTTCTAATCCAGCCCCCTGCTCAAGCAGGAGAACCTATACTATTTCAGCCAAGTGACTGTCTAGCCTCTTCTTAAAAATCTCCAGGGATGGAGTGCCCACCATTTCTGGAGACAAGCTGTTCCACTGTTCCACTGTCAGAAAGCTTCTCCTTAATTCCAGGTTGCTTCTCTCTTTGGTCAGTTTCCAACCATGGTTTCTCGTCCTGCCCTCTGGTGCTTTGGCGAACAACCTGACCCACTCCTCTTCTTTGTGGCGGCCCCTCAGATACTGGAATAGTGCTATGATGTCTCCCCTATTTCTTCTTTTCTTTAGACTAGCCAAACCCAGGTCCTGCAGCCGTTCTTCGTATGTTTTAGTCTCCAGGCCTTCTCTGAATTTTTTCCAAACTCTCAACATGTTTTTTGTGATAAGGTGACCAAAATTGGCTGCAGTATTCCAGATGTGGTCTTACTAGGGTTTTATAAAGCGGTACTAATACTTGAATGCTGTAACTTTGCAAAGGATTCTGGGGCACATTCAAAAGTATACTCTATCATTTTAATCCTCTGCTCACATCATCAGCCTATGCAAGCAGCACTCTTGTTCAAAATCCTTTGTTATCATACAGATTAAATATTTTAAGTACATTGTGTTATACTTTCAGTTCCGTGTATTCCTACGAAAATTAAATATATATATAAAATACAACTCTGCAAATCATACATTGCAAGATTAAAATAATTTAAGGTGAATTACCAAAAACCAAATGAGCGATAAATGCTGATACTATTTATGCAGAAATATATGTAATAGTATATTAATTAAAGATACCTTCATTTTGAAAAAGAAATACTGCAGAATTAGTTATTAAATTCCACCACAAAATAAGCAACAAGATCTCACACTGCGCTTTATACACAATCTAAAGATAAACAGCAAAAGAAAGATTTTTCTAACTCTCAAAGACAAGCATGAAGGGATCTCACTTCAAACAGATTGTTACTCAGGTAATCCTTAATCTTTTTTTTTACTATATACCGCTAAATATTGTAATTTACTTCAGAACAAACACACTTAGAATGACACTGTATTTCTATCTGACACTGATTAATTTCTTGACCTACAGAATGTTCTGTTTTGTTTTGGCACGCTCTTAAGCTTTCTGATCATCCTGAGTTTGCTTGCTGTTTTATGACCATCCAGGATTCATGCAGAGACCTTGGCAGCTTACTATGTTTTCCACTTCAACCGATACATGCATATATTTAATGCTTTACATATACCTCAAAAGGTTAGATTGTCTCAGAAATAGTCAAATTTGGCAACTCTGGATGTACGTCAGTACCATCACTGTTTCCACTTTCATAGGCTCAGGGTGTTGAGATTTGGCTCTACGAAGGTGGGACTTTGGTTTAAGACAAAATAAGTAATTCTTTTTCAAGTGACACACCAGGAAGCTCCACACTTTGGATCATGTTACCCATGCCATCTGGTATTTGACATCGGCTAAATAAATACTTATGCAACAGGATTATAATCTTCATGCTAATTGCTAAATCAAATGACTACTTCTCACAATATTTGTGGAAACTTTGTATTTTGCAGTATTACTCACCGTTTCATGATCTGTATTTCCAAACACCATCTTTCTCGGTTGCGGAGGCTCAGCTCCTGACGACACTGTTTGATTGCAATTTGCTCTCCAGTTTCCTATAAAAAGAGGATTTTTTTTTTCGTTCTTTCTCCAACAATGTAAATACAATGTGAAGACATTTTAAACTCTCAGGAACTGTAACAGGAATGTTAAGCTAGCTTTATACTTCATGTAAGTCATGATAAGTTTTAGTCATGATTTATCTTTGAGATGTGCCACTATATGAATTTGATAAATATTAAATAAGCCATGGTAGACAGTTTATACATAAATCTTAGTCAATATATCACTGTATCAAACCCATATAAGCTACTTTATGGCTTAGCATGATGAATGAACTCTGCCAGTGTGCTAGAGGGATATAATAATAATAATAAAGTTGGAAGGGACCTTGGAGGTCATCTAGTCCAACCCTCTGCTCAGGCAGGAAACCCTATACCAGGGGTCAGCAACCTGAAACAGTGAAAGAGCCACTCGGAACCAGTTCCCTCACAAAAGGAAAAACTGGGAGCCGCAAAAAATGTGTTCACATGCGCGTACATGCGTGCATGCACAGAACAGGGTTTGACTGAAGAGTGGAGCCAAGGCGAGATATGCACCTACCCTGCATATTTGAATTGATTGGTTGAACTTTTTTAGTCCCTTTTTTTTTGTACTGCACATGGCAGAGGACTGGGAGCCGCAGGAGACGGCTGAAAGAGCCGCATGCGGCTCCGGAGCCACGGGTTGCAGACGTGTGCCCTATACCATTTCAGACAAATGGCTGTCCAGTCTCTTCTTATAAACTTCCAGTTTTGGAGCTTCTGGAGGCAGGTTGTTTCACTGGTTAATTGTTCTAACTGTCAGGAAATTTCTCCTTAGTTCCAGGTTGCTTCTCTTGCTGACTTCTTTCCATCTTTTGCTTCTTGTCCTGCCTTCAGGCGCTTTGGAGGATAGCTTGACTCCCTCTTCTTTAGGGCAGCCCCCGAGATATTGGAACACTGCTATCATGTCACCTCTAGTCCTTCACTTCATTAAACTAGACATACCCAATTCCTGCAGCTTTTCCTTATATGTTTTAGCCTCCAGTCCCCTCATCATCTTTGTTGCTCTTCTCTGCACTCTTTCTAGAGTCTCCACATCTTTTTTACATCGTGGTGACCAAAGAGATCAGAAGATCTTGTTAAATCTGAGATCACAACAGCCCTTTGATAATTACTTTGATATTTCATGTTGTGACAGTCTTTTTTATTTTCTTGTTCCTCTTCTCCCTACCATCTTTCACTAGGAGAGCCTCTTGTTAGGATCTGTAGAGATCCAGGAGACAGTCATTTCCCCCCACCAATCTCATTAGCAGAGAAACAGATCTTCTAGGAGGTAAAATCACATGCTTTCTTGCTGAAATCCCCAGATCCACCCCGACTGTCAGCCTGGCAATTCTCACCTTGCCCTGCATAGAATAGAGGACACAATTTCAATGTGCTTTCTCCAGTCTGACTATTAAGAATGGTTGTCAACCACCCTGTTGCTGACAATGATGGAGCTGTAGTGAATATCTCTGAAAAATGCCAAATTGAAGCAAGCTGAATCCATGTTACATATAATTTGGCCAAGTTCTCTTTTTGTCAAATGGTGTTTCCATTACCCCTTTTCTGTTGCTTTAGACTTCACTTTCCCTTTCTCTCTTCCTGAATTAAAGCTTTCATGGCCTTACGGTCATGAACAAAAAATCAAAGATAACATTTCACACAATATGAGAAGAGGATTCTGGTTCTTGCAAGCTTCTACCACAATGATTTGTTTTCCTGGAAGAGCAATACACATTTAGGGTTTTCTATTGGCTTTGTGAAATCTAATCTTAGCTATGATCTATTCTAGGTTAATGCATAGCATCCATATCCTTCTACTGAAGTGCACTGTGTGCCCTAATTGGAGAGGGAGCGTAAGGCTGTGAAGTGAAGAGAATAAAAGCATGACTTAACAACTACACACACTAAGGACAGAAACAAAATATTTCTGCATGAGGTTCTTATAATGCAGGTAACCTAAGCACTTTTTAAAGCAACCACCATACTGCAAATTATTCACAGATTCCTGAATGCCAATTGTACAAGCAATGCCATAAAAAAACTTGCATTTGGTTGAGACCGTAGATTTTAATATGCTATTAAATGGTGGAACTGATGGCCATGTTCATCATACAAAATTTCCAATTTGAGACTCAATTCCTTAGAAGAGGACATTCATCTTCATTCAGATCAGAGCTTCCCAACCATATGCCTATTACAGGAGGATCTCAGAAATCATTCTGGTGGGACATGACAAGTCCTTGCAAAGGTAAGTCTTCTATATTTTATTCTCTTCATTATAATAAAAGAATGCTGCAGATATCTTCCTTCTTACTTTCAACCATCGAGGACTGCTGAGAGTCCCAAATCTGATGGAGTGACATTTAGAGGGACATGTGCTTGATAATGGTCAGTGATAGTCCCACGGATATTCAGTCCATCCCTATTATACTTTCAAAGTGGACACCTGAAGACCTTATTGCCAGAATAGTGGTACACCAAGGCCTTCTTGCCGTTATTTAATTAATTTGCCGTCCATCTAGTTTCAAAGCAACTCTCGGTGGCTTACAGCCTAAAAACATTAAAATTATCCAAAATACAGATTCCTAACCCAATAATTATGGGGGTTATGTTACTTTAAGATTGTTATTTTTTTTGTTTTAAAAAAAGGGTTTTATATTTAGGCTTGTTATTTGTAAGCCACTGGGAGTCTTTGGAATTAAACTAGCAATCCAAAATAAGGAATAAGGAATAAATGCTCAAAACCAAAACTCATGGATGCCCTCTGCTCTTTCTGAAATTGATTATTGAAATATATTTTAATTTTATAATTACATCTTAGCTGTTCTGAGGATTCAGAAATGAAACACCGTACAAACTGATAAAGGACACTGCAAACCAGCAAAGCCCAAAAGCTAGCTAGGAAAAGCTCAAAGCCAAAACCCTCAATACCTACTGTTATTTACTCTTTTCTGTTTTCATTTTTTTGGTTCAGAAATAAGGCACCGCTGAGACAAAGAAAGGAAGATAAAACTAAATAAACAAGAACACTAAAAAAAAGCTAGGAAAAACTCAAAGGCAAACCCACTGATGCCCTTTGCTCCTTCTATATCCGATTATTTTATATTTGCAGAGTCCTTGCTGCTTTGTTTTCTTGCAAATGTTTTGTTCCCAGACTAGGTAACCTCTTCTTTGCTGTGTTTATTATATACAGCAGCTTGTCTGGCCAGTGTTGGTGGAGATGCTGCGTTCTCCTTGATAATTCCTGCTTGATTGTTTGTCTGAGTTGATAGTTCTTTCATTAGGGTACTGTTTATTACTTTTGTCAGATGTCAATCTTGATGTTAATCCCTTATCTGGATGTTTATTACTGGCAGGGAGGCGTTCTCATCTTTTTATTTCCTTTTAGGGCATTTTTTCTATCTCTTTTGAATAGTGTGTAAATGTTTATCTGGGACGACCCAGGGCCCCGAACGAAGACAAAGCAGTTGGCTGGCAAGAGAAACAGTCCTTTAATCACTGCCCATCTTCCCCAAAAGCTCCCACATATGCTGGCAAGAGATCAACCAATGCACACACAGGCAAGACAGATAACACCAAAACAAAACAAAAACGTAAAGAGTCCTTTTAACTCTCGGCTTGCTTGCAGTCTGCAAAGAGAGACTTAGAAATGTCTTCTGTGGTTGTGAAGCAGGAACCAACCGGTCCGGATTTCAAGGTGTCCAGGTTAGACAAGAGCACAATTCACTAACTCAAGATAACCGGCAAATGCCCCACGGCGTCTCCTTATATCTTAGTCCCCAAGTGTGCCTTGTGAAATGCGGCCGGACGCTCTCCTCCCGAGCAATTGACTGCCTCCCTTGTTCTCTCCTCCTCTCTGCCCTCCTTGCTCTAGGACAGGGGTAGCACAGCTGACTCAGGAATTCTGGGAGTTGAAGTCCATGAGTCATAAAAGAGCCAAGGTTGCCTACCCCTGCTTTAAGATAAGGGGGAGGGGGGCTTGCTCCTCGCTTGCACTCTGCCTTTCCTGTTCCGAACCTGAAGGGCCCTGGCCTGCCTCAGCCTGCTCTTCCCTACAGTCCTCCCAAGCCACAGACACCCCCTCCTGGGCCTCAACCATGTCTTCCTCGGATTCGATGCTGGTACATAGCTGTAATCGTTTTGATATATGGTAGCAAGATAGCAAGTGTGTTAGTGAGCAGGGAGGTTGATAGATATATGATTAGATAAATAGGTATATAGTAGATAAATACAGAGAGCAATATATAATAATCACACACACACACACACACGGCAAATCTAGACAGCACACTAAAAAGCAGAGACATCACCCTGCCAACAAAAGTGCGTATAGTCAAGGCTATGGTCTTCCCAGTTGCAATGTATGGCAGTGAAAGCTGGACCACAAGAAAGGCCGAGCGCCAAAGAATTGAGGCCTTTGAACTATGGTTCTGGAGAAGACTCCTGCGAGTCCCTTGGACTGCAAGGAGATCAAACAGGTCAGTCCTAGAGATCAACCTTGACTGCTCTTTAGAAGGCCAGATCCTGAAGTGGAAACTCAAATCCTTTGGCCACCTAATGAGAAGGAAGGACTCACTGGAGAAGAGCCGAATGCTGGGAAAGATTGAGGGCAAGAGAAGAAGGGGACGACAGAGAATGAGGTGGCTGGATGGAATGACTGAAGCAGTAGGCATGAGCTTAAATCGGACTCCAGAAGATGGTAGAGGACAGGAAGGCCTGAAGGAACGTTGTCCATGGGTTTGCGATGGGTCAGACACGACTTCACAACAATATGTTTTCATAGATTTTCACAGGTACATGTATGTAGGTCTTGGCGTATTCAGGTCTTTTCTCGTGTAAGATTGATAGTGTCTTGGCAACGTTTTGACGAGATCCCACTCGTCATCTTGTCTTGGCTTTGTGCTTATATACACAAACACACAAACACACATATACACACATACATACATTTTTAAATTCTGTTTCAATATGGCTGACTTAAAACCCTCTCAGAGGTGGAGGGAAGTAAGTGATCCCTAAGTAAGAAAGAGCAAGAAGAGGCAGGACCGCCAAGAAGGGAAAAAGAAAGCTGGGCAAAGCGCCCCCCCCCACCAAAGGCCCCGCTCTGAGGCCTTATATGGGGGGGGGACGAGGAAGGGAGGGGCGGGGAGGAGCCCCACTGTGGCTCGAGGGCGCGACGGCCTCCCACAGGCGCAAGCTCGACTCCCCTTCCTCCCCCCTCCCTTCCCGCCTTTTTCCCGCCAATTCCTGTCAGGCGCGAGCGCGCGCGCGGGGGCCCCCCTCACCTTGTGCTGCCACCGGATGACGTTGCCGAAGCCGCCGGTGCCCAGCCGCTCACGCATCTCCCACAGGCCGCAGCTGCTCAGGGGCTGCAGAGGCGCGGGCGGCGAGGGCGCGGGCGGCGGCGGCGGCGGCATGGCTGGGCCGGAGGAAACCGGCGACAGCCTAAGGAGAAATCGTTGCCGCCTCAGCAGCAGCCGCGCTAGGCCAGGCAGCAGCCACTTCCGCGTCGCGAGGAGGAAACAGGGCGGTGGCCTGGAGGCCGGGTCTTAAAGGAGCAGCTCCGGAGGAGGCGGGGAGCCCGCGGAGCCGGCTGAGCGAGGCCCGGCGTCGGGGTCGCGCTGCCGACGAGGGAAGGCCCGCCGAGGCTCCAGACTGCAGCGCCTTGGCCGGCCAATAGAGGGCAGCGAAGGGTCGAGTTCTTGAGGCTGTGCTGCCCCCTGTTGGCCGGCAGAGGCTTTGCAGTCGCTCCCAGCCCTAGTGTAGACTCCGCAGGTTTAGAAGAGTACAGGTAGTCCTCAACTTAAAGCAGTTCATTTAGTGGCCGTTTTGAGGTTACAATGGCACTGGGAAAAGTGACATGATAGTTTTTGAGCGCTTGTGAATCCATGGTCATGTGATCAAAATTCAGACACTTGGCAACGGACTCATATTTATGATGGTATCAGTGTCCCTGGTTCTTGTGATTTGCAATTTTCTGACAAGCAAAGTCAATGGGGAAGCCAGATTCATTTAAGAATCAGGTTATTACTTGTCAGCTGCAGTGATTCACTCTGGCAAGAAAAGGCGTAAAATGGGGCAAAGCTCACTTAACAAAGGTTTCATTTAACAACTGCAATTTGGGGCTCCATTTGTGGTTGTAAGTCAAGGACTACCTGTACTGCAAAAACAGATTGGCTTTGGCCTGCTTTCAGAGAAACTGCTGGTGCAATTGGGGGTCTGAGTGGAGGGACCTGCAATTGCCCACCCTCTTCAAGTGGGTTCACACAACCTGCTGAATTCTAAACCCAGGTTAGCCAATATGCAATAGCCAAACCAACGAAACATAATTTGCTCTGCTCTGATTCACTTTGCAGATTAAGACACAAGTTTGGGTTCTCAGAACACCCTGAATCACAGTCACGCAATCTTGTTTTGATCTTGTATAGCAGGTTGTTCAAATGTAGCCACTGACTCAAAAATCTGCCAGCAACATTGTATCAATCCATCAGTGGGGTGGGTGCAGTTTAATTGTGATGCATCCGGCGGGCAGTTTGACACCCCTAAGTCATAGGATCACCTTATGACTGAATCAATTGTGCAAACCTGCAAGCCATGATTCACTGAATTATGGGTGACCTTGTCAGATGAAGGAGTACAGAAGGATAGTTTTACAGTTGGTAAGTCAGCCAATTAGTGTAATGTAGTGCAGCCTTTGGTAGTAATGCAAATGATTTCAGCTCTGGTCTGGCTCCTATATCATCGTAGGTCTGGAATTATTTAACTATGGTTCATTGAATTAACCAAAACTCTTGAGTTTTAATATGACCATCCACAAAGATAACAGCCCAGACAAAACCAGTCATAACCATTAAAAACGGGGGGCTGCAATTACACAATAACCCCAGGCTTGAGAACAAAGCCAAGCATTTTCTGGAGCCCCAGAAGATGGATCCTGTTTGCATCTGGATGGATGCTATTCCAGAGGGCAGAGGTTGGGACAGAGAAGGTACACTACCCACAACTGATTAAACTGTCTATTTAATTGAGAAGACCTACTAGTCTGCCTGAATGTACTAAGTGGGCAGAAATGGCTGAAGACAGGCAATCCTACAGCTAATCAGGCCCTATGACATGAAGGGCAGCCAGGAACGTGAATTGCACAGTGAGTAGTCATGAGTATGATCTCTTCCCTCCTGTTAACACTGATAGGAAATGACCATTTAGGAAAGAGGCAAAATAATGCAACACAATGCTTCCACTCTCAAACTGTCCAGCAGTTTCAGAAGAGTACCATAATATCAAAACCCAGTAAGACATTTAAGAAGCACAAGGATGGGTACACCACCCCGATCCCAGCTTCACCAGAGGTCACTCATAAGCACGTCCAGTCTCCATAATATACCCTAGTTTGAAACCTAACTGAAACAGACCCCAATAATCCATTTCCTCCTGGATCCTTTGTAGCTGTCATCTGACTACCTTCCTCACAACCATCTCCACAAAGGGGAGATTTATTGATTTATTTATGCAATTTGTACTGCCTCTATCTCAAAGATACAACTGGGTGCTGCTAAAAATACGAGACAAAAACAATATATAAAAAATACAGGGGCTAAGAGAAAAAAACCACAGTCAATGTAACCAAGATATGGACTCAACCACACATTCTGGGTCCTGGGATCAGCAACAAAATCCGACTTTAGGGACTTTCAGAAAGCCAGTGGGGTTGGAGCAGCTCTAATCTCTGGAGGAATGATGTTCCAAAGAGAAGATACCACAACAGAGAAAGGTGTCCACCAGGGACCTAGCAGATGACATTCCCTACAGATGGGACCTGGAGCCTGCCTATTCTCCTGTAACCCACAAGATCACTACCAGCTCATTGGATTCAACCTGGAAGCAGATTGGCAACCAGTGCAGCTCACAGAGCAGAGGTGTTCCATGTGCTGAACGAAAGGTGCCTATTACTGCCGATGCTGCTGCGTTGTGTATCACCTACATGGCAGTCCCATGTAGAACATATTGCAATAGTCCAGTTAGGAAGCGATCAGGGTGTGATCGTGAACAGGGTTCTCAGTCCATGAACTGGCATGGAACTGACTTATTTGAGGGACCACCTCCCTAACTATCTCTCTGTCCCATTTGATCTGGCAGAGAAGGCATGTGTCAACATTAGAATAAGCATAGCTGCAGCCATTTTTTTCCTTCTCCTTTCTAGCTGACACATAGCATGGAGGGAGGGGCACAGAGGGAGGAGGGTTGCCAGGGGTTGTGCTAGACAAAAAAGGCTTTCTCAGACTTTCTCTCATGGGAACCAAGGTCATCGGCTGCTCCCGAGACTGCGGGCTGGGCTTTTCATGAAAAGCCCACCAACAAGCTTGAGTGGGGAAATGGGAGTTGCTTACATAGCCTTAGGGTGGGATTTCTTAACTTTTTATTGGGGAATTATTGCACATCTCTTCAGACATGGTATCACTTTTAAAGTACCGACACTTTGTATCAGTAAACATGTTTTTTGAGGAATTTCCAAGCCTGGGAGTTCTGCTTTATTTGTCTCTGTCTGTCGGAACCATGACATCAAACCAAGTCTTGCTTGGGGATAGCAGTATAGACCCAGTGAAAACTCGAGATGGAGTTTGTCAGAGCTCAGGCTGGTGCTCCAGCCACCAAGGAGGTGTGACTGGCAGGGCCCTTGCAGCCACCAGCATCTCCCAAGCACCAGCCAGGGCTCTTTCCTTTCTTTCCATCCGCAGACGAAGCACCCTGGGACGGCAGCAATAAAAGCTCCTCTCCAGCGGTTACAGGTGTGCTCCTGCCCTGAGAGGCAGCCTCGGCTTGGAAGAGGTCCGCTAAGGCTGTAGCTCCTTCCTGCAGTACCAGTGTCCCAGTTTGGATCAACCTGGTTTTCGGCTGAGCCCCTGCCAAAGTCCTGTTGCTGCTAGCAACATTTTCAACTTTCTCCTCCATCTCGAGTTTTCACTGGGTCTTTCCCGCTCTCCCCAAGGGAGGCTTGGTTTAATGTCATGGTTCCCTAACCCCAATACAAAGTTAAGAAATCCCACCCACCCATCCCAAGCAGCTACATTTCCCCATTCAGCTTGTTGGTGGGCTTTTCTTGAAACACTCAGGAGTAGCCCATGACCTTGGTTCCCATGAGAGAAAGTCTGTTTTGTTGAGCACAACATCTGGAAACCCTGTCCTTCCATGCCATGTGGCAACTAGGAATGAGAAGGAAAAGATGGCTGCAGCCATGCTCATTCTAAGGTTTGACAGGCTAAGCAGAATGTGTAATCCAGATTCCTTCTGATCTAGTCCTCACACCTATTGTGATTTTTAATAATCACATCTATGTTGCCTATTGCTTTTTATAAGCAAATAAAAATATATTCTTTTCTATTCATAAGTTCTGAAATTTGTACATTATTGTGCCTTGTTTATCTGATTAGTGTTACTTTGTGCTTCCTCAGCAGTTGTAACCAGTTATGACTTTCCATGGATGGAAAACGTGCAAAACAGCTCAGAAGTTCCTGATCTTCAGTTAATTACACATTATTCCAAATGGCTGAGGTAATTTGTAATTTTAAAGAAGTGGTTTGTGCACATTTACAAAATGGCTGCCCTAGTGGGCATAATCAACAAAAAAAACCCATATCAATTTACCATAAGAAATAGTGGTTCCCTGCCTGTTAACCTCTGTTTGTTTTCTGTTCCTACAAGTATCACCATTTATTCAGCATAGAACTGAGTTATATATCTCCAAGGGATAAAAATTCCATAAGAAAAATAAATGCCTTCACATCTTACAGGCTGAATGTTCACAGACTGCATTTTCCACTGCAAAATCAGTGCTCAGAGAAAATGACAATTTCCTTCAGCCCCTCCCATGTCTCTGTACTGTAGTATATTTTCTCCTGTTATATCTAACAACGGCTACTCCAACTAGTGTTTTCTATGCTCTTAAAATGGCTGGATAAGGCAAAAATATCTTGATTTTAGCTTATAAAATAGTCCATCATCAATTGCATATCAGGAAGTCAATTACCTGTGGGATTATCATGGGGTAGTCCTTTTATGACAGTTCCAATTACAGAAGCTGTAGGGAGACTAGATATCTCCCTGGCTCTGAGATGCTAATTTTAGAACACATAATTATGGCTTTGTGATCTGTACTGACATTACAACCCACTGCTTTTCATTTACCAAACACTGTTCGCAATCACTTTTCATGTCTACGTATCGCCAAGTGTGGTAGCCCTCTGAACTACATTTTGCAAAAGGCTTTAGAGAAATCCAAAATGGCTAAAAATGAGCACGCCACGAGGGCTACATTAAGAATCTTTTCTCTTACACTCCATAACCAGTACAGTATCATAGTTTCCTTTTCCTTCAGCTTGTTTGAGCTGAAGTCATTTTAAGACTGGAAAGGGCTACATATTTTGAAAAGTGCTAAAAGGTGAGCAATATTTTAGATATGGCCACTTTGTAATTCTCCTATGTTGGGGCAATAATGCTGGATCACTGTCATCATCACAGTTACAGGATGGAGGGAAATGTCCTCTCTAATTTTGGGGTTCAGAAGTGATTGTGTAAACCACCTATTAAATTATCTGGATATTCCACATGACACCTATGAGATCCAGTCCATTAAGTTTCTACATATTGATGTCATTGTCAATATGTTAGATGATTTCAAAACACTAGATAAATCTATTAAAGTTAAGTCAGTCGAGAACAACCATTTACAGGCCTATGCAGCCTTCTGAGCAGGATCGAAGCTAGAGCCATTGTTATGCGATTACACAGTTGTCCTCAAATCCTGCTGTGCTGCTGCCTTATCTTGGCAGAGTGTTGTTACTGGGAGGGACGAGCAAAGAACATTGGAAGTGTTGCCAAGCGGATGTAATCCCAGCTGAGTCAACAGCTAGAAGGTCATCTCAGCTGCCCAGCTAAAGCAGTTACGTTGGGTAGCAGTAATGGTGAAATATTCTAAAAGCGGGTGGATTGCTTTGGTGTCAAAGATATGGGCATCATTTCATCCTGTGTAGGAGGTGGCAGTGATAAGGTATTCTTACCAAGAAATTCTTATTAAAAACACAGTGAAAAATGAAATGAGTCAACCATGCATTGGCATCTTAGGTGTCAGCAAACTGAAATAGAATAGAATAAGAGTTAGGAGGGACCTTGGAGGTCTTCTAATCCAACCCCCCTGCTTGGGCAGGAAATCCTATACCATTTCAGACAATTCTTCTTTAAAATCTCCAGGGTTGGAACACCTACAACTTCTGGAGGCAGGTTGTTCCACTGATTAATTGTTCCAACTGTCAGGAAATTTCTCCTTAGTTCCAGTTTGCTTCTTTCCTTGATTAGTTTCCATCCGTTGCTTCTTGTCCTGCCTTCGGGCGCTTTGGAAAATAGCTTGACTCCCTCCTCTTTGTGGCAGCCTCTGAGATATGGGAACACTGCTATCATGTCACCCCTGGTCCTTCTTTTCATTAAAGTAAGTAAGGTAAAGGTTCCCCTGCACATGCGTGCTAGTCGTTTCTGACTCTAAGGGCCGGTGCTCATCTCCGTTTCAAAGCCAAAGAGCCAGCGCTTGTCCAAGGACGTCTCCGTGGTCATGTGGCCGGCATGACTAGACGCCAAAGGCACCACGGAACGCTGTTACCTTCCCACCGTAGTGGTCCCTATTTTTCTACTTGCATTTTTACGTGCTTTCGAACTGCTAGGTTGGCAGAAGCTGGGACGAGTAACAGGCGCTCACTCTGCTACGCGGCACTCGGGATTCGACCCACCAAACTGGCGACCTTCTGATCGACATTAAACTAGACATACCCAATTCCAGCAACCATTCTTTATATGTTTCAGCCTCCAGTCCCCTAAGCGTCTTTGTTGCTCTTCTCTGCACTCTCTCTAGTGTCTCAACATCTTTTTTTTATAATATGGTGACCCAAACTGGATGCAATATTTCAAGTGTGGTCTTACCAAGGCATTATAAAGTGGTATTTTCATGTGATCTTGATTCTATCCCTCTGTAAATGACTGGAATTGGACATTTTTCATTGGAATATCATACTGTTTAGTACCAAAATACCTGATACTCCCTTTCTACAAGAACCATTGATGGAACATCTACAAAAATACAGTAAATAACAGAAAAAGAATCTGTGAAGGTTCTAACCAAGCTGTGCCAACAAAACTGAAAAACAACACAGTGCCCAACCTATTGGAAAAGATCATTCTAAAACATTTTGGCACATATTTGATACTTTTCCATAGTGCAGTTGTAACACTAGGCATGTGACAAGCAATTACAGGCACCAGTTCTTCGTGTTTTTCTTCAGTTGTTTAGCCTAGCTTTTTGCCTTTGAATAAGCAGGAGTTGGAAATATTACTCCTTTTATTTCTAAACCCCAGAGGGAAAGAAAGGGAGAGAGAATTTATTTAATTGTCGCTAATCTATGAGAGAAACTATGGCTGCCCCTCCCAACTTGGCCTTCTAATGGCACTTTTGTTCTCTTTCCAGTAAGTTTCACAACTATCCAATCTATTCAGTTCCATGATTTTTTTCTAATCGGATTAATAGTACACTGCCCAGAAAAAACTGGCCTGCTTGATTCCTACTTAGCAGGAACCGTCTCCTAGCAGCAGCCTTTGAGTAAAATGGCAAGCATTGTAACTTGAAACATACTGTAGTCAACAAAGCAATGAAGCCAGGGCTGCCTAACGTCTTCGTCACAAAAGCAAGCAGGCAGAAAGGCGATTTCTGAGGGGGGGAAATTGTGCCAGGAAATGCCAGATTGACATGTGCAGTGCATCCTAAGAGTGAGGCAATTGTCCCATGGGGGGGGGATATGCTGCAGTAGTATCCACAGGCTTCTCATTGCAAAGAACTCTGGAATTCTATTGTTTAGTTTAACATATGAATCAAAAGCCTGATATTCCAAAGGAAATATTAAGCCACAAGAAGTGCAGAGCACAGCTAGAGAGTTTCATTGGGAAGCACATGGTGGTTTTGTTCTGTTGTCATTCCTATATCCCCCCACTCCAAGCATTCTGGGACTTAAATGTGACCCTCTTTCTCCAGGAATCCACAAGTAGAAGTAGTGGCCCTACAGATTCTAATCAGCACATATCTTCTGCAGTTGTCTTCCTTGATTGTTTTTATTTTAATAATTTCCCACTCTATTCATCAGTTTGATGCAGACATGTCAGCTTTTTCCCCATTGCTGGCAATGGGGTGGGTGCGGTTTCTTGTGATGCGTCTGGCCCATGGGCCGGCAGTTTGACACCCCTGGTTTAATGCCTTCCACTCTGAATAATTTCTTATTCAGGGTATAAGGGAACCGTCCCATTCTTTTGCCCCCTCTTCTCAAGTTGCTTTTGATGTCAGCAAGCTCGCTATGGACTCTGCAGTGTGAGTGCTTTTCCACCAGGTGGCACCTTTGCACACTTCCAGGGGCTCCGAAGGTAACGCGCTCCGGGTTTTGATCTTGTTGAGGTCTTCCCAATTCTTCTAATTTGATCATAAATGGCCTCCCTGCAAAAGAAGATTGAAACAGGAAGGAAAAAGAGAATATGTAAAAACACAGCACTTTCTCAAATGCCAGTTTCTAAAACTTGCTAAAATACCAGTTAAACAAAAAGTTTTAACGGACTACAAAGCAGTGGCGTAGCGTGGGTTGTCAGCACCCGGGGCAAGGCAAGTAATTTGGGCCCCCTAACCCGTGGATTTTAGCACTCGAGTCTCTTCCACTAGATTAGTTAAAGAAACCCTTACCCCCAACATGTATTGTTTGTTATGAAAATACTGATGTAATTAAAGTAAAAT
This sequence comes from Vipera ursinii, assembly GCF_947247035.1. Taxonomy (NCBI): domain Eukaryota; kingdom Metazoa; phylum Chordata; class Lepidosauria; order Squamata; family Viperidae; genus Vipera; species Vipera ursinii. The sequence continues at coordinate 6,040,389 of NC_139519.1, read as the reverse complement.
GCCGCTGCACTGTCCCTCCCCCAGATAGTCCCTCGTTCTCTCTCTGCACCGCACGCCTGGCACCCCCCCCCTCCACAGTGGGTGGCGACCCGGCAGCTCGGATCGGATTTGCACAGCCAGCACTGCTGTGAGAGAGAGTGAGTGAGCCAGGCAGAGGCAGAGAGCTGCGAGTGCGAGCGCGGCCCCCCAGATGTTGCGCCTGGTGCGGCTGGCCCCCCCTGCACCCCCCACGCTACGCCACTGCTACAAAGTACATACAGAAGACCATCTCTTAAGACCAAACATTTTTGGAAATACCGTAGACCAAAGAATTGGAAGATCATTATTTATTATGAAGGACTGAGGATTTTTTTTTAACATAGGTAAAGAGGGGATGGCTCCTCATACATCACTTCTCAGGTCTCCTAAAAATTTTTTAAGAGCTGTAACTATTAGAGGAGGACGTTGTAATTCCCCTCAGCCAAGGCTTCTGGTGTCCAATTGTCTATGATTTTACTTTATGTTTTTCTTTTGTTGTACTTGTATTTTGGTCTGTGACCGCAAACAAATAAATTATTATTAACATAGGTAAAGACCCAGAATTATATAAATACAAGCTTGGTTCATAAATGACTCTAAAGTTTATAGTTTAATTTTGGCTTAGTATGTTGCATGAATCCATTCACTGTGGTTTGTAAGCTATAATTCGTGAATTAGCATATGGTGCAAAGGAACACACGGATGGTCTAGTGAAATATCCATTTCAGTATTTTTGTGAAATTCTAAAGACTGGATGAGTCGCTCTTTGAGGAAAGCGGGCACTTTAATAACGAGATAGCAGAATAGCAGAGTTGGAAGGGACCTTGCAGATCTTCTAGTACACAGGTCGGCAACCTGCGGCTCCCAGCCGCCCGGTGCGCGCGCACCTCTTCCAACGGGCAGTGGTGCACGCGCACCTCTCCAAATGGAGAGTGGCACCGCCCGTTTGGAGAGGTGCACGCGCACCTCCCTGAATGGGCGGAGTTGCGCGCGCACCTCCCCAAACCTTTGGGGAGGTGCGCGCGTACCTCCGCGCGAAGGGGCAGCGGTGCCGCTCTTTGAGGAAGCTGCCGCGGCCCGTCTGTGAAGCTGCCGAAAGCGGCAGCTTAGCAGACGGGCCGCAGCAGCTTCCTCAAAGAGCGGCGCCCCTGCCCATTCCGAGAGGTGCGCGCGCACCTCTCCGAACGACCGGAGTTGCGCGCGCACCTCCCCAAACCTTTGGGGAGGTGCGCGCGTACTTCCGTGCGAAGGGGCAGCGGCGCCGCTCTTTGAGGAAGCTGCCGCTTTCGGCAGCTTTGCAGACGGGCCGTGGCAGCTTCCTCAAAGAGTGGCGCCCCTGCCCATTCCGAGAGGTGCGCGCGCACCTCTCCGAACAACCGGAGGTGCGCGCGTACCTCCGTGCGAATGGGCAGCGGTGCCGCTCTTTGAGGAAGCTGCCGCGGCCCGTCTCAGCTTCCTCAAAAAGAGCGGCGCCACTGCCCCTTCGCACGGAGGTACGCGCGCACCTCCCCAAAGGTTTGGGGAGGTGCGCGCGCAACTCCGGTCGTTCGGAGAGGTGCGCGTGCACCTCTCGGAATGGGCAGGGGCGCCTCTCTTTTTGAGGAAGCTGAGACGGGCCGCGGCAGCTTCCTCAAAGAGCGGCACCGCTGCCCATTCACGCGGAGGTACGCGCGCACCTCCGGTCGTTCGGAGAGGTGCGCGCGCACCTCTCGGAATGGGCAGGGGCGCCACTCTTTGAGGAAGCTGCCACGGCCCGTCTGCAAAGCTGCCGAAAACGGCAGCTTTGCAGACGGGCCGTCGCCGTCGGGCAACCGGGAACCGGTTCCATCTCATTTTTTAAAAAATGGCAGCCGCGTGCGTCCGCGCATGCGCAAAAAACCTTTTTGCGCATGCGCGTGCATGGACACATGCACGCGGCTCCCTCTTTTTTTAATTTGTGATGGAACCGGTTCCCAGTGGCTCTTTTTCTTTTTTAGGTTGCCGACCCCTGTTCTAGTCCAACCCACTGTTCAAATCCCCTACACCAGGGGTGTCAAACTCAATTTCACTGAGGGCCGCATCAGCATTGCGGTTGCCCTCAGGGGGCTGGGTGGGTGTGGCCTGGGTGGGCGTGGCCTACTGGGTGGGCGTGGCTAGAGTGTGTATGGCTTACTGGGTGGACGTGGCCAGCTCTACATCGTTCGCATCAAGGGGGCCTATGGGGGCCTGGGCAGGAGTGGGACAGATCTGAGGGTCTCTGGCAGAAGGAGGGTCTCTGGGCCAGGGCCAAGGCAACGGGGGATGTTCCCTCACTGTTTCCAGGATGGCTTCGCGGGCCGCATGAAACCACTTCGCGGGCCGGATCTGGCCCCCGGGCCTTGTGTTTGACATGTCTGCCCTACACCATTTCAGACAAATGATTGTCCAATCTCTTCTTAAAAGCCTTCAGTGATGAAGCATCCACAACTTCTGGAGGCAAGCCATTCCACTGATGAATTGTTCTAACCATTAGGAAATTTCTCCTTAGTTCTAGGTTGGATCTGTCTTTAACGATCTTCCACCCATTACTTCTTGCCCTTCTTCCAGGTTGCTTTGGAGAGTAGGTTACCCCCCTTTTTTCTGTGACAGCCCCTCAAGTATTAGAAGACTGCTATCCTGTCACTTCAGTCCTTCTCTTTGCTAGACTAGACTTTTACCCAGTTCCTGCTTTCCAAATCCACTAAATAAATAAAGTGCCAAACAGCTGGAGGAGGGCAAATATCCTTAATTCCAAAAGGGGACAGATGAGGAACCAGGGAACTACAAATCAGCCTGGAACATTCTAGAACAGATTCTCCTGCAAAGTGATTATATTCATCACATTGAGTTGCATTTCTAATGCAGTATATATCATAAAACAGTGCTACTGTTATTAAATATATATATATATATATATAATGGAGGTGGTGGGAAGACATCCTTTCAGCTGTATGTTTAAAGCAAACATGTTTTCCTGGTCTGAAAATTGAAGATGCAAAGGAGACTATTCACAGAATTATATTCTGTGGATATATGTCTTTCCCATTGTTCATACGTGTTTGGGCCCAATCTGAGCTATTACTGCATCCAGAGTGAGGATGCATAAGTCACATTTTTCAGTGCCATTGTAACTTCAGACAGTCACTAAATGAACTGTTGTAAATTGAGGACTACCCGTACCAGAATAGCATGGAGCTTATTGTCCAGTGTGACCCTCCAGGGGTTGCTGGACAGCCAGTCTCATGATCCTTCAACATTGACTATGTCAGCTAGGGATGACAGGCACTGCCATATCTGTAGCATCACCCTGTCATAATTCTGTCACCTGGGAACTTTAGTGGGGTGTGGAAATGTATTTTTATTGGTAATAAAATGTATTGCCTGCAATTAGTGCAGGTTCGCGTCCCACCAGGCTCAAGGTTGACTCAGCCTTCCATCCTTCCGAGGTAGGTAAAATGAGGACCCAGATTGTTGGGGGCAATTAAGCTGACTTTGTAATAATGCCGCTTGGGTGGGCCCGAAAGCCCTAATAAGCAGGCATATACATAGAATGAAGGCTATTGCTAAGCACATTGATTTGGGCTTCTTAGATTGTAAGCCGCCCTGAGTCTTCGGAGAAGGGCGGGATATAAATGGGATTAAAAAAATATTAAACTAACCATTCCTCTACTGCAAATGGAATTATCCCCAAATCACTTAGTAGATTCAGTTCTATTTTTTGCCCATCCCTATCTTGAAGAACATTATGGGCCCTTTTTAAGACTTTAAGGGGCTCTATAGCTGACTATTTATTTTATTTTCTCCACTTCTCAGTATATTGGTCAATGTCAGTTTTTCCTTTTATTTTCATCTTTTGAATTCAGTGGCCAAATGAATGGGAACCTGAAGTAGGAAAACTCAGAATACAGAAATAATTTGTGGGGTTATATTTTAACTGCCTGCCTTAAGTATCAGTTTATTGGATCATTTCATGCTTTGTTTGGCGGGGGAGCTTCCACGTTTGGGGCCCAGAGCAATTGTCCCATAGGCCCTTTATTTCAGGCCTTGCATCTATGGTATGCAGTCCCATGCCCTTTTCCAGTGTCTTGCCTTTTTCCCCCTAATTTATGTTGTTCCTAGAAATTAGCTAGTGGTCCTAAAAGTAGCATTTGAAACTACAGTGCCACATTGTCCTTAGTTTCAAAAGGTTTTATTTTGCATCCCTGATTAATTCATTCATTCATTAAGTGCAAGCCGAATGACTCAGTCCAAAGAAAACTGACACTGAGGAAAAACATAATTTTGGATCCCGTCATTTGTAAATCTTTCATCTAAATACAGAGTGTGTAATCACCAAGGGATTGGAACTTATTGGGTAAATTATTGGCTAAGTTCCTGAGCTTTGGGGAATGCTGGCTGGATGGAAGAATTACTTAGAATGTAGGAAATGAAATAGGAAACTGCAGTTTTTAACTTCTTTTCTTTCTGTATCAAAAATGTTAACCTGATAATGAGAGCATTCGTGTTTTAGAGTCTCAAGAGTAGATTTTCCACCATCCTGTACAGGTAGCCCTTGATTTATGACTGCAATTGAGCCCCAAATTTCTGTTGCTAAGCGAGACATTTGTTAAGAAGAAGAGGGGGTCAAATTATTCTCCAAAGCGCCAGAAGGCAAGACAAGTAACAATGGATGGAAACTGATCAAAGAGAGAAGCAACCTGAAATTAAGGAGAAACTTCCTAACAGTGAGGACAACTAACCAGTGGAACAGCTTGCCACCAGAAATCGTGGGTGCTCCATCACTGGAGGTTTTTAAGAAGAGACTGGACAGTCACTTGTCTGATATGGTATAGGTTCTCCTGCTTGAGGGGGTGGGGGGGCTGGACTAAAAGACCTCCAAGGTCCCTTTCAGCTCTACTCTACTCTACTCTACTCTACTCTACTCTACTCTACTCTACTCTACTCTACATGAATTTTGCCCCATTTTATTACCTTTATTACCACAGCTGTTAAGTGAATCACTGCAAGTTGTTTTCCAAATGGCAGTTGGACTTTCTTAGGTTTTTTTTTTCTTGAAAACATTTCACTTCCCATCCAAGAAGCTTCTTCAATTCAGTTTTCAAGGAAAAGAACTAAGAAAGTCCAGTTGCCATTTGGAAAACACCTTTGGGTGTTTTCTGACATTTGTGCCAGATGAGATCAGATAAATTGGTGCAATCTTGCTTTTATTTGTTTATATACTTAGTTATTTGCTTTGTTATTGCTTTCATTGAGACATTTTAACCTGGTTACTGACTTAAGTCATTTGCTGGGCTTGCACTGAACATTCTGAATTCACAACTACTCAAAGCCATCAATAAAAGAAAACTGACGTAAAGAAAACCCCACTGTGCTTGAAATTAATCCACCTTGGCATATTTACACATGCAGTTGCAGATTCTTTAACTGATCCGATTAACTATGTTAACACTTCAGACTTTATCCCAGTTTTCATTTCAGATTGGACATCCAGGGCAGTTTGGAGAATAAAACAAAAAATTAGATCTGATAAAGAAGACTATTTGATCCAGAACTTTGCACATACAGAGCTATAGAATCAGAGTGGGGAAATGCTAACCTGCAGGTAAGATCCACTTCATAGTGTTCCATATATTGCCCAACATAGCAGATTGCCTTAAGAAGAAATACTAGGGGAAAAATATACAAATATAATTTCAGAAAACCTAGTTGCCGTGTGGGAGATTCTGAGGGCTATTGCATTGTCCCCCTGCCTCCAAATTTCTCATGGAATAATTATCATTTTTATTCTAAACTACTTTGAATTTTTTAAAAAAATAGACACAGTACAGGTAGTCCTCGACTTATGACCACAGTTGAGTCCAAAATTTCCATTCCTAAGCAAGACATTTGTTGAGCTTTGCCCAATTTTATGACCTTTCTTGCCACAGTTATTAAGTAAATCACTGCAGTTGTTAAGTTAACACGGTTGTTAAGTGAATATGGCTTCAAGCATCGACTGTGCTTGGCAGAAGTTCACAAATAGGGATCACATGAACCTGGGACACTGCGACTATCATAAACATCAGTCAGTTGCCAAGCATCCGAATTTTGATCACGCGACCATCGGGGAGGCTGCTGCAATGATCATAAATGTGAAAAGCAGTCAGATTTTCCAGTGCCGTTGTAACTTCAAACTGTCACTAAATGAATGGTTGTAATTCGGTGAATACCTGTATTCAAATGAAAGGAAAAGAGAAAGAAAGAAAAGTGGGAAGAGGAGACAGAGAGTATGGTGTGAGTAGATGGCAGATTAATGAAGAATGTCCGTGGGATGTCTGTATAAGAAAAAGAGTGCCGTGGGGCCACATTCCATCGCCCCTTTGGTATGTAGCCTCCAACTGGTTAACCCCCTGAAAGGAATGCAGTTCCTCGGCTGAGAAGGACAAGGAATTTTCTTACCCCTCCGATGGACTTTGGAATCATTCACGTTTTTTTTCTCCCTCTGAGTACTGTAACTGCTACCCTCCTGGGGTAGGATCCTGGGATAGTTACCTTTGTCAGTAATTCCAAAAGCATGTGCTGGCTGCCTCCTGCCTGCCAGAAATTGCAGGAATGTCTCTAATTAGCTGGTTGATTGGGAGGGGGTTGGGGAGGTTGACCCTTGGCTTTGGCTGCTATGGGAAGGAGTTGTTGAAATGAGAAAATGTGAGAGAGAAGCAGAAGAAAGAAGCAGAGAATATAAATGTCAACTCCCCAACTCAAACTTGGCAGAAGCTCTCCAGACTCAACCCTGGCAGCTAGATAGGAATCCTTCTCTGAAGCAGTCTCATTGATAAGAGAACACGGTTGTTTATTATACCTGCTCCAGGAGAAATTGGGTATCTAAATCTTATTTCCAACGGCTCAGTGAACGCTTTGCTACGTGCTTTCTAAGGTTTAATAGAACATTGAATCAGAGGGCTGGAAGGAACTCTAGTCCAACTCTCTGCCCAAGGCAGAAGACCTTATAACATGCAGATCAAATGGCTGTCCAGTCTCTTCTTAAAAACCTCCAGCAATGGAGTACTCACAATTCCAGGAGGCAAGTTATTCCATTGTTTAATTGTTCTCATTGTCAGGATATTTCTCCTTAGTTCAGAGCTGGATTACAACTCTGAGAATCGCAGGCTAGCAAAGCCAATGGTGATGGTGCATCATAATTATGGGAGTTCAAATCCAATAGAGCTGGAGATAGAGGCAGTTGTTTGAAAAGTAGCATCTTAGTATTTCTTTCAGTCAAACTGCATGTCTCATACAATTAGTGCCTATGACATGACTAGTCCTGTTGGTAACAATTTGGAACACCCTAACGTTCCAATACCATCATTGCTAAAGTACAAAAAGTTAACATGCTGTGCCACAGCATCAGGAAACTCTTAATGTACCTCTTCCTACCTCCTCTTCCGCTTTTTATGCTATTCACTGTGTTGATGTGTCACTCTGAGACACATACAATGCAAGTCTTATCTCTAAATGTTGGGGATTTAGGGAAGTTACCTGCACAATATCCTGTTCTCTTCTATGAAATGGCAATGATTATTTCACTGTATCATGAGATTACAAGCAAAGGTCACAGTGCAGAACCTGGCTAACATTTTCTAAATTAAATATGGATGAATTAGTCTAGTGAAAAGAAGGACTGGGGGAGACATGATAGCAGCGTTCCAATATTTGAGGGGCTACTACAGAGATGGGGGGGGGGTTCAACCTATTTTCCAAAGCACCAGAAGGCAAGACAAGAAACAATGGATGGAAACTAATCAAGAAGAAAAGCAACCTGGAACTAAGAAGAAATTTCCTAACGGTGAAAACAATTAACCAGTAGAATGGCTTGCCTTCAGAAGTTGTGGGTGCATCATCACTGGAGACTTTTAAGAAGAGATTGGACAGCCACTTGTCTGGAATGGTACAGGGTCTCCTGCTTGAGCAGAGGTTTGGACTAGAAGACCTCCAAGGTTCCTTTCAATTCTGTTATTCTATGTACTATGCTCTATGAACTTGACTGAAGCATAAGCAGACTGAGTAGAGGAAAAGTTTAACCTCTCCACTTTGTTAACACCCCTGAATTGATTAAAAACTGAACCCCTGTTTCTTTCAAGTTAAAAATATTGAAAGATATGTTGATGCAACTTCTACCAATTTATTACTGATAATATAAATGCAGCTGCATGTAGCTTGGCCACTGGATTACTTAAGAGACCATCTCTCCTCAGAGAGTTGAGTGCCACCAGATTCAGGATCATGCAGTGATGCAGACTTTTGCTGTACTGGCTGCTTCCCAGAATGGACATTTGACAAGGAACAAATAACAAAGTGGGTGTGCATAGACAAGAACATTTTTTCAGATGTGTCTGTCTGTATCTGCCTGGGAAATAGCGTACTAGATGCTGTGTTGCAGAGATAAAAGTGCTTGCTATCATCCAGCTTCATTATGGAAAGTGAACTTCTGAAAATATCACAGATTACGCAGTTCTAAATTATGTGTTTCTTTAATATCTCTTCTGAATTGGGAATTGGGTCATGGAAATTTTATAGCACTTTATAGTGATGAAACAGATTAGAATAAAGTACGTTTGTCGGCAACTAATAATTTCCTGGGTTTGGTTTTTACAAAAAGCAGATTGGAAATAAGCAATGAAATCCAACAATGCCGCCAAGAGTTTCAGCCATAAATGCTTTAGTTTAATATAAGCCTTTTCTGGAACAGTTTATCGCTTCAGATTGCTGCCCTGTTTTCGTTCCTCTGACACATCACAGGGTGCCTTAGAGATTGCCTGTGCAATTGGAATGGGACTTCTTACGTTCAAATGTAAAATTGGCTGATAGGGAGGTTTGGTCAACTTCATTGCCTGTCACCTAAGTAACTTAAATGCTTCAATGCACGTAGATCTGTCCTGGATCTTTGTCTGGATTTTCAGACAACCTGGCCATTGGGATGAGGAGTGTAGCCCCAATACATATCTGGAAGCCAACAAATTGGAGAAGATTGTGTTAAGGTGCAGTGTGAATTCATACTGAATTTCCACAGGAATGCTTAAGCTCTTCTGTTGCAGCAAATGTGAAAAGGACTTAAAAGGTAAAAAGCAAGAGTTTCCCCTGCCTAATCATGTCCAACTCTGGTGTGTGTGTTTGTGCTCCATTTCCTAGCCAAGGGAGCCAGCATTGTTCACAGACACTTCTGTGGTTGCGTGGCCAGCATGACTATATGCTGAGGCACCCAGAATACTGTTAACTACCCACCAAAGTGATACCTATTTATCTACCTGTCCCAAAGGTGGTTTTTTTTCCAAAAGGCAACTGGACTTTCTTGGTTTTTTTTCTTTGAAAATGTTTCACTTCTCATCCAAGTAGCTTCTTCAGTTTAATTGAAGAAGCTTTTTGGATAAGAAGAGAAATGTTTTCAAAGACAAAAAACCCCCAAGTAAGTTCAGTTGCCTTTTGGAAAAGTACCTCTGGGATGTGTTGACAAGTGCTGAAGCAATGGATTTCCTACATCAATAGGGTCTCAGAGTATAAGAATAGAGCTGGAAGGGACCTTGGAGGTCTTCTAGTCCAGCCCCTTGCTCAAGCAGGAGAACCTATACTATTTCAGACAAATGGTTGTCCAGTCTCTTCTTAAAAACTTCCAGTGTTGGAGCTTCTGGAGGCACCCACGATTTCTGGAGGCAAGCTGTTCCACTGGTTTAATTGTCCTCACTGTCAGGAAGTTCTCCTTAATTCCAGGTTGCTTCACTCTTTGGTCAGTTTCCAACCATTGTTTCTTGTCCTGCCCTTTGGTGCTTTGGTGAATAACGTGACCCCCTCTTCTTTGTGGCAGCCCCTCAGATACTGGATCACTGCTATCATATCTCCCTTATTTCTTCTTTTCTCTAGACTAGCCAAACCCAAGTCCTGGAGCCGTTCTTCCTATGTTTTAGTTTCCAGGCCTTTGATCATCTTAGTTGCTCTTCTCTGAATTTTTCCCAAACTCTCAACATCTTTTTTGTAGTATGGTGACCATAATTAGTTGCAGTATTCCAGGTGTGGTCTTAGAAACTCTTGTGAAACTCTTGTTTCTATATGATTTTGTCCAACAGTATTTATTAAACTATTCCTTAGTCCTAGTACATACAAAACTTAATTGTGGACATGACATGCCTACCATATCTCTATATTATCAACATCTGCCAGCAGCAAACTCTATTTCTCTTGAAAATTCCATCATTCTACCATTTTAAAACCTTTTATCTATTCCTTGTATTCTGACTTTTTCGGAAGTAATATTACAAATGTTCATGGGAAGTAGAGTCTCTCTCATTGTTTATTCTACAGTTTTAAGTCAGAGATGTTTCAGTTACCTAACAATTTATCCTTAAATCTCAGCTAACCTCAAACAGATGTGTAAACACTGCCCATTAGATGCATCAACCACATTTGGCAACATTCTGTATCTTTCTAAAAAAACATTCCTTTGTGACTCCTATCACAATGATACCAGAGAAACCCAAGAACTGACGTGGGCAAAGTCTTGGAAGAGTAGATATGAAAGGTTTGCCCTTTTTAGAGATTCACCAGAATTTTCTTTTAGCGAATGCTGGTGTGCAAAGTTGCCAATATAGGATGTTTCAGTTTTTCCTGATGGCAAGACCTTTTCTCTCCTGGACAACTAAATGAACAACTAAATCACACTACTGGCATATAAGAAATACAAAATGCGGTCTAGGCTGAATCAGGTTTCCTGTCATACTGGTGAGGTTACCGCTATAACAATGATCTCATCAGCAAAAATGTAGATTAAAAAAAAAGAGCTAAACAAGGAGCTTTTAATGCAGTTCTAGACACAATAAACAGCTAGAGGAATAGCCGCCCAAGAAAATTTAGATCAAAATCACGGCTTTCTTGTATACGTTGCTGTATTTTCATTACATAGAAAAAATAATTTCAGAATTTTCCCATATATCCAATAAAAAAAGATCTTGTATTACTATGATTGAGCGTGGCAACAGATCGGTCTGGAGACTAAGACATATGAAGAATGGTTGCAAGAATTGAGTATGGCTAGGCTAGGCTAGTCTAGTGAAGAAAGGTGACATGATAGCAGTGTTCCAATATTTGTGGGGCTGCCACAAGAAAAAGGAGGATCAATCTATTTTCCAAAGCACCAGAAGGCAAGACAACAAACAATGGATGGAAACCAATCAAGGAGAGATGCAACCTAGAACTAAGGGGAAATTTCCTAACAGGGACAACAATTAACAAGTGGGACAGCTTGCCTTCAGAAGTTGTGGGTGCTCCATCCCCGGAAGCTTTTAAGAAGAGATCGGGCAGCCACTTGACTGAAATTATATAGCCTGAGCCGGGGGTTGGGCTAGATGACATTCAAGGTCCCTTCTAACTGTTCTGTCAGTTGGTGTCAGGATTAATATAAACGACCAAAATGAATTGAAGCATTGAACCATTTTTAAATGGTTGAAGTCTGGCAAGATCCCATAGAAAAGGACCAGATGACTCCTTGTCTTTGCCTCAGGACAGGGTGGCACTTCCCTAGACCAAACCTGTGCACAATTTGGGGGTCTTCTTAGACTCATGGCTCCTGCTCAAAGAGCAGCTGGCATCTGTGGCTGGGCTTTGTATAGATTCATCAGATGCGCCAGTTGCGCCCTATTTTGGACTGAGAGGCCTTGCTCATGATCACCTCCCATCTGGATTACTGCATTGCTCCCCATGTGGGGCTGCCCTTGAAGACCACTTGGAAATTTCAACTGGTCCAGAATTCAGCAGCACACAATATGATGCAGGCCATGTAACACTTCCAATATGAGCTGAAGTGGCTTCCTTTTTTTTCCTGGCTGGAATTGAAAATGTTGGTCATCTTGAAAACCCTACAGGGCACAAGGCCAGGCTATCTGCAGGACCCCCTTTCCCTAAGGATATCTACCCATCCTAGCAGGACAGATAGGGTGGGCACACTTCTGGACCCTTCCCTGACCAATGGTCATCACATGAGAACTAGGAAGTGTGCCTTTCCTGTGACAGCTCCTGCCCTATGGAACACCCTTCCCCCTGAAGCTTAGTAAACCTCCACCCATTTAGCCTTAAACCTAGAGGAGATCAACCCTGACTGCTCTTTAGAAGACCAGATCCTGAAGCTAAAACTCAAATACTTTGGCCACCTAATGAGAAGGAAGGACTCACTGGAGAAGAGCCTAATGCTGGGAAAGATTGAGGGCAAGAGAAGAAGGGGATGACAGAGAATGAGGTGGCTGGATGGAGTCACTGAAGCAGTAGGTGTGAGCTTAAATGGACTCCAGAAAATGGTAGAGGACAGGAAGGCCTGGAGGAACATTGTTCATGGGGTCGCAATGGGTTGGACACGACTTTGCAGCTAACAACAACGCCTTAAAGACCCGACTTTTAGCTTTTGGTACGGCTTTAAAGACTTGGCTGTCCCACCAAGCGTTGGGAGAAGATTAGAAGATGGCATGTTAGAACTGATTGGTGCTAGTTTTTTTTAATGGTTTTACTGGTTGACTTTCATAGTTCTAAAAATGATTTTATATGACTTAATGTTTGATTGGCAGCCTTCAAGAGAGTTGGTTGAGAGATGGGTGGCTATATCTATGTATGTATGTATGTATGTATGTATGTATGTATGTATGTATGTATAAAAAATAAATTTTAAAAACCCCAGGCAGCAAATAACAATAGTCTAGTATGAAGCATGTTCTAAGGAATATGAGCGTGTCTTCAAAATCATAAATTACAGTACTTTTTAAATCAGAAATCCAGTATCATGTTTATTTCCAAAATGGCTTTAAGCCTCATATGGGCCCCTCGCACAATGTAAGTAATAAAAATGGCATTTGGCTGCAGCTCTGTGCTTTGATTGGAACTGTCCAGAGAAAAAGACTCCAATTACTAATTTTACAGCATTTCTTGGAACAGCTTATCCTTACAGCTTTTTTGATAATGCAGTACAGATTACTGTTTTATAGCAGACCAGCTTTTTAACTTCTCCATCTTTTATTTTAAATGGCCACTTTCCTTACAGATTGTTTGCATGCTATATTTGTTAATTTTGCATATTTTTCCTTTGCGCCGGTGAGAGATTAAAATAAAAACAGCGTATGGCATTGGGTATGATTTTAAGCCGTAATGGTGGCTTAGCATATTGCACTAAGGTAGAAGCAAAGGAATCTCACCAGATGGCAGACAGGGCCTGGCTCAAAAATCAAGCAGTTCAGTACTTAGAACATAGAATCATATGGCTGGAAGGGAACTCAGAGGTCTTCTAGTCCAACCCCTGCTCAAGGCAGGAGGCCTTATAGCATCTCGGACAATCTATAGCATCTTGTCCAATCTTTTTTTTAAAAAAACCTCCAGCAATAAAGTACCCATAACTCTGGAAGGCAAGCTGTTCCATTAATTAATTCTTATAAATTCCTCCTTAGTACTAAGTTGGATCTCTCCTTGATAAGTTTCCATGAGTTACTCCTTATCCTGCCTTCAGGTGCTTTGGTAGCTCCTCAAAAATTGGAAGCCTGCTATCATGTCACCCCTAGTCCTTCTCTTCATTAGACTAGGCATATCTAGTTCCTGCAACCATTCATCATATGTTTTAGCCTCCAACTCCCTAATCATCTTTGTTGCTCTTCTCTGCACTCTTTCCAGAGTCTCAGCATCTTTTTTATATTGTGGTGACCAGAACTGAACGGAGTATTCCATGTGTGGCCTCACCAGTGCAGCACAGAAGGTTGGTATCACTTCTCAGGATCTTGATTGTTGTTATTGTTGTTAATTGCGAAGTGTCTGACCCATCGCGACCCCATGGACAATGTTCCTCCAGGCCTTCCTGTGATCTTGATGCTGTCCCTTTGTTGATGCTGCCTAGGACTTTCTTAATGTTCTTCCATTAGAATTTCACCCATTCTTTGTTTCACAGCCAGTCTTATCAACAAACCCATTTCATAATCAATATCACAATGGAGATAAAAAAATCCTGTTAGATTTCATCACTTTTGTAAGTAATGCACATTTTAAAAGCTAAACTGCTAGCACAGACATTTTGAAACATTAACAATATTTGTCCACCCCACCCCACCCTAACTTCTTACAAATATTAAAAAATATCTGGGGGAAAATAGAGATCAGTTTTGACATTGCATGCTCACTGAATGACATAGTGATCCTGCTGATGTGATATAACACCCCCATCACACAATAAATTCACAGTTTTCTTTGGAAGAATAGCTGTTGATTGAAAATCAGATTAACTGGATGAGGAGCTTTGAAATTGGTTTCAATATTAATCCTTAGCATAAAACAAAAATGCAGTGTTTTTTTTAAAAAAAAGATAAGTGTGATGAATATTTTTAGTATATAGAGAACATATTGTGTGAATAGTTTCCCCATTTCCACGTTACTTTGAAGTCACTCATGTTCTTTGTAGTTTACCATCTTTCTCTTTTTCTTTCTTTCCTTTCTTTTCTTTCTTTCTTTCTCTTTATATATGTATGCATTCATTTATTTATATTTACAGTCTATCTAATTGCAAAGCAACTTATGACAAATAATCCTACTTTTAGATTGTACATTAGCACAAAATCCTGATAAAATAACAATTCTATAACTTATATAGGAGAAACCAGGAATCAGTTTATTGCAAGTTCTATGGAAAACTATTTTTCCATCTATTGTGAGCCTGGTTTTTTTTAAGTTGCTAGATTTGTAGTGGTTTCAAAACAAGAAAGGAAAAAATTATTATTGAAGCTAACAAAGCTTCCTTTATCACAATATTGTAATGTCCGGTTTCTTACGTTCAGAATTAACTATAGAACATAGAATAATAGAGCTGGAAGGGATCTAGAAGGTCTTCTAGTCCAACCCACAGCTCAAACAGGAGATCCTATATACTGTGTCTATAGACAATGGCTGTCCAGTCTCTTTTTGACAGCCTCCAGTAATGGAGCACACACAACTTCCGGAGGCAATTTGTTCCACTGCTTTCTTGTTCTCACTGTCAGGAAATTTCTCCTTAGTTCTAGGTTGCTTCTCTCCTTGTTTAGTTTCCATCCGTTTTTTGTTTTGTCTTCTGTTGCTTCTTGGTCATTAAACTCTTTGTGTGCATGATTTCAACAATGATCTAATTTTGTTAAATTTTCTTATTATTTTCTGTGTGTTTATTGTAGTAAAAGTTTCATGGTTAATTTACAACAACCATGTTTTTTGCTTCAAACCGTAAAAAAAAAACATATTCATGAATCAAAAGACAGAGATTTTGATAATTTATCTTGGCCAACAGATTTATTTGAGATTTACATGCCTTCTTATTACAGTTAAGCATAAATATGTTAAGATGCAAGTCCTAGCCCTGATTAAGTATGACTAAGAATAGTGTATATGTTTAGTAAAATAGAGGTTTTCCTGTATAGTACAATATCCGGCTACAGATGTGGGGTTGAGCATTTAAAAGATTTGGAAAACAGCCATACATCTGCAAGTTAACCCATCAAGAAAATAATTCAAACCCGTTTGCTCACTAATGAGTTTTTCAAAGTAGACAATCATTAGGAACTGGGGCTTCTAATGGGATTTTGGGAACACTTGCAATTTTGGGGTCTCACTGCAAAACATTGGCCACAAACAAGTTGCTGCTGCAAAATGGCTGACCTACTGACTACCACTAGTAGCAAAATCTTCACCTAGAGCAGGGGTGGGGAACCATGATCCTTTTATGAGTTGTGGACTTCAACTCTCAGAATTCTTGAGTCAGCATTGCTCATGGGAGTTGAAGTCCACAAAAAAGGGCCACCCCCGACTTAAAGGATGTCTTGGATACCCAGCTGGGCTTTTGAAAGTTCCACAATCATTGTTTTAAGAAGCTGTTGCTTTATCTTTGCAGCATATCACTTTCCAAGTCATTCTGTTTTATGAAAACCATATTTTTTTTAAAAAATATGCGATAGGACCGGAAGCTTGGTAGGCACCAAGAAAGATATGCAGGAAACGCTGGACTACAATCTTGGGTAATTTTATTCTGCAGGCAGGGGTTGGGTCTGCCATTATGAAGCTCCTCACACCTTTGGAGATTCAAAAGATGCATCCTGGAGAAAGCTTTACAGAACAGGTATAATCAGTTCAACTGGTAACACAGGCAAAATTTCAGTGAGGGTAAAGCATTTAACTAAGCAAAGATGTGAAATGTTTTTCCTCAAAGTGTTTTCCATATTTATGTCCTAAAAATGCTTTCTCCAAAAGGCAACTGGCTTTTTTTGTTTTTTTCGTTTGAAAACATTTCGCTTCTCATACAAAAAGTTTCTCCAGTTGATTTTGGAAAAAGCACCTTTGGGACAATCATGACCTGGATGATTGAGAATCTCCATGGACATTTTGCCATATTTACATTTGCACTCTTGTTAATATAGCCTCTGAGCAGTGTCCTGTCTCAACCCTCGTCTGTATTTTTCTGCTGTAGGTCAGAAAAGTTCAAATGTGTAAAATTAAGCCCTCAATGGGCCAGAGGCAGCCCAGCATCGCAGCTTTATTCAGACATGAAGCTCAAAAGATGTTTTGTAGCTAATCTCCTCTAGCTCTGCTTATACAAGAAGTTTAAGTAAGTCAAGTAAATACCTAGCGACGTTTGAACCACAACTTAGTGTTAGCCTTGTGGCTTCATGTATTGTGCAAATCCAGTCTACTCAGGTAGCATATGGTTCAGTGTCTTGTTCAAAAATGTATCAAGTTGTTGTTTGAATGTAATATATTGATGGCTACACAGAACTTTGGAGGAAAGCCAGCATGCCATTATAAGCAATATTTTAAATACAAAAAACTTACTTGTTTTTATTCAAGTGATATTGGAATGCTTGGAATCATCTGAAGTCAAAATAAACCATGTTCAGTTAGCAGCAGATAAATGCTTGCTTGAGGGATAATGGGATGCAGTGATGGTACTGGTGGAGGGGAACCAGCATTTGGGTGACATCCTAACTGTCCCCAAATCACCTAAATGCTGCTTCTCCCTCTGTCACTTCCTCCGCTCCTTCCCTATATTATAGGATTAATATCCCATTTTAAAACTTAGTCATTTATTTCCAAGAGAAAAAAAATCCATGCTGTTCAAAACTGGACAGTTTCTACTGAATTTCAGCAATTAATTTTGTGTGGAGAGTCACAAAAAAGAGATTGAGGGCCACCCACCACTCCATGTCAATTAAAAAGTAAAAAGACATCTCAGCTTTCCCTATGTTTATTATATATATATATATATATATATATATATATATATATATATATATATATATATATATATATATATATGTTAAATGTTTGTTAAGCATTCAGAATACACTTGCTTAGTCCCAGACACGGGACAAATCTTATTTCCTGTTTCAGCCTAGCCCAAGGCCATCTACAGGCAGTAGCCACAGCAGTGGCAGCTCATATTTGTGTAAATTTTTTGGCTTGCTAACATATCGGTCTCCCTTTATTCTTTGTTAGCAAGCCAAAAAAATTTACACACACACACACACACAAAGATATATGTTTATATAAACATATATATTTGTTGCAGTTTAAGGGGGGATTTCTGTGCTCTTTTTGGCTAAAATCACAAAACATAAATATCCAATCAATTGATATAGTCCATTTTTTGGATCTGCAGAAACAAATCGACTGGAGTGTGGGTTTCTGCAACACTGAACAAAAAGCTCAGTTTGCGGATGCATCTTCTACATCTTTACATGACCCATGTTTAACAACATTGTGTGAGTACTCTGTTGCTTTATTCTCCTTTTGTCTCTAGTAAATAAGTACCATAGGGTTGCTACAGTGGGATAAATATTTATGTATACTATCGAAAACAAGCAAATCCACCAGTTCTCTTTAAATCAGTTTTCTGTCTCCTCCCTTAATTCTGGAGTAGATGTTGGTTCAGTGCCACTTACCATGTTATGCAACATGTTATGATAACATAACTGAAGTTTCTAAATTCATGCGCAGGGGCCTCCGTGGATTATGGTGTGAAGCCAGCCCGCTTCGCACAGTCAAGGAAGGGTGTAAGACCCATGAGACAACAGTGGATTTCCTTGTCAAACCTCCTAGCACTCACATGATGTGGTAAGTGTAAACTTTCCCAGACTTGGTTCCAATCGGTCTCCCCCCCAAGGGTAGGTTAGGCAGAGGACAATTATATGGATTTTGAGTGTCCCAACCCAAGATCCAGGGTCATGTGAGGTCACCTCCATGCTGGTCCAGGTTTGATGTTATAAGTAGTCCTTGATTTATGACCACAATTGAGCCCAACATGTCCGTTGCTAAGCGAGACACTTGTTAAGCAAGGTTTGTTCCATTTTACAACCTTTCTTGCCACAGTTGTTAGGTGAAGCACTGCAGTTGTTAAGCTAGTAACATGGTTGTTAAATGAATCTGACTTCCCCTTTGACTTTTGCTTGTCGGAAGGTCGCAAAAAGGGATCACGTGACCCCCTCCGTCATAAATATGAGTCAGTTGCTAAGTGTCCAAATTTTGATCACATGATCACAGGGATGCTGCAACCGTTCTAGGTGTGAAAAACAGTCATAAGCTGCTTTTTTCAGTGCCATTGTAACTTCAAGCAGTCACTAAACAAACTGTTGTAAGTCGAGGACTGCATATAGGTCACCAGGATGCACCACGAACACCATGGTGGAGGAAGGGCTATACATTATTTACAAAATACATGAAGCTGCCTATTGGCCTATCTAACCCAGCAAAGTTGCTCGTGTCTCTGGGTAGGTTTAACCTCAATTGTTACAGCCTACAAATCTGTAATACTGCTGAAAATTGAATGCAGAATCAGCCCTTCGCCAGGAAATAGGATGGATGCCAAGCCTTTGATCATTATTTTGTTGGCTGGGGCATGCCTGGTTGCTTCAGTTCTCAGGATGCACATGCTGTTTTTAATTTGGTCTTTCTTTGTGGTGTATTGTAAGCCGCTCAGAGTCTTTGGGCAATTGGGCAATCTCTAAATGTAATAATTCAACAATAATAAAAAATAAGGTTTAAGTTCAAAACTTAAACCAATTGAGGGACCGTTGCTAATTCTGTTGATCCAGTAAGGTGTGAGACTAGGAAGGGAAAGACATACAATAATCCACTTATGATCCAAGAAATGTAAGAGCCTTGGTGGAGCAGTAAGAGCCTTGGTGGAGCAGTGGGCTAATGCCTCCTTAAGTAACACCAGCTGCCTGCAATTAGTGCAGGTTCGAGTCCCACCAGGCTCAAGGTTGACTCAGCCTTCCATCCTTCCGAGGTAGGTAAAATGAGGACCCAGATTGTTAGGGGCAATTAAGCTGACTTTGTAATAAGGCCGCTTGGGGTGTGTGTGAAAGCCCTAATAAGCAGGCATATACATAGAATGAAGGCTACTGCTAAGCTTGTAAGCCACCCTGAGTCTTCGGAGAAGGGCGGGATATAAATGGAATAAAAATAAATAAAAATAAAATAAACTCACTGGTAATTTTGAGCCAGTCATGTTCCTCAGACCACCCTGCATCACAGGGTTGTTGTTACAGGGGAAAAAAGAAGGGAGAGGGGAAGCAGAACTACATATGTTCCCTTGAGTTTACTATAGGTAAATAAATGCATAAACTACTTGAATATATGAAAATAAGTACAGGTAGCCTTTAACTTATAACCAGAACTGGAACCAGAATTTATGTTGCTAAACAAGACAATTGTCAAGTGAATTGTGCCTGATTCACGACTGATTCAGGTTGTTAAGCGAATCCCTACTTAATAATTGCTCATTAAGTGACTTTGCTTGTTGGAAACTGGCTGAGAAGCTTACAAATCCTGGGACGCTGCAGCCGGCATAAGCACGTCAGTTGAATTTTGATCATATGACTGCGGAGAAGCTCTGACAGTCGGAGGCACTTTTTTCAGTGCCGTTGTAACTTTGAATGATCGCTAAACAAATGCTTGTAAGTTGAGGACCACCTGTAAACAGTTAAGGAAAACTGGGAACGACTATTCTGCATGATTTAGAAAAAAGAAAATAACTATGGTTAATGGCAAGGTTCAGTATTAGCCAGATTTCCCCCAAGCCCCTTTCATTTATTACTTGCCTAGAAAGCTGAACACCAGCTCACTCTGTTTCTATGCTACGTGGCCAGCTGGTCATTTAAAATCTAGTACCTATATTTGCCACATGCTAAACTTGGTTAATTTTAATCTTTGTTTATGGCTCATGATGCTGGTTTGGCCATTCTGAGTTTATAATTCAGTGCAATGTGTGTTGGTAGGTATGTATGTTGCCCACGTACACTGCCTTGCGCTCAGAGAAATGTGTAGTTCTAGATCTTAATATAAGGCGTAGTGCTTAAGGTGCTGGCCTAGAAACCAGGAGACTGTGAGTTCTAGTCCTGCCTTAGGCCGGAAAGCAGACTGGGTAACTCACTCTCTCTCATCCCAATCTACCTCACAGGAGGTAGAATAATAACAACAACAACAATAACAATAACAATCAGAAGACTTAATACTGGCTGCTCAAGAACAAACACTACAAACTAATGCCATGAAAGCGAAGATACAAAAATCTACTGACAATCCAAATTGCCGACTTTGCAACAACAAAGTTGAAACTGTTTCACATCTAATATGTGAATGCAGCAAAATCGCGCAAACTGATTACAAAGCTAGACATGACCGAGTTGCTAATTAATCCACTGGGCATTGTGTAAAAAATACGACTTGCCTGTGTCCGAAAAGTCGTGGGAACATAGGGTGGAAAAAGTTGTTCAGAATGAGAGGGTGAAGATCTTGTGGGACTTTCGAATACAGACAGATCGCCATTTGGAACACAACACACCAGATATCGCAGTTGTAGAGAACCGAAGCGTACAGCTGATTGATATCGCTGTACCAGGAGATGCCAGAGTCGAAGAAAAAGAAAAAAAAATTATGAAATACCGTGACCTGGCCATCGAAACTGTGTGATTATGGATGAAACGTGTAACGGTGATACCCATTGTCATCGGGGCACTGGGAACTATGTCCAAAAGGAGCCTTGGTGGAGCAGTGGGCTAATGCCTCCTTAAGTAACACCAGCTGCCTGCAATTAGTGCAGGTTCGAGTCCCACCAGGCTCGAAGTTGACTCAGCCTTCCATCCTTCCGAGGTAGGTAAAATGAGGACCCAGATTGTTGGGGGCAATAAGCTGACTTTGTAATAATGCCGCTTGGGGGTGTGTGAAAGCCCTAATAAGCAGGCATATACATAGAATGAAGGCTATTGCTAAGCACATTGGTTTGTGCTTAAATTGTAAGCCGCCCTGAGTCTTCAGAGAAGGGCGGGATATAAATGGGATTAAAATAAATAAAAAAAATAAAAAAACTTTGCAAAACACATCAAGAAACTGCAGCTTCCTGCAATAACTCCAGCAACGCTACAAAAAACTGCGCTATTCGGAACGTCCTACATTTTAAGGAGGTACCTGGTTGATACCTATGATGCTGGCAGCAACCTGTGTCAACCATCAGCACCAGTCAATTTTAATGTTCAGTTAACTGACGTTCATGTTTAATGAATAATGATGATGATGATGATGATGATGATGATGATGATAATAATAATAATAATAATAATAATAATAATAATAATAATAATAATAATAATAAAAACATCAGATTAATGCAACTCTAGGTCCTGTTCTGATGAGATCTGTGTAAAAAAAAACTTGCAGAAATTGTTTAAAAATACAGTCAAGAGCTAAGCGCCACCTAGTGCTGGAAGGGAATCTCTACACCTTCTCTGCTTGGTGCCTGGTCAAAGATGGGATATGCATACAGGTAGTCCTTGACTTACAATAGTTTACTTAGTGAATCTTCGAAGTTACATTGACACTGAAAAAAGGGACTTGAGACTGTTTTTCACACTTACAACCCTTGCAGCATCTCCCATGGTCACATGATTAAAATTCAGACGCTGGGGAACTGACTCATATTTATGACGGTTGCAGTGTCCCAGCATCATGTGATCCCCTTTTGCGACCTTCTGACAAGCAAAGTCATTGGGGAAGCCAGATTCACTTAACAACCGTGTTACTAGCTTAACAACTGCAGTGATTCGCTTAACAACTGTGGCAAGAAAGGTCACAAAATGGGCCAAAACTCACTTAACAAATGTCTCACTTAGCAACAAAAATTTTGGGTTCAATTGTGGTCATAAATGGAGGACTACCTGCGATGGTTTAGAGGCTACCAGATTGGGAATGACTTTATACATCCAACTCCTTCATTAGCTGCAGGATGATGGGATAGTTGTGGCCGGAGGAGATATTTTTGGTCTGGGCTGGGTTGAACCCATTCTCCCCCCCCAATATGATGCCTGTGCTTACGCATCTTTTCTATTGTTATTACATTTATACCTCTCTTTGCTTCTGAGTCCTCCGTGAGGCACATATGGAAGTCTCAAATCACTGCATCATCACAAGGCCTTTGTGTTGGGCTCAGCTGTGGGCACCGTTTCATCCAAAGGCCAAGTAGTCTTTGATTTAAAACCACATTGTTAAATGATCTGTGTCCAATTTTACAACCTTTTTGCCGTGATTAAGCAAATCACTGTAGTTGTTAACTGAAACATGTGGTCATTAAGTGAATTTGGCTCCCCTCCCCTTGACTTTGCTTGTCAAGCAAAGGTGTGGGACTACACCTGGACCTCTTTTTTAACTAGGCTAAAATGCAGTGAGATTTAGACTATTCTGGAATCTCAGCCATGTCTTGGCATATCGTCTGAACCACAGTATCCCATTCCCACATGGGTTAAATTACTGGGGCGTAGCACATTATAAGATACTTCTTCTTAGCTGTTTTCTGCATTCTGTGAATCCAGCCGTAGAGCTCCACAATGTTTTATATCAAAGGTTTGTTTACAGTTATGGTCTTCCATTGAGCTGAAAAAATGGTGACTTGAATTTTCTAAATAAATTAGAGACAGAGGGAGGGAGAGGAGTCAGGCTCTCATTTCCATATAATGACAAAGTGGAACTGTCCGAGATTAAATTCATTGCCGTTCTCTAGGGAACCATGGAAACTGTATTTGGGAGAATTCCACCAAACCAAGGACAGCTGAACACGGTCTTTGGAATGAGGCCACTTACAAATGACTCTAGAGGGCTGGTCATCTGTGATGCTTTTTTTTAACAATTAAAAATTCTCTTGAATTCGACTGATGATGGCTCCGTGACAATGTCCAGAGAAGTTTCTTGACAACTATAAGAAGTGAATTGTCCCTGCCTTTCCCCCAAACTTTTGCTTATAGCATTTCCAGATATGTAATTGGCTATTAACAATGGGGAGCTTAGTTCTGGAAAACCACAGACTGAGATTTTTCATTTCTGAATGTAGGGTTAGAGGAGATTGGCAGAATGGGCACCAATGGGTTCCTAGTTCCTCCCTGAGTTTGTAGGTTCAGGTAACTAAAACAATGCATCAGTCAAAAGCTGGTTGTGCTGGAAAGCAAAGTGCCATTCTATAAGCCCTATATTCCAAAACGTGAGAATGGCACTGAATGAGGATAGGGAGAGTAAAGTAGGAGGCGGGGGAGATTTAAAATGGTTATCCTGATTTCCCCTCACTACTAGTGTTAATACAACTCACTTAAAGGTAAAGGCTTCCCCATCCAGGCACGTCTGACTCTACGGGGTGATGCTCATCTCCATTTTTCAGTCAAGGGAGCAAGCATTGTCCAAAGATGCTTATATGGTCATGTGACACATGACCGTGAGACACACGGAACTCTGTTACCTTCCCACCTAAGTGGTACCTATTTACCTACTCACGTTTGCATGCTTTCAAACCGCTAGGTGGGGCAGGAGGTGGGGCAGGAACAGGAACTCGCCCTTTTGTGCGGCGTTTGGATCTTGAACAGGGCTGTCACCTTTCCAGCTGACACATTCAATGCCTTTAACTGCTGAGTCATGGTGCCCCCCCCACTGCTCACTTACTGTTAAGAATTCCACCCCAATGTAGTATCCTAATTTCAGGAAAATCATCTCCAAGGGGAATGACCAAACCCTTCCCTAAATCCCCGTGCTTAACATTGGAGTGCGTTGAGAGTCTTGGAATGGGTTCGGTCAGCACCAGAGTTGAAGGGAGGTCACAATCCATTCCTGGCTCCTTCATCTACATTTCAACAAAAATAAGCATTTTGTTATTGAACTGTTGGAAGTCAGAAAGCCTTGCTAATGTACTGCCAGCCATGCAGAGATCTGCAAACTCCAATCAAAGTTATGTTTATGGTCCAAGACCAAACATGATCTGTGAATACAGTAAATCCAAAATTTATTCTGTATTTATTGTGTTGTAAGTTGCTGAGTCTGGAAGGAAGGAAGGAAGGAAGGAAGGAAGGAAGGAAGGAAGGAAGGAAGGAAGGAAGGAAGGAAGGAAGGAAGAATTTCAACTATTCTATGCCACAATTTATAGTAGCTATAATAATATACAGCAGCTGCCCAAAAAGGTAATGCACTCCTAGTTGCATCAACAGAAAGGTAGCTTCAAGATCACATGAAGTGATAGTACCGCTTTATACTGCACTGGTGAGGCCACACTTGGAAGACTGCATCCAATTCTGGTCGCCGCAGTACAAAAAAAGATCCTGATGCCCTAGAAAAAGTGCAGAAAAGAGCAACAAAGATGATCAGGGATCTGGGAGCCAAAGCATATAAAGAACAATTGAGGGAACTAGATATGCCTAGTCTAAAAAATAGCAGGACTAGAGGTGACACGATAGCATTCTTCCAATATTTGAGGGGCTGTCATGGAGAAGAGGGGTCCAACTTATTCTCCAAAGCACCTGAGGACATAAGAAGGAACAGAGGGAAACCTATCAAAGGAAGATCCAACCTAGAACGACAAAGTCATTTCCTAACAGAAGAACAATCAATCAGTGGAACGACTTGCCTCCAGAAGTTGCGGGTGCTCCATCACTGGAGGGTTTCAAGAAGAGGCCATTTTCCAGAATGGAACAGGGTCTCCTGCCATGGGTTCCTTCCAACCCTATGATTTTATTTTCTATCTTTTAGTACAGAGAAAGAAAAGTGGAAGGTCTGTCAACCTTTTCTCCAGTACAGCAGTTTATGGCCCACAGAATTTTCTTCTTAGTTTCTTATCTGAGAAAGCAAGAGCAGCTACATTGGCAGAGGAGCGAGTGGCTATAAAAATACATAAAAGTGGAAGCTCCATATTATAATTGTTCAAACAACACAACTAACCCAGTCTGCCACTAACCTGGGATAAATATTGACCCTGGGATAAACATTTATCCAGCAGGTGAACAGGGGTGACTCAATCAAATGCGGATAACCTATCACATATTCATCTACAGCAAAGGCAGTGAGAATAATGGTCACCTACTGCCATGGTCCAAAAGTATATATTGAAAATAGGTCACGGAGATCCAATTATTGATTGCACTTCCAGACACTTATCTGCCGCCATCCCCTTTGACCCTTAATGCACACACACACACACACTCTTCTTCCTCCAGTGTGGCTTAGGAGTGACTGGCTTTTTCAGCTAGGGCAGGGGTGTCAAACTCACAATGTCACGTGACATGTCGCGATGTATTGTGACTTTTTTGCCATTGCCAGCAATGGGGTTGGCGCAGTTTTGCTATGATGCATCACTGAACTAGGGAGTGAAAAGTAACATAGAGAGAAAGAGTTCCTAGAAGGGTCTCTGTAATGGGGTCGTTCTAGGAAGTCAGTAGAAGGTATTCTTCTAATAGATTTTCAGCCCTGTTCACTTGCCCATGGCTGAAACTAAAACTAACCCTCCATAAACCTTGAGATTACTGGGTTGGAGTGTTTGCACAACATGCTAGGTCTTCCTTAACCCAGTTAATGTGTTTAAATCATTTGCATCTAGATTCATCTCATGAAAGCATTTTAAGCTATAATGTAGCGATCTGGTTTTAGCTTGTTATATCTGGTAAATTTAGCTATTGTTTTGGAAAATAGATGGTTTAGCTTATGAAGATACACTCAAGTCTTACAAACTAGTATCACAATAATGCAATACTTGTGTACTTGCTGCTCTACTGACTAGCCATCCCAAAATAATTCCATTCACTTCATGGAATTGGATGTCAACATCTGGGGGGAAAACTTTGCACTGTTGATTAAAAGCCAGCAGTTGAGTAACTTAGCATTTTATCTTGAGAAAAACAGAAGCTGAGGAAAATAAAAAAAATCACTCTTAAACCATGTTGAGCACATTTATACAATGTGATAAAACATCCTTTTTTTGCTTTCTCTGATCACTAACAGCACTTTAAGTGCTGCGGCTTTAGCTTATGTGTCAACCCACAGCCTTGCAGAAGCTGGAATTTAAAAGCAACGTTTAATATTTTATTTCAGTTTAGTAATCAGAGCTCTCCTGGACTCACACAATAGGTTGCTTAAAAGCCTTAAATGACCTCTTTGGATGGAGAGGACCTGCAACCCTGGCTCATTTGCTTGGCGGTGTGCAGGTGGCTCCCCCCAGCTCAGAGGACTCCACAGGATTCGTTCCATTTGACAGGAGCTGATGTTTCTGGTCAAAGCATAAAGTTGATTGGAAAGTCTACACCCAGATTGCAAAAGCCACAGTTGTGCTCGAAAGCCTCCAGATGAAGAGCTTCCCATTTGTCCACCTTGCTTTTTGCTTTTTTTTTGTACTTTTTACTTTTGGCTCTCTAAAAAGTGCATTTTTTAAAAAAATCCCATTTATATCCTGCCCTTCTCCGAAGACTCAGGGCGGCTTGCAATCTAAAGCACAAATCAATTGCACATGCATCTCCATGCAAGTTATACCAGGAGGAATGATGAGCCTGTCACTTATCACAATTTGTTTTAAAAATGAAGCGTGTGCGCGCGCACACACACATCCTGCAATAGAATTCTGTAAAAGCCTGTCCAGGATTTGTTTGACAAGTGCCCCTTCGTGGTGTATTCTGCAAAGCCCAGGGTGATGGCCCTTGACCGTCACCCTGGGCTCCTCTAGATGGAGGAAACAGCATTGATACTCATTTATTTATGTACAGTTGGAAGGGAACTTGGAGGTCAACTAGTCCAACCCTCTGCCCAAGGAAAGAGTCTTTATACCGAACTGAAGAAGCTTCTTGGGTGAGAAGCAAAACATTTTCAAAGAAAATACCAAGAAAGTCCTGTTGCCTTTGGGGGGGGGGGGAGAAACACCACCTTTGGGACAGCCATGACCTGATGTTTGAGAATCTCCACAGATTGGAAGTTCTTAACCTGGAACTAAGGAGAAACTTCCTGACTTTTAGAACAATTAAGCAAGCAGTGGAACAACCTGTCTCCAAAAGCGGTGATTGCTCCGACACTGGAGGTTTTTAAGAAGAGACTGGACAGCCATTTGTCTCAAATGGTATAGGGTTTCCTGCCTGAACAGGAGGTTGGACTAGATTTTTATTACATTTATATCCCACCCTTCTCCGAAGACTCAGGGTGGCTTACAAGCTTAACAGTAGCCTTCATTCTATGCATATGCCTGCTTGTTAGGGCTTTCACCCACCCCCCAAGCGGCATTATTACAAAGTCAGCTTAATTGCCCCCAACAATCTGGGTCCTCATTTTACCTACCTGGGAAGGATGGAAGGCTGAGTCAACCTTGAGCCTGGTGGGATGCGAACCTGCACTAATTGCAGGCAGCTGGTGTTACTTAAGGAGGCATTAGCCCATTGCTCCACCAAGGCTCATGACCTCCAAGGTCCCTTCCAACTTGATGATGATGATGATGATGATGATGATGATGATGATGATATCGTTGGTCTGAAATGGTACAAGGACTCCGTCCCGTCTTAAAAATCTCCAGTGGTGGAGCACCTACTACAGCTTCTGGGGGCAAGGCGTTCCACTGATCAATATTCCTCAGGGTCAGGAAACGTCTCCTTCATCCTAGGCTGGATCCCTCTCGGATTCAGCTTCCGTCCCTTTCTTCTCGTCCAGGGGTCTTCAAACTTGGCCCTTTGATGACTTGTGGACTTCAACTCCCAGAATTCCTCAGCCAGCAAAGCTGGCTGAGGAATTCTGGGAGTTGAAGTCCACAAGTCATCAAAGGGCCAAGTTTGAAGACCCCTGTAAAATCTCGTCCCATCCTCGGGAATTCGGGGAAAGGGCGGCAGGAAGGAAGGAAGCCTCCGAGGACCTCGACCCACTCTCGGCTCGCGCTCCCTGCGTCCAGCCGCTTCCCCGGGATCTCTCGCCGGCGCGCCCAGGTGCCCTGCGGGGGCCGCCGCCCGACTTCCCGGCGTGGCCCGCCTGGCTGAGCCCCCCGCCCACTCCCGCCGCCCGGACTGCGCCAGGCCCGCCCCTTCGCACAGCCCCCGCCCTCCGGCGGCAGGCTTTTAAGCCGGAGCCCGGCTGAGCTGCAGCATCCGAGCTCCCGCAGCCAGCCAGCCGGCTTGAGCGGAGGCATCCTCGGCGGAAGGGCAGGTAAGGGCTGTTGCGCGCCGGCTGCTTTGCAACCCGGGTCCGGGCAGAAAGAAAGAGAGGGAGGGAGGGAGGGATCGGGGATGGGTCGTCTCTAGCTTGCCACCTCGGGCCTGAAAAGCCCCGAGCCTCGTTCCCGGCTGTGGAGGGTGGGAGGAACAAGCTTGCGATTCGGGTTAGCGCCGTGCGTTGTCTGGGCGATGGGAGAGTGCGAACTGCAGGCAAACAATTATAAGAGCCTTTGGTGGAGCAGTGGGCTGATGCCTCCTTAAGTAGCACCAGCTGCCTGCAATTAGTGTAGGTTCGAGTCCCACCAGGCTCAAGGTTGACTCAGCCTTCCATGCTTCCCAGGTAGGTAAAATGAGGACCCAGATTGTTGGGGGCAATTAAGCTGACTTTGTAATAATGCCGCTTGGGGATGTGTGTGTGAAAGCCCTAACAAGCAGGCATATACATAGAATGAAGGCTACTGCTAAGCTTGTAAGCCGCCCTGAGTCTTCGGAGAAGGGCGGGGTATAAATGGAATTAAAATTTTAAAAAAATTTAAAAAAAATAAACGGAACGTGGGGCATCTGAGGTTGGGTTAGGTTTCGCTTGCGGGTGTCCTTTCCTCCAAAAATGGGGGCGCTTCCTTTCTCTGCCTCAGAGCTCAGACGGATGGCAGGTGCAATAGGATAGCTGATGCCCTTTCTTCTCCTCCTCTGGCCGCCAACGGGTGTCACTGACAAACCAGGCGTGCGCTAAAGGAAGTAAAGTTAAGGGAAGCACACCATTGTTTAGATGTGCCCAATTCATCCGGTCTTAAATGAATGGAATAGGTGGGGTGGATGCAGCATGCAAAACCTAGAACAAGGCTGTCCGATCTTGTCCGTACTGGCTGGGGAATTCTGGAAGCTGAAGTCCACAGGCCTTAAAGCTGTCAAGGTCGGACACCTCTAGCCTAGCACAATCTTATGCCAAACTGCTACTCTGCAAATGGGTTGTATCTGCAACTCTCAGAACCAGCCGCTGGCCTTCACAGGTTTTTAAGGGACTGAACTCCCCAACCCCAAATTCGTCTAGAAGGCATCAGGCTGATGAAAGGCAGATTTGGGACATGAAATGTACTCTAGACCTCCAGGTTCAGAGCTGGCTGGGGAATTCTGGGAGTCTTAAAGGCTGGAAACCCCTGACCTAGAACCTAAACCAGGGCCATAATTAGCACCTTCACTTGATCTGGTTAAGCATGTGGGATAATCACAGATTTGGCTGCCTATCACAAGGGAGGGAGATGAATGCTGCCTCTCCTGCCCAAGGCTTTCTGGATTCAGTGGTAAAAGCTGGAGTGGGTAGGCGATAAAGACTAACACATCTGAAAAGAAAAAAAAAGAGTTTGGGACCCTTAAACCAGCCAAGTGGCCCATTTGTTGGCACAGTTGCCAGGTTCATCCCTATATAGGTCTTTTTCAAAATAGCAGGCATTTTGTGCAGGTGTGTTTGCGACTGCCACTGCCCAAAAAGAAGAGAAAGGACTTGGAAAAAGCACTAGAGAGATTATAGAAACAGGAGAGTGTTCAGAGTATGTATATTTATTCGTTTGGTTGATTGATTTTTATTCCATCTCTATTACTTTGTAAGTAACTCAAAGATGCTGAATGCAAATAATATACCTTCCTCCTCCTCTTTTCCTCTGTGAGGTGGGTTGGGCTGAGAGAGAGCAACTGGCCCCAAAGTCACCCGGCTAGCTTTTGTGCCTAAGGCAGGACTAGAACTCACCGTCTCCTGGTTTCTGGCCGAATGCCTTAACCACTAGAGCAGTGGGTAGGCAATCTTGGCTCTTTTACGACTCGTGGACTTCAAGTCCCAGAATTCCTGGCTGGCTCAGGAATTCTGGGAGTTGAAGTCCATGAGCCATAAAAAGAGCCAAGGTTGCCTATCCCTGCAGTAGACCAAACTGGCTGTGAGAACAGGTGGTTCTCCAAAAGGCATCTTTCAGCCCTGGAAGAAATATGATTCTGTATTTCCTGTAAGTGTGACCTACATTGACTGCCAATAAAAAAGGGATTGATGCAATGTCCCCTCCAAATCCTTTTACAACTGTCCCAGTGAGTTCCGATTGCAAAAGAAATCAACTCAGGAACGGCGGTCTTAATCATTCTCTGACACAATCAGTTGGTCTCCAGAAGGAAGAAAATAAGAATCACCGAGTTACTGTATTCAGTATTCTGTTCCATACATTTCTTCTAAACTCTTCTTTGTTCCTGCGTGAAACTCATACCAATCCCAGACTTGAAATAAATCTTTTGTAGAAAGTAAGTCAGCCAACTAACCAACCTACAAACCAGGAGTGGCAAGAAGCACCTCATAATTAGAAAAATTTATTCACAGCGAACTGTAATTTATTGAATTCTGAATTTGCACAACACAAGCATAAATTAATCACAAGGACTGGTTGAATATATTATATAGGGCTAGAATGTTCCATGGTTTGAGTTCCATGAGTTGTGTAAATCATATAAGCATATGAATAGAAGATAGGGAAAGCCGGTTCAAATCCCTAATCCTGGGAACTCTCTGTATGACATGGGGTTTTTTATGTTAATTTAATTCATATTCATCCCTAGCCAGGTGAGACTTATAGCCCGTAATATCTCAAGAATCCCAAATTATTTAAAATAATTTGTTGGATAAAACTGCGGAGGCTAAAACATACGATGAACGGTTGCAGGAGCTGGATCTGTCTAGTCCAGGGGTAGGCAACCTCGGCTCTTTTATGACTCATGGACTTCAACTCCCAGAATTCCTGAGTCAGCGTAACTACGCTGACTCAGGAATTCTGGGAGTTGAAGTCCATGAGTCATAAAAGAGCCGAGGTTGCCTACCCCTGGCTTAGTCTAACAAAGAGAAGAACTGGGATGACATGATTACTATCTTCCAGCGAGGGGCTCTGACAGGATTCGGGGGGGGGGGCAAGTATTCTCCAAAATACCTGAGGGCAGGACAAGAAGTAACAGGTAGAAACCTGTTAAGGAGAGGTCCAGTCTAGAACTAAAGAGAAATTTCCTGACACTGAGAACAATTAATCAGTGGAAAGGTTTACCTCTGGAAATTGTAGGAGTCCAACCCTGGAGGTTTTCAAGAAGACAGCTGTTTGTCTGAATGGTTATAGAGTCTCTTGCTGGAGCAGAGGGTTGGACTAGAGGACCTCCAAAGTCCCTTCCAACTCTCTTTTGCTGTTACTATGTCAGGAAACCAGAACGTCTACTTAGACAAATGGTAGAATGTCAAGTGGGAAGTCAAGAGGGGAATAAAAAGAGATTAAATTCGATCCCTAAAGAAATAGTTTTCCTTAAGAAGTTTGAAGGGTGCTCAAGATTCTGTTCTCATATATAATGGAAAAAGGTGAAAGGGAGGATTTATTTTATTTGGCAGAAGGCGTATCACTCCTGGGCCTGAAAAGTGACTTTAACCAGTGAGCTTTGAGGATTCTTTCTCATTATTAATAATAGTTTTCCTCTGGATTACGTGACCAGGAAGAAATGTGGAGCAGTTGAGGCAGCCTTATGAACTATTGCTCCCCAAGGAGGGATGCCTGGGAGAATTTTTTAAAATGTTTTTCTCTGCATTTCTCCTGACAGCTTTCAAGCTTGACCTGTCATTGATTTCTTCCACCCATCAAATTTGGTGGCAGTTCTGTTCTTGCTTTCAGAACATTATCCTGTTGTGGGATGGACAGATAGACAGGACCCCAAGCCCCTTTGCATCATTTGTTTCCAAAGTTTTGCTGGAATGGAAACAATAAAAAGGGGGAGACAACAAGCTCGCCTCTGTGTGCTTTCACACAGCTGGCTCATGTGTTTTCTGGATTCGTACAATGTACTGTATTCTAAGCCAAAGCAAAAATCAAACAAAGCCCCAAGATTTGGTTTGCACAGCACAATGAGCCACAATTTTTTTTTAACATCTTGTTATATCCCGAGTGCCGCGTAACAGAGTGAGCGCCTGTTACTCGTCCCAGCTTCTGCCAACCTAGCAGTTCGAAAGCACGTAAAAAATGCAAGTAGAAAAATAGGGACCACTACGGTGGGAAGGTAACAGCGTTCCGTGCGCCTTTGGCGTCTAGTCATGCCGGCCACATGACCACGGAGACGTCCTCGGACAAGCGCTGGGTCTTCGGCTTTGAAACGGAGATGAGCATCAGCCCCTAGAGTCGGAAACGACTAGCACGCATGTGCGGGGGAACCTTTACCTTTACCTTTTTATATTTCATCAGGGCTGACGAGGTTCCTGTTAGTTCTTCACTGACCTGGTTAAGTGTGTTCTGTGAATGCACCCGGTGGCTGAACTGCCCAACACAGGAAACCCTAAATCTGGGTTAACAAAACCCATTTGTTTCATTCATAGAACAAATGCTGCCTAGATTGCACTTGTGCTTCAAAAATGCACAACGGAGGGTGACAACGCCCTTGAACGTAGTGAACATTTTTTCCAAGATCCATTCGCTGGGTTTGTGATCTTTTTGATAAGTTATTCTCCTAATGTGGATAAGGTAATTCCTTCCACTTTTAAGATGCAGAGAAACAAAAGATTGACAAAATGAAATTACCCAGCACTTCCGTTGTGATATTTAATTGATGCAGCTTCTTGCAGAGATGTCAATTACAGGAGAAAATTTGGCCATGTGAACTACGGCATTCTGGCTAAGAATGATGGGCTTTGCAGTCCCATTGCACCTGAGTTTCCTTTGATTGAAATGCGTGCTCAATGTTTTAATAAGGAAATAAATGAAATATGAAGGAGGCCAGGGCGGGGAAAGCTGTGGCCACTGGAAGCTTCCTTTCCATCCTGCATATCAAAACTGGAGAAAGGAAGGTCTGGCCAAGATCAGGCAGCGGCTTATTCGGTCTTTTGTTTATCTTGCTTATCTGTTACATTTGCCAAATTCTCTGTTATGCTGGTGGAGAGCCACACGGTTTTGGTTTGACAGCATGACGAAAGCAAGTAGCTGAACAATTTGAGGACAGTTGCTTCCTCGGCATGAAAGATAGCCTGGGGACGCATCCAGAGAAGAACTAAAGGAGAATTTATCACACTGATTGTCAACTTTAAAGCCCTGCATGACCTTGGTAAGACCACCCTTAGAGTGCTGCATCCAGTTTTGGTCACTGTATTATAAAAAAAAATGTTGAGACTCTGGAAAGAATATCAGAGAAGAGCAACAAAGATGATTAGGGGGCTGGAGGCTAAAACATATGAAGAACACTTTCAGGAATTGGTTATGTCTAGTCTAGTGAAAAGGACTAGAGGTGACATGATAGCAGTTGATTCCAATGTTTGATGGGCTGCTACAAAGAGGAGGAGGGCAAACTATTTTCCAAAGCATCAGAAGGCAGGTCAAGAAACAATGGATGGAAGCTAATCAAGAGAAAGCAACCTAGAACTAAGGAGAAATTTCCTAACAGTGAAAACAATTAACCAGTGGAACAGTTTGCCTTCAGAAGTTGTGGGTGCTCCAACACTGGAGACTGGTGTCTTTAAGAAGAGACTGGATAGCTATTTGTCTGGAATGGTGTAAGTCTCCCGCTTGAGCAGAGGGTGGGACTAGAAGACCTCCAAGGTCCCTTCCAACTCTGTTATTCAAGTAAACATCTCAGCAAAACTCTCCCTAGTGCTGACATAAATAATTGGGGGTGGGGGTGGGGAATGCATTCAGACTTGCAAGATTCTGTTACCATGGCTTTACAATAAAAGTAGTACTGACGCACAGGGCATTGCGTTTCTAGGTTGACCCACCAACCAGGTCCATGGTTGAAAGTCCAGTTAAACTAACATTGCTAGAAAGCCTGTACGCAGGAATGGTTAGCACCCGCTTGGAGTTAGACAAGGGTTAATGGAGTTCAGGGAGGGTTGGACTTACTCCGCTGGTGGCTACTAGGGGTCCTAGGCTGATCCCTCTTTTGATTCTGCCTCCAGGTTCTGCCACTCCTTCTCCTACACCTACCTTGAAGAGTTCATCATGGAACTCAGTGTCCAAGATCTTGTGATAGTTGCCAAGCAGGGACTGCTTTAAAGGGAATTGGAGAACTCATAAGCTATTAATGACTATCAGCCATAGGCCATATGCTGCACCAGATGGTCTCGGCCTTGGAATTCCAACTGCTGGGCACCAGTGCAGAGTTGGATTGGGACCAAGATAACTACGATTCAGTTATTCCTCAGTCAGTCATAAAGTTCCCGAGGTGATTACCAGTTGTTTGCCATCTCTTTGCCCAACCTATCTCACAGAGTTGTAAAAAAGGGAGGGAGCCCCATTTGCATGACCTTGAAAAGAGAAAGAGTGGGAATGTCAAGGTTAGGTATCAAGGACCCCTGGGCAAAACTCATGAGGTCTCCCAAACATCTCCCTTTATTCCTACACACTCTTTACCCCCTCTAGCCCTTTAAAAAGATTCTTACAAGAAAACCAGTCATTCAACATCAGGCTTGTCACCCTTCTTTAGGACCTTGCTTGACTCAAGGTGGGCACAGACTGAGGTAGTGTTCCACAACTGCCCACCATCCTCAACAAGAGCAGAAAGGTGAGGGTGGAAGAAGATTGAGTGAAACTATGCAACGAGAGTAACCATTTAGGACAGCGTCTCTCCCTTTTGGCAGCCTGAAGATGTGTGGGCCTCAGCTGGAATTAAGTGCAGTGCTGATAGACCGATTCAGATGGACTTAAATAGCTCCAGGATGCCCTATAGTGCAGTGGGCACTTCGAGAAGAGAGGAGGGGAGTTTGGGCAGAGCTGTCCCAAGAGCAGGCAGAACCGTCCATCACACAGGAGCCCAGGGTGAAAGATGAAACTCTTCAAAAGAACTTCAAGGCATTGTTTACCTTAAAGGATCTTTTATTCGAGTAGCATAATATCGGCACTCACAAAATCGAAGCCAAAAACTGAATTCCCCTCCCCTGGGCATCTAGTATCAAAGCACAATTCCCTCTTCCAATTAACCATTGTAAATCACATTCCCCAATTAGCTTGAAGCGCAGGCTTCCTCTCCAGCTCTCCAGCCCGCCAATTCTTTATCAGCTCTGGGCTCAGTAACCTTGATTCTCACGCTACGTTTAGTGTTGTTATGTCTAGCTGGACTCTCATTCACATCCCCCACTCCCAGTATCATCTAAAAGGGAAAGAAAAAAGATGGCTACATTTCCATCTGTTGTCAATGCAAAAACATCTGACATTAGCAGCATTGACACCCAGATTACGAGGCTGTGCAGTCCCAGGCTGGATGGGAGAGGGGGCGAGTAAGGGATCCAGGTTAGCCACAACCTAGAATATCTCGGGATATATCTACCGATAGTCCTCGACTTACGACCATGACTGAGCCCCAAGTTTCCGTTCACAAGCGAGATGCTAACTGAGTTTTGCCCCATTTTACCACCTTTCTTGCCACAGCTGCTAAATGAATCACTGTAGTTGTTAAGTAGATCTGGCTTCCCCATTGAGTTTGCTTATGAGAAGGTCGCAAAACAGGGTCACATGACCCCGGAACACTGCAATGGTCATTAAAGACGACCCAGTTGCCAAGCGTCCGAATGTAAGCGAACCCTTATGGTTGTTATGTGAATTGTGTGATCGTTGAACGACTTTGCTTATTGGAAACGGGCTGGGAGGGCTGCAAAGGGCCATGGTGTAATTCCAGGATGCTGCAGCCCTCATAAATACCTGCCAGTTGCGGAGCACCTGTATTTTGATCACTTGACCACCGGAGTGCTGCAACAGTCGTAGGTGTGAAAAACACCCAAAGATCACTTTTCCCCCCAGCAACAATGGTTGCTAAACAAATTGTTATAAGTCGAGAACTATCTGTAGTAGGCTAGAAGGTTATACCTTTCATCTGGCGAGACTCTTGACTAGGTAGAGCCATAGCCAAACTGAATATACTAGGATTGTGGCAATGTGGATGGAGGTGATCTTGTTTGGGTCCTGGTTATATTTTATAGGATGGATCCTCTTAGTGCAGGGGTCTGCAACCTTTGACAACTTTAAGACTAGTGGACTTCAGCTCCCAGAATTCCTCAGCCAGCTATAGGTTACAGACCCCTTAGTGGAAAAGCTTCATTAGCCAACCGACTTTCAGGTTGGAAGACTTTTGGTAAGGGGGGGCAGGGGACAATGTTGGTGTCTTTTCTCTAGCTGCTTCCTCTGTTTACCAAACTAGATCCCTGGCATGTAAACACTTCTGGGCTTTTGAGATCCCTTTGGCCATCTGGTTTCAATTAGATAGCTTATCTTCATTGAACGCCTTCTTACCAGGTGGAAAAGAGGACCGAGTCTTTAGCAAGCTGCTGGCAGCCGAGGTATCTGGTGCTGTGAAGAGATAACGGACTTGGAAGGGACCCAAGAGGTCTTCTAGTCCAACCCCCTCTCAAGCAGGAAAGCTGATACCATTGCAGACAGAAAAGGGGCAACATGCATTAGGGTCGTCCTGGAGAGCCCTGTTTATTTTTATACAATTTGTCCAACATCTTTTAAGTCTAGGTACTCAAGGAGATGCATCAAAGGTTTTTAGGTCAAGCCATACGATTGCAGTATGTGGCAGGGGGGATAAAATCTGACCGTATCAGTAGATCTTCCAGCCTGTGAAATAAGTCGGTGCCCTGACCGGCAGCTAAATGCCAACTAAAGTGGCGCTAAAGTCTTTTTCCATTACTAACAACAGAACAACTTTCTTTGCTGAATCATGGCCACTGAAGGTGGGCTTTCTTAGGCAGCTCGGAGGAAGCTGCACAATATAATTCTCTCCCCTATCAATCTGTTGGCCCCACTCAGCAGTGATCAGAAAACGTAGGAAACTGCCTTGCTAGGACTGGCCCTTGCAAGTTAACAGCCAGTAACAGACTCAAGACCAGGAGGGGGTCTCTCTTTCTCCCTCCCTCCCTCCCTCCTCCCACTCTGCCTCCTTTCCTCCCCCCCCTTCTCTCTCCTTGAGTGCTAACTTGTCTCTAAAATCACTTTTGGATTTTGCTACCAGACATGTGTCAAAAAGTTCTATCCGGTTATGAATGGAGAAAGTCAATAGAGTAACATTTAGGTCTTGTCCTTTGCAATACTGCCAGAATTAGATGACCATGCTGTCTGGGGTTTTCTAAGAGTTGAAGCCCACACGTCTTAAAGTCAGCAAAGTTGGACAGCCCTGCTGTATTGCATGATGCCAAGTTGGCTTCTGGAACCACAAGGATGTTATTCTCCCATACTGTATAGCTTCATTTGGATGTTTGCTTACTCCAAGGGGGGGGGGGAGGGAAACTCTTACCATTTCTACATGCAGAAAACTAGCATGTTAGGCACAAAAGGCCAGGACCACACATGAAGGTTCAGTTAAACTGATATATTGCTAAAGAGCCTATGTGCAGCTCAAGTAATGATCAAAACCTGATTAGATTCAGATAAGGCAAGTTGAACTAAATGGTTTTTGGCCATGTAGGGATTCCAAGCTGAACCCTCTTTTCACCACTCCCGCAGTCTCTGCCGTTCCTTCTCTTACACAGAATGCCAGGAAGCAACATTTAATACAGCTTTTGGGGGTGGGGCGGATATATGAGGTTGATTATATGACAACTCCTTTTCTTTCTTCACTTTTAGCAAGAGGTAGTACAATTTAGAATTATGCAAATGATTTCTCAGCTCCTAGTGATTATGGACACTGCCACATTTGGGAATTTTTTTTTTAAAGTTACAGTTAAATTTTATTCTTGCTAATGATGGGTTGAGTTTTTCCCTTGGTGTTTTCATACACTATCCAAAAAAGGGACAAACAGATGGACAAATGGATAGACTTTCCTTCTTCATAGAGTGAAAGAATTCTGCAAATAATTTATGTGAGACAGAAAAGAGAGAGGTTACTATATTTTGTTTTCCTGGTCAAACTTTTTTTCATTTTTTAAAAAAAACAAGCTACAGGTATAGTATAGGGGGTACCTTGCTCAACAGTAGTAACTGTGAGAGGAATCTCGGAGTCCTAGTGGACAATCACTTAAATATGTTTTATTGGTTTTAGTTGGGGCTAGGTATAGTTTAATTTCTTCTTAATATTTGTATCCTATTTGTATTTTATTGTTGTTAGCCGCCCTGAGTCCTTCGGGAGATAGGGCGGCATATAAGTCCCAATAAATAAATAAATAAATAAATATGAGCCAGCAGTGTGCTGCAGCTGCCAAAAAAGCCAACACAGTGCTAGGCTGCATTAACAGAGGGATAGAATCAAGATCAGGTGAAGTACTAATACCACTTTACAATGCCTTGGTAAGGCCACACCTGGAATACTGCATCCAGTTTTGGTCACCACGATGTAAAAAAGATGTCGAGACTCTAGGAAGGGTACAGAGAAGAGCAACAAAGATGATTAGGGGGCTGGAGGCTAAAACATATAAGGAAAAGCTGCGGGAATTGGGTATGTCTAGTTTAATGAAAAGAAGGACGAGCGGGGACATGATAGCTGTGCTCCAGTATCTCAGGGGCTACCACAAAGAAGAGGGAGTCAAGCTGTTCTCCAAAGCGCCTGAAGGCAGGACAAGAAGCAACGGATGGAAACTAGTCAAGGAGAGAAGCAACCTAGAACTAAGGAGAAACTTCCTGACAGTTAGAACAATTAACCAGTGGAACAACCTGCCTCCAGAAGCGGTGAATGCTCCAACACTGGAAGTTTTTAAGAAGAGACTGGACAGCCATTTGTCTGAAATGGTATAGGGGGTTGGACTAGATGACCTCCAAGGTCCCTTCCAACTTTACTATTATGATTATGATCCCACTTACTTCTTCCATTATGCATCTTAGGAAGTGAACTGGTGGCCAAGACAATGATTGTCTTCTTTAAACAAGAAGTTCTTGTTT
This sequence comes from Vipera ursinii, assembly GCF_947247035.1. Taxonomy (NCBI): domain Eukaryota; kingdom Metazoa; phylum Chordata; class Lepidosauria; order Squamata; family Viperidae; genus Vipera; species Vipera ursinii. The sequence continues at coordinate 6,001,049 of NC_139519.1, read as the reverse complement.
AAAGAACTTGGTTCTTAAAACAAGACTTCTTTGTTTTAAACAAAAAATAATAATAATTGCCAAGTTACTGGAAAATGAACCAGAATCCTTGCCCCTGCTTCTCTCAATTCAGTGGGGATTTGGACTGCAAGTCACTGGAGTTATTTGCTTCAACACTCCTTTATTTCTTCTGGAGCTGGAATAAAAATTAACCAGATTGATTTTCATCAGACTTATAAAACATTCCAGAAAAGACACTGGCAAACCACTTTTCTTTTTTTCTGTTGCCAAGAAAACTGCAGGGATGTGTTCATGAAGTCACCAGGAGGTGTGTTTCAAGGAAACTTGGTTTTATTCATTTTAGTATTCCTTGCATTATTAATTCTAGGATCCTTCCTTCCTTCCTTCCTTCCTTCCTTCCTTCCTTCCTTCCTTCCTTCCTTCCTTCCTTCCTTCCTCCCTCCCTCCCTCCCTCCCTCCCTCCCTCCCTCTTTCTTTCTTTCTTTCTTTCTTTCTTTCTTTCTTTCTTTCTTTCTTTCTTTCTTTCTTTCCCCCCCTCCTTCCCTCCCTCCCCTGCACAAAGTACCATATCCATTTTACTTTCCTTTAAAGCAGGAAAGACAAAATGATAGCATAACACCAAAAGAGAGAAAGAGACAAGACAGTGCTGCTAGCCTCTTAATTCCTTCCCTGGGTATCTGAGCCTCTTGAGTCTGTTGGCCACTAACAGTGCCGGAAGCCTGCTCTGACTGGGCATTTGGGGTTGTGCAATCTATTGGCCCAACTTGGGACAAACCTGAGGACAGACCCACAATGGATGCCCGTGATTTCAGAGAGCTGAAAGGGTTGGGAGCATAGACCAGAATGCCAGGGGCAGTTTGAGTTAACGCTGGCTTAGGGTGCCAAAGCCACCATTTCTGAATCATGCTGCCGATGCGAATCTTCACATTGGCGGGAGGTGGCGCCATTGGTCAACGTGGCCTAAGGACATCACCCGCCCTTCACTGGCACCACAGAATCCAGCACGGGGCTGCCTCTGCTTTGTTCTAAATCCCGAATTTGTTGCTCTGGGAAGACTGTTGCACGCTGGCCTTTGCGCCCTGAAAACAAAAGGCTGGATTTGTATCACCTGCTCAGATAGAATGGGGCTAAGTTATTCCTGGCACAGCCCGATGTGTCTAACTAGCTAAGGGGGTTGAACTAGAAGACCTCCAAGGTCCCTTGCAATCTATTGTTCTGTTATTTCTGTTAACCTACCCAGCCTGTTAAATTAGCCTGCTTAATTGCTTTTTGAGCACAGAATATTTTGCAAACAGGGGCTTGAGGTCTCCTTAACCTTGGGCTTAAGTCAGCCAAAGAGTCTTAAAGCTCCTTCAGTTTATGAATGTAAGAAAATGCCATCTTTCTGGGCTTTTGCACTGACTGGGATAGTTGTCTAACTGCATTCACCCCACCCGGCTCCTTCTCTGGGCTCTTCTTGATTCACCCAAAACAGCTTTCCTTTGAGGGTTTTGAATGCTGAGCCGGCTGGTTTTCCGGAGCAACTGGATTCAGTGCCAAACCACTGTCCCTTTTTTCTTATTTTCTTTGTTAATTTCTCTCCCGTGAGTCATCCTTCCAAAACACAAGCAGGCGAGGGAGGCAAAATGCAAGCTGCTGCCCCTGAAGACCATTTGCAATCTTTCGTTTAGTGACTATTTGATGTTACAATGGCAACGACGGTCTTTCACACTCGCCACCTTTGCAGCATCCCCACCGTCACTTGATCAAAATTCGGACATTTGGCAACTGGCTCGTATTTATGACGGTCGCGGTGTCCTGGGATCATGTGATCACCTTTTGCAACCTTCCTCACAAGCAAAGTCCATGGGGAAGCCAGATTCACATAACAGCCAAGTTGCTAACTGAACTACTGCAGTGATTTACTTAATCGCTGTGGCAAGAAAGGCCGAAAAATGGGGCAGAAGCTGCTTAACAACTGCCTTGCTTAGCATTGGAAATTGTGGTTGTGGTTGTAAGTTGTGGACTATTTGTACTTAGGTGACAGTAGGGGTGTCCGCAGGGCATGGTCCAAAGAGCAAAGATGGGGTCCATGAGGGTGTTATCATTCATCAATCACAGACAGTGGGGAGATTTTGAAAGACTTCCTCTCCACTTTGGGATTCCCTTGAGCAGGGGTCTTCAAACTTGGCCCTTTGATGACTTGTGGACTTCAACTCCCAGAATTCCTCAGCCAGGCACGCGTGCCTGGCTGAGGAATTCTGGGAGTTGAAGTCCACAAGTCATCAAAGGGCCACGTTTGACGACCCCTGCTCTTGAGTGTTGCAATTTTTCAGCTGCAAGAGAGAAGAGAGATAAACCCAGGATGAAGGAATGGAACCGTCCTGGTTTACAGGGGTGTCTAAAAGATCATGGGGGTGGCTGCCATGGTGAGACAAAAGCTTTGCTGGCTTATGGGTTGTGAAATGTTGTGCCTGACCAGAACAGCAAGTTCATGTCTTGCTCTGCTCTGCTGTACATTGCGGTCAAAGGTCCTTGGGCCGATTTTCTTTCTTGTGGCTTCCTTCACATGCTATATGTATGTAAAAAAAAATGCATATGCACGAACATAGCAAAATGCTCACTGCAAATCTGCCTTTTCACCCACCAGCATATTATGGTACAATTATGGAACTTTAACCTAAAGGAGCAACGCTTTCTGGGCTCTCAAAATCCATGCGGGACAGGCATGCTACTTTGTCATCGGAGAAGGAGAACACAGCCAGACTCTTTTTCACATAATCCTAACTGGAGCTGCCGAATCTGGTCTACAAAAATCCAGATGATTACCGACAGCAGCCACAACTTGCAACAGTTCATCTAGTGCAGGGGTAGGCAATCTTGGCTCTTTTATGACTCGTGGACTTTAACTCCCAGAATTCCTGAGCCATGCTGGCTTAGGGAGATGAAGGGAAATTCTGGGAGATGAAGTCCACGAGTCATAAAAGAGCCAAGGTTGCCTACCCCTGGTCTAGTGACCATCTGAAGTTACAAAAGCACTGACTGCGTTTTACACTTACGACCGTAGGCAGCGTGATCAAAATTCGGACACTTGGCAACTGACTCACATTTATGACAGTGGCAGGCTCTCCCGGGGTCGTAGGATCCCCTTTTTGCAACCTTCTGACAAGCAAACTCAATGGGGAAATCAGATTCGCTTAACAACCGTGATACTAATTTAACAACTGCAGTGATTCACTTAAGAACAGCGGCAAGAACTGTCGTAAAATGGGGCAAAGCTCCCTTCACAATTGCCTCGCTCTGCAACCAAAATATTGGGCTCAATTGTGGTCATAAGTCGAGGATGACCTGTAAAATAAATAGCTCATTGCTATCAGGGGCCCCGTGTAGCACGACAGGTGTATGAGCTGCAGGGCCCGGGGCTCAGGATGGTGGCCAAGGACTGGAAACAGCAGGTTTGGCATCTCACTTGTCAAGAAGTCCCGCGGGCAGCACCGGGCCCTCCATCCTGGTGGCCCTTGAGTAGCTACCAAATCTGAAGTTCTGCCTTGGGTTCCTATTTCATTGGAGGTTCAGGTGATGTGGAAACCCTGAGCCAGCTAGCTCTGTATTTTATTTATTTATTTTATATTTAAGGGGGGGGGAAAACCACCCCATCTCCCTTACACAGAGAGATTTTTCTCTAGCAGCTATTAAACCTACGTTCGAAGCACTGAGTGCTGGATAAGAAGTAACGGTTGGACAATCATTAAAGAGAATCCAGTTTAGAATGAAGGAAAAATTTCCTGACAGTGAGAACCATTAATGGAACAGCTTGTTTCCCAGCATTGTGGGTGCTCTGTGACTGGAGGTGTTCAAGAAAGGATTGGACAGCTCTTTATCCAGAATAAGTATAGGGTTTCCTACTTGAGGAGGAGGCTGGACTAGAAGACATTCAAGTCCCCTCCAAATCTGGAAGTTTTAAAGAAGAGACTGGACAGCCATTTGTCTGAAATGGTATAGGGTTTCCTGCCTGAGCAGGGGGTTGGACTAGATGACCTCCAAGGTCCCTTCCAACATTATTATTATAACCCTACTCTACGTTCTAAAGCAGGCATGTCAAACTACTGATCCGCGGGCCGGATGCATCACGCCAAAACCACCCCCACCCCGTGGTTTGACATGCCTGTTCTAAAGGGGTAGGCATGATCCAGTTTGGGGGTTATATGGTGAAAGGGAAGTGAACTATTAGGATGTCCTCCAGCCAGTGACTCCATCCCTCTCAATAGAATCTACCTTAAAACTCCCTTTTTATAACCCTGTAATCCCTTAATTCGGGGCAGAGTCAGAGCGACTGGATGAAGCTGAGCGTTTACTGGCCGGATGCCCTTCCTGATGCCATGCAGAGTTGGCAGCAGATTATTTTTTTTCTTTGCGCCCTAGGAGACAAAAACATCGGTCACTACCTAGGATTGAACTCTCAACCTTCTGAGTGGGAAGCGAGAGTCTTCACCACTAGGCCACCACACCACTCTCAATAGAGCCTACCTTATAGGTGGTTAATTCCACGTTAACGTTTGTCCTGGCTTCATCCACTCTCCTTTTTGGTGAACAGCCATTGGAAGTCATTCAGAGCAGTCGCAGCTTCATCCAGATAACTTTGCACCTTTGATGTTGAACAATGGGGAATTCAAAACCCTGTGACCGTTCTTCCCCCTCCTCGTTTTTGACTTTTTGGAAGCTCTGAAATTTGTTAATTGACACTTAGTTTACTTTTGCTCAAAGGCCGTTCTTATCTGAACCCATCTCTTTCTCTTTCCATCTGTATCTCTTTCTCTGTTTTAGTTTCTGGCTAAGTGACTCATTTATCTGCCGTCTCTCTGCTTCCCAGTTGGTCCCAGCAACTTAACATTTCTTCGGCGTGTGGCTTGATTACACCTTGGTACGTACCGTACAAAACTGTAAGAGGATTTCTACAGAAGATGATTTTCAAACTGAGCATGAGGAAAGATAAAGTTTGCCCTGGGCAACTACTGCAGTGACCTGAAGACGGTGGGACAGTCCAGGTTTGGCCCCGTGCTCCTCCAAGACCAGAAAAGGTTTCGTTGGAAGTCTGTTATGGCTGAAATGAGTGAGTCACAGAAGTGAAGGCCCAGTGACCCAGACCAACAGAAAGCCAAAACCACAACCCCCTTTTCAGGCCAAAGAAGCTACTTTCAAGACTTGGAGGCAGGGATCAGAAAGGAAGCAGCAGATCTGGGGCAATATTATGGGATGGAGATAAGCTGCATGAGCAGATCAGCCTAGCTGCCTTAAACGGGTGTCCGTGGTGCTGTTGTGCAGCTGCCGCTGCTCAATCTTTAGCTGACTAAGGAGAAATCCTCCCCCAGCCATCTGTTCCCATTATGCCTCTGGCTTATGTGTGTTTGCTTGCCCTCCCCCCCCCCCCGCTCCCCGCCTTGCAAATGAAGCTCTGAGACTTTTGCATTGAATCTGCGCCCTTCGCATCACCTCCTTATGCTAACATCTCTCCTTGGTTGTCTTTCAGGGCTTTCCTTGCTTGCTGAAAGGGAATAAAATGGGCCTGAGACAGACTCGTCTCTTCCTCCTCCTGGCAGGAGCCATCACCGTGCTTCAGTGCCAGGTAAGAGGCCAGCGCGCCCATCGGTGTCTTTTTCTCTGGCTTTGCTGGGCAGCTGAGTGCGGTTTTATGGACTCATCAGAAAACAGATGGGGTTTGTTTCCCAAGCTTGGCTCGAGTGGTGTCATTGATCAAAAGGATATTTACTTGGTTCTTGGAACAAAACGGCTCACTGCCAAGTTCACAAAGCTGAGAAGTAAGATCTTTTCTGCATGCCGGCTTAGACCTTTGAAAGACACAAAAGGAAGAATGATGAGAGAATTATCCAGTTCAGCAAAACTCTGAGCTGGATCAAAGTCCAATCACAAACAGCTTTCTAAAAAGGAAGGCTCTTAACAGAATAGCCGAATCAAAAAACAGAGGTGGAAGGGACCTTGGAGGTCTGCCGGTCCAACCCCCTGCTCAAGCAGGAAACCCAATAATTTTTCAGACAGATGGTTATCCATTCTCTTCTTAAACGCCTCCACTGATGGAGCACCCATAACTTCCAGAGGCAAGCTGTTCCACTGGTTCATTGTTCTCACTGGTAGGAAATTTCTCCCTAATTCTAGGCTGCTTCTCTCCTTGATAAGTTTTCATCCGTTGCTTCTTGTTCTCCCTTCAGGGGCTTTGGAGAAGAGGTTGATCTCTTCTTTGTGACAGCCCCTCAAGTACTGGAAAATGGCTATCATCTCAGCTTTTTAATGTCAGGTGTGGATGAAATATTCCTGCAGCTTTTCACTCTTAGCATTTCCACTATTAGAATAAAAAACCTGCCTTCATTTCTTTTTCATTCACTAAACTTTTTCATTCATCTCTAAACTGTAGCATCCAAGAAGGTAGGGCCATTATCCGAAGGTGGAGCCCATGGTGTCCTCGTGCAAACTCTGTCCCTCTTGTGCATCTGCACAAAAAAGCATGGCTTGCACTGGGGTTTTGCATGTCGCACGTTGTGATGCACATACACAGCCTATGGCAGACATGTCAAACTTGCGACGTCACGTGAAGTCACGCAACGTAATTGGGACGGTTTTGCCATTGCCGGCAATGGAGTGGGCGCAGCTTCCGGATGATGCGTCCGGCCTGTGGGCCGGCAGTTTGACACCCCTGGCCTACGCACACCATGGTTTATGAAACACTATTCTTCCAAAGACTCAAGCAAGTTGTCCTAAGAATGATGAGAACCATGGTAATGAGTAGTACTATGAGAAAAGGTTAATGAGAACCGTTAATCAGTGGAACAGCTTGCCTTCAAAAGTCGTGGCTGCTCATCACTGGAGGTTTTCAAGAAGAGATTGGACAATCTTTTGTTTGAAATGGTCTAAGTTTAAGTTTAAGTTTATTATATTTGTATACCGCCCTTCTCCCTTGAGCAGGGGGTTGGACTAGAAGATAGTCCAAGGTTCCCCCTTTCCTAAACCTTGGGGGTCTAATCAACTTTCTATTCTTGATGATTCTGGTTGTTCCTTCTCTCTCTCTAGGAACTGTTTGTCCGTGTTACCCACAGTGGCCGAGAAGGTCAGCTAAGAAGAGGTAAGGTGCCCATTGGAGGAGGAGGCTATGGATATTTTCTACTTCAACCCTCTGCCTCCCAGACAAGCTCCTTAAAGAGACCCAACCTGCAACTGAAGAGAAATGTCCTGACAGTTAACAAGTGGCACAGCTGGCCTCCTGGAATTGGGAGGTTTTCAAGAAGAGAACTGGGCAGCCATTTAACTGGGATGGCATAAGGCTTCAGCCTTGAGAAGGGAGTTGGATGAGAAGACCTCCAAGGTCCCTTCCAACTCTATTATTCTATATTCTAAATATAGAGTAGGTTGGCAGAAGCTGGGACGCAGTGGCTCAGTGGGTTAGGATGCTGAGCTTGTCGATCAGAAGGTCGGCAGTTTGGCGGGTCGAATCCCGAGTGCCGCGTAGCAGAGTGAGTGCCTGTTACTCGTCCCAGCTCCTGCCAACCTAGCAGTTCGAAAGCACGTAAAAATGCAAGTAGAAAAATAGGGACCACTACGGTGGGAAGGTAACAGCGTTCCGTGCGCCTTTGGCGTCTAGTCATGCCAGCCACATGACCAGGGAGACGTCCTCGGAGAAGCGCTGGCTCTTCAGCTTTGAAACAGAGATGAGCCCTGGCCCCTAGAGTCGGAAACGACTAGCACGCATGTGCGGGGGAACCTTTACCTTTATATTCTAAATAGGAAGAAGGCGGCTGATGGCCCAAGGGATGGAGTGCCCAAAGAGTAAATGTTGGGGGGCAGGAATGTGAGTTCAGTACATTTGCAAATATCTGCATGGATCCTTCAAAACAGGAGTCGAAACCCAGTTCTCTCTCTCTGCGGCTTCTGTGCCTCTACAAGATGTTTGGGAAGATTCTTAGGGCTCCTCAAGAGAGCCAGGAGATTCACACATTTTGAAAAAGAGGGCTAGGGGTCAGCCAGGCTTTGTGCCTACAGACTAACCTGACAAGTGTGTTGCTTTCAGATACGGCACGCCCTTCTTTCTTTTATGTTAAAATAAGTGTTTAACTGCCTTTCCTCACAGAGCGCCAGGCTGCTGTACGAAATACCATAAAAGCAAAACCTAATATAATAAACCATCCCAATAATAAAGCCACATCAATTGCGGCGGGATAAATGCAGGAAAAGCACACAATTGTTCACTCAGCTTTATCAAAGCAGCTTCTACTGCCTAAGCAAACAAATAGCTTGTGAACTGGCGCTGCAGAGAACGCTTGTCTGACGAGGTTTGAGGGGCTTGCCAAATCTTTGGAAGGAGAAAAGTCCTCCTCTTGGGGGCAAAACGAGGCTCGGAGGAGGAGAGTCGATCCAGGCTGTAGATTGTTCTGTGCTGTACGCACACAATGGTGAAGGGAAAGGCGGAACTGGTGCCCTGCCATCGAAACTGGGGAGGACTTCCTGTCTTTTGATTACAGCCAAATGCAGAGACCCAGTCACCAAACAGACCTACAATCAGAAGGAGAGTTGGCTCCGCCGAGTCAAAGGGAGAACGGAATATTGTCGGTGTGAGAACAGTGGCATCTTCTGCCATGCAGTACCTGTCAAAGGTGAGTTCCAGGTTGGGCCTACAAATGGCATTGATTTGTTAGGTTTCTAAGCCACCTTGATTTTGTACACTTCATTGTCCTGTATTTGTCACAGTACCAATTCCGTTGGGCTGAGCGGGAGGGGGAGGCCCACAGTCTCCAAAAGGGTTTCCGTGGTCTCCTAGTGGCATCCTAGTGCAGCGTTTCCCAACCTTAGGAACTTGAAGATGCGTGGACTTCAACTCCCAGAATTCTGGGAGTTGAAGTCCACGCATCTTCAAGTTCCTAAGGTTGGGAAACGCTGTCCTAGTGGACCACCACTTAAGTAGGAGCCAGCTTGCTAAACTGGTAACATTTTGGGAGATAAACTCAAATTCCAGAAGGATCTTGACAGACCTGAACCCTGGACACTGTCAAAAGAACTGCAATTCAGGGGTGAAAAGTCTAAGGTCCTGCACTTAGGCAGGGGAAAAAAAGGAAAAAAATGGGCAGGTACAGAATAGGTGGTAATTGGCTCTAACATAGCAACTGCGAGAGGGATCTACCTGTCCTAGTAAACCGCCATTCAAGTATGAGCCAGCAGTGTGCGGCAGTCCTAGGTTGTATCAACAGGGTGACAGCATCGAGTCCATAAGAAGTGATGATACTGCTTTACACCACACTGGTAAGACCACACTTGAAATACTATGTCCAGTTCTGGTCGACACAATACAAAAAAAGACGCTGATACCCTTGAAAGAGTGCAGAGAAGAGCAACAAAGATGATTAAGGGGCTGGAAGCTAACCCATAGGATGAATGCTAAAGGGAACTAGGTACTAACGAAGAGGAGGATTAAGAAGGACATGGTAGCCATTTTCCAATCCTTGAAGAAAGTCACACAGAAGAGGGAGCTGACTTATTCTCCAGAGCACCTGAGGGCAGGACAAGAACCAATGGGTGGAAGCTTGTTAAAGAGAACAACAGAACAGTTGGCCTCCTGGAGTTGTGGGTACTCCATCAGTGGAGGTCTTCAAGAAAAGTTTGGACAACCAATAGTCCAGGATGCAATAAAGTCTTCTGCTTGTGGCAGGGGTTGGACTAGAAGACCTCCAAGGTCCCTTCCAGCCCTGTGATTCTATGTAGTTTGTTGGTGTCCAGAACCCAGGACTTCCTGCCCCATTCCAGCACTTCATCATTATCCCACATTGGCATTTGGGCTGGGAAAGAACTTCTGGGGAGAGAGAAGAATAGATCCTGGGTCTCCCCACATTTAGTCCAACCCTTTTGCCCACTACCCCACCCTGGACTACCCCACCCTGGCCCACGGTCTTCCAGACAGTTTTTGTGCATAAAGGAAGACTAGAACTCACAAGTCTCCTAGATCCTGGTCTGGCACCTTAATCCTTGCCGCTAACTGGCTGTCTAGAGTAGATGGGAAGGTTGCAGAAAGAAACCAGCTTGCTTGCAGAAGGGAAATGCACAAGTAGGAAGGAGCAGTTTGCAAAAGTCAAAATGCTGGACCAGTTAAGGTGGGGCCCCCCAGTGCAGTTTAAGCTGGAAGGAGGTTGAGCTGGGAGAAAACCATTTCCAGCAGCTGTTCTTTGCAATCCTTTGTAGTGGGAATGGCTGGAAAGTGGACTGGAAGGAAAGCTTCTCTGCACATAAAAGCAGCCGTTCTGCCTTTGCGTAACGGTTCTCCTCCTTTCCCCAAGGAAGGGAAGACAGCAGAGCCACGGAAGGGGGAAATTGAGGGGCTGTTGTTTTCTGTCCCACAGGCTGCATAAAGCCACTTTGCCTCCACGGGGGCCGCTGCCAGCAAGCCTTGTACTCCCCCAACCTTTTCATGTGCTTCTGCCCCCCAGGCTTCTCGGGCAAGTTCTGTGAAATTGGTGAGTATGTGACAGGAGGGTGAACTGACGGGGGGGGGGGTGTTGGGCGCAGGAAATCAGGAGATTCAGGCAGTTCAAATGAATATAAAAGTTTATTGCATGCTAACCCTTTCAACAAGTATTAATGGTCAAAGCAAATTAGCCATGGATAAGGGTCAATGGAATTCAAGGTGGGCTGGACGTAGATCTCTTATGGGCGTGAAGGGACTTGAGATTGATGATGTGCATGACCCCTCCCTCGGGCTCAGCCTGGTCATCTCCTACAGTGACCCATCTAGGAAGACGCAGTGTAGGAAGACCACAGCCCTGCTGTGGTCCCCCCCCCCGCTCTAGCTTTGCAGACGCCATTTCTATATGTGCAGCACTCAGTGTAAATACATATAATAGCAGCTGCCTGCTCCAGATCAGATCCAATTTCAACAATTAAAAGGGACCAAGCATGAAGAGCTTGTAGAAATCCAAGGTGTAGTCTGTCCGCAGCCACAATGTTCTACCAGTTGTTGGTGCTAGCCTTCAAGAGAAGAAGGAGGAGGATCTACTTCAGACTCCAGCTGCGAATCTATTGCTTCCTTTCAGGGGAGACATGCTTTAAAAAGCAAGGAAAATTGCAGAGTGGGATCAGATTCATGCATGCTCTACGGCTGTGCTCCTCAACCTTGGCCATCTTAAAATGTGCGGACGTCAACTCCCAGAGTTCCGCTCAAGCACGGTTGAGAGTTGACACCCACCCATCTTAAAAGTTGCCGAGATTGAGAAATGCTGCTCTACAGCTATGCTGGCGTAGGAATTTTGGGAGTTGAAGTCCACAAGTCTTGAAAGTTGCCAAGTTTGGAGACCCCTGCTCTTCGGTCTAGTTTCCTGCCCTGGCTCCAGAAGTCGCGTGGAGATGTCTCCAGAGGCAGTTTGGAAGAGACTCAGGGGAATGTTTCTTCTCCCCCTTTTCAGATACCAGAGCTGTGTGTTACCAGGATATAGGGGACACATACAGGGGGACATGGAGCACAACGGAGAGTGGTGCAGAATGTGTGAACTGGAAGACCAAAGCCTTGCGCTTTAAGAGATTCCACGCAGGTCGTCCAGACGCCTTGCTGCGGGGGCTTGGTGATCACAATTACTGCCGGTAAGAAGTTGAATCCAGTTACTTGCTTTGTCTGACTTCTCCTTCCTCGTATCATGCACACTTTGGAGGGGAACTGAGATGTTTTATAGCTGTATTTCTCTGTCTTGGGGAACATTAAGCTGTGAGGACTTCAGGCCACTCTGCAGCTCCTCGAGTTCCATGGCTGGCTGGGGGATTCTGGGAGTTGAAATGCGCAGAGTTTAAAGTTGCCTTGGTTGAGAAACGCTGCTCTACAAGAGCCAAAAATCGGGAGTTGGGTAGCATCTTTTCTGATGAACAAGTCTTATTAAAAAGTACTAAGTGTGAGCTGCTGCGGACAAAAATGTATCCTTGGAATTAAATACATTGGACAGAAAAATGCTAAGATAAATCTCTATGAACAGGTTTAGAGATTAGTAAAACTGTTTTAATTAAGAAAAGAGCAGCCTTGGAAGCTAGTGGAAATGATACAACACCAGGATATTCTGTTTTCTTAGGCGTATTCCTTATGAATTACTTTCGTATGCATTATTAATTCCAGGATCCTCCCTCCCTCCCTCCCTCCCTCCCTCCTTTCCTTCAATAGACTCACAATCCTGAATATTCTATCATTGTCTTCTTTAGAAATCCAGACAAAAGCTCGAAACCCTGGTGCCATGTCTTTAAAAAAAATACGTACGTCTGGGAATATTGCAGCATTACATCCTGTGCCAACCGTAAGTTCAAACCCTTTATTGTTGTTTACTGAAAAAGTCGAGAGGATGCAGTTCCTAAGCTGGCTAAAAGTGGGATTTGTTACTCCGAGCTTTATCATTTCAAAACAAGCAGTTCTTTTTTCCCCATTTCTCTTCTGGAACTGCAAACCCAGATTCGGATGAGGTTCCATTTTGTGGTTTATTTATTCATGGCTTACTAAATAATTGGTGAAGTCATGAGTGGAGAAGTATAATATGGCTCATGATACATATATAGGCTGGGCAGGTTGGGGAACTTTGGTATTTTCAGATGGACCTGTTTTAGGACATATATGGCTCTTTTTTACCAACTCCAAAAAAACCCCCTGTTGTAATTTATTTATACATATATTTACATATATCCAGGGCTTTTTTTCTCATAGAACGCTCAGAACGGAGTTACGGCACCTTTTTTGGATGGAACCTTGTAGGTTGTATGACATGTGTGAGTTCCGGCACCTTTTTCTTTTACTAAAAAAGCACTGCATATATCTTTATTTGTACATATGTATGCATGTCTGCAAGGGACGTGGTGGCTCAGTGGGTTAGGACGCTGAGATTGTCGATCAGAAGGTTGGCAGTTTGGCGGGTTGAATCCCGAGTGCCGCATAACAGAGTGAGCGCCTGTTACTCGTCCCAGCTTCTGCCAACCTAGCAGTTCAAAAGCATGTAAAAAATGCAAGTATCGGGAAACTCCCAGCACAACTCTCGCGGCTGCATTCTGTACCAGTTGGAGCCTCCGAATGGTCTTCAAGGGCAGCCCCATGTAGAGAGCGTTGCAGTAGTCCAGACGAGAGGTCATGAGATGAGCATTGTACCCTGGAGTTGGACATGACTGGACAGGGGAAACCTTTACCTTTTTTTAATTAGCATTTTACTATAATATCAGGCCAACATGATAACTTTCTGGGCAGTTTGTAGTTGCTTACTAAACATCCCTGTTGAAAAGATGTGCATTGTCTTCAGATGCTTTTGCTCTAGCAGTGGGCAAATTGAACATTTCAGGGCTTTATGGTTGCCCAGACACCCATCACTATAATAATCTCTCCAAGATTATATTTTAACAAATGTATTTTGCTGCTTTGTATGAAGAGTTAGGATCCCTCTCATCATTCAAGTATTGGCCCCTACTTCAGCAGGGAACCTGTTGGGAAGTGCCCAGCCAGGCAGGAGGAAGGCTCAAGATGGGAACTAGCCTGGAATCATAAAAGATTCACAGCTGAGATGCCCTAAGCTCCATGGAAAATTATCCCCAAGCGAAGGGGAGATTCCTGTATTATTGGCAGAATATATTAGATTGCTTGAACTCTACATGTGTGTATCTGGTGGCTTGCATCTGACCGGATCTTTCCCTATATTCAGCCTGGGGCAATACTCCCCAACATCAATAGAAGGGGGTCTCCAAGCTAATGAACGATAAAATGGGACTTTCTCTATCAAACCTATCCCTTTTTCCTATCGTTTGCCAAAGAAAAACATTCCTGTGTTTTGGGAAGAGGCACTGACTATCGGGGCAGCCATCACCAAACAGCATCTGGGGTGACCTGTCTGAGATGGGACTCCCACATCCTTGACCAGAAAGTTTACAACGCCTTTCATCCCAATGCCCATCAACTAGGCCTCAGCAGCCACAACTACTGCAGGTGAACCAGAAATGTATTTATTCAATTTCTATAGCTGCCCAACTCAACTAAGTGGGCTTTGAATGATGGAATCTCTGTTGAATATTCTTTGGCAGCAGGAGGGCCACAGTGGGTGAGGTTTCGGCCGGGTGGTGGTGGTTCTGCCTTGCCCTGAGTTTGAAACTTGGAGATATTTCTTTGACTTATTTGAACGCTTGGCAACGGTTGCAGTATCCTGGGGTCACGCGATCCCCTTTTGCAACCTTCTGACAAGCAAAGTCAATGGGGAAGCCAGATTCACTTAAGAATCGTGTTACTAATTTAACAACCGCAGTGATTTACTTAACCACTGGGGATTACAGCCTTCCCAACCTCCCCACTTCTTGTGTGTTACAGGAATCCTGACAATGACACTCAGCCATGGTGCCATATATTCAAGAACGGTGTGACAAAATGGGAACATTGTGACGTGCCAACCTGCTGTAAGTGGGTCCTTTCTCTGATTTATCGGAGACTCTTCTTCACAGCGATTATGCCCAAAACCTGATGCTGGGAATGGAGAACTAATGGTCCTCAAGATGTTGGTGAACCACAATTCCTAACACTCCCTCCTGGCATGAGCAAAATGGGAAATAGCAGCTAAGCAACATTTTGCAGCCTACAGTCTACCCATCTTATACTGACTACATCCAGCCTCTGTGGAGCGTGCGACAAGTCTTAGACACCCTATAAAAATATCCCGTTACTTGTTATCGGTGCCTCTTCCAAGAAGTGTGGGAATTGGAGCTAGGAAAGGCCATGGAGGAATCTCTCTGGGAGACCTCCAATCACTACAGGTTAGAGGAGAAAGCATTCCTTTGGTGGCTGGGAACAACGTGAGAGGAACAGCATGCAGGATTTCCTAGATTTAGAACATAGAACAGAATAATAGGATGGGAAGAGACCTTGGAGCTCTTGTAGTCCAAGCTCGGGCCCATGGCGGGAGTCCCTATACCAAGGGTAGGCAACCTGGGCTCTTTTGTGACTGGTGGACTTCAACTCCCAGAATTCCTGAGCCAGCATGGCTCAGCTTGGAAACCTCTCCCTTTCCCTTCAGCATGGCTGGCTCAGGAATTCTGGGAGTTGAAGTCCACCAGTCATAAAAGAGCCAAGGTTGCCTAACCCTGCCCTATACCATTCCAGCCAAATGGCTACCCAGTCTCTTCTTAACAACCTTCAGTGATGGAGCACCCACAACTCCTGGAAAGCAAGTTGTTGGACTGATTAATTGTTCCAACTGTCAGGAAATTTCTCCTTAGTTCTAATGTTGGGGGCAATAAGCTGACTTTGTAATAATGCTGCTTGGGGGGGGGGGCGAAAGCCCTAATAAGCAGGCATATACATAGAATGAAGGCTATTGCTAAGCACATTGGTTTGTGCTTAAATTGTAAGCCGCCCTGAGTCTTCGGAGAAGGGCGGGATATAAATGGGATTAAAATAAAATAAATAAATAAATGTGATTTTTCTCACAATGTGCTATATGATATGATATATTATACCACGTATAATCTGGACTGTATGTTCTGCCTGTAGAGGCTGAATTTGCACAATATCCAAGGCTAGGTTCAATGGAGCTAGGCCACCTCCTGTGATTGATTTACTCAGACCTGACATGTTTTGTGAACAGAACAACTGTGATCCCAGATTTAGCCAGTTGTGTGAACTCAACCAGGGAATCACTTCAGGTCAGGACTTCATCCAGGATCTTTGACATGATGGGCAAGCCACAGCAAAAGGCCCAACGGTGATCTCTGAAACCCTTGTTGGTGTTGCTCCCTCTCGCCCTCAGCCAGAGTGGCTGTAATTAGGGGTCCTTGGTGCTCTGTGAGCTTGGCTGTTTTCTTCAGACATTTCGTTACCCAAACTAGTAAAGAATGGGGTTTGATATTCTGTGGGCTTGCCCTGTCAGTGTCGGTGCGGCTGGTCTTACAGCTTCTTTGGTTGGGCTGTTTACTGATAGCTTGTTTGGCAGTTCTTTGATTGGGGTATTGTTTACTTCTTGATTGTTTTTTTTTTATTAAAGAGTTTTACAAAAACAAAATTTTACAATATATCCCCAAATCCCCCCCCACCCCAAACCCACCCACTTCCCCCCCCCCCACTTCCCAGAGCTAAATACAGGATTATAGTTATAATAACCATATTCTAAATAAAAATTATGCATAATATACAATTAACCAAATTCATAATGTGCTTTAACTCCCCTTTAACCTAGATACGTACAAAGTACCAACACTAAGATCAATAACAATATCCCTCTAAAATCTACTCATAAGCTAAATGGAACTTTTTAGTCCCATATTTGTTCTGAATATAATCTATCCATCTCCTCCAAACTGAAATATATCTTTCCTGTGAATGATCTTTCAAGTAAGCAGAAATCTTAGACATTTCTTCAAGATTCAAAACTTTAAACACCCATCCTTCTATAGTGGGCAAACTATCCTTCTTCCAATATTGTCCCACCAGTAACCGTGCTGCTGTTATCAAATTCAACATCAAATTGGTTTCTTTAACATCACAATCTACAACAATACCCAATAAAAACAATTGCGGAGAGAACTTTATCTTTCTCTTAAAAATCTTTTGAACATTCCACCAAATTTTAATCCAAAAAGCTTTTATATTTCTACAAGTCCACCACATGTGAAAATAGGTACTTCTTGATTGTTGATGTTAGGCTTGGAGTTAATCTATGCTCACCTGGGTGCTGATGCTGGTGTAGAGGTGTTTGGGTCTTCTTCTTCCCTTTTTGACAGTGTTGATTGTCTCTTTTGCACAGTATGTAGCTGTTGTTTATGTGTCTACTGATGGCTAATTTGTCCAAATGCCAGGCTTCTAGAGCAGGGGTCTTCAAACCTGGCCCTTTTATGACTTGTGGACTTCAACTCCCAGAATTCCTCAGCCAGCGTGCCTGGCTGAGGAATTCTGGGAGTTGAAGTCCACAAGTCATAAAAGGGCCAAGTTTGAAGACCTCTGTTCTAGAGTGATTGTAAACAGATGTTGATTTTCACTGCTTTGTCACATCTAAATCTTACTCCTTGGCTTCTTCCTTCCCATATGCAGCCACTTGTGGATTGAGGAAGCACAAAGTGGCTGAGATCCAGATCAAAGGAGGTGCATATTCATATATTGAGTCCCACCCGTGGCAGGCGGGCATTTTTGTGACCAACCGAGGTGTAGAAGGTTATCAGTGTGGTGGGATCCTCATCAATTCCTGCTGGGTCCTTTCAGCTGCTCACTGCTTTCCAAAAGGGTAAGAAATCAGCCTGTGACTCACTCTCTAGACTTTGGCTAGTAAGCAAATTCCTTGATAGCAGAGGAGAATTTTTGCTTCAGGCACAGAGGACCAAACCCTCTAACCAAGATCCTTTGTCTTGCTCAGTGTTCACAGCTGTTTTCAGGGATTCTGGCTCTTTCCCTGTGACTCTAAGCCAAGGAACTGATCTGGGACCTTCGCTTGCATGCCAGAAAGTTAACGTTTCTTCTCCTTGCAAAATCTTCACAAGGGGCAGACTATGTCCCAGGAAGCTGTGGAATGATTAGGGGTGCCAAAGAAACTTCAAGTTGCATTCCCCCCCCCTTTCCTTCTGATCATCATTTAAAGCTGCCCAAGAGTTTGCAAGCACCTCCATCGACCCCCAACTCTGGAACCTCCCCAGTTTTTGCATTTGCCTTGTCAAAATATTGCAAGGATCTTTCAAACCTGTGGTTAGAGAGGCAGGCAATTGGTTTAATACATACATGCATACATACATACATACATACATACATACATACATACCCTGGAAAGTACACAGAACAGAGGAGGATGTGCTGGGCTGTGTAGGCGCATTTGACTGCAGGGTGTCACTTCCTTAGAACATTAAAAAGCCCTCCTGGATCAACTGCAGAGACATTGATGCTTGTTCCCACCCAAATATTCTGCAGAGAGATTGTCTGTTGACTTATCACACCAAACCATGGTTTATATAAGCCATGGTTTGTTGCAACCACAGTGGGCTGGGTTTACACATTATGGAAACTGTTTTCACTCAACAGCTGTAAATGGATGTCAAACATTGAGCGTTTTCTCTTTTTGCTGTTGGGAGTCTTGCAGCCAAGGTCTAGCAATCCTAGTTGGCTTAACTGTAGTTTATTGAGTAAAGAAAAATTGGGCTGGATGTGAATAGGATACTAATCCATCCACCTTGCTTTCCAACCCATGACTGTTAAGCTATCCTGTATATTATGTCACAAAGAAGCAAAGCCACATTTTTGTGGCTTTGTGTGTTGTTTGGATACATCTAGTGGCTGGATTTACACAGTGCACTCATTCCAAGACACAAAACACTAACGATACTGCAGTTATTCACAACAGTCTTTGATCCAGCCTTGGCTCTCCCCATTTTCACAATAGGATGTGGGAGGATGTGGCGGGGGGCGCTCTCATGTGCGTATCAGACCAGACTAGGATTTGAACTAAGGCAACAGGGTGTCCATAGATGTTGGTGTCTCCTTCCCTGTACTCATAGCATCCCGTCAGCTTCACCTGACTTTTTTTTTTAAATGTTGGGTTTAAAACAGGGGTGTTCAGCCTCGGCAACTTTTAGACCTGTAGACTTCAGTTCCCAGAATTCCCCAGCCAGCCATGCAAAGTAAGTTCAGCCTACAGGAAGAGACTTCAAACATGCTGGCTGGAGAATACTGGGGATTGAAGGACACAGGTTTTAAAGTTGCCAGGTTTAAATAAAAGAGAGAGGCAAAAAATAAATCCTCTCTCTCCTGCTCTGAAGCCAAGGACCAGCGTCATCATCCTCTGTTTTCAGCAATGCCTTTGGGCTCACACAGGTCCCCCTGGGGTGTCATTTTGGGGAACGGACATTTTGGGGCAGTCCTTCCCCTTTCTCACATTTTGGGTAGACTCAGATTTTTCATGAAGGATGGCCAGTACTGAACACAGGCCCTTCTCCAAGGAGTTTGTCCTCTCCTGAACTAAACTCTTTGAGCTCCTGTTCACAACTGCCATTGCCTGCCCTCCCACCATAGAACATAGAAGGGACCTTGGAGGTCTTCTAGTCCAACCCTCTGCTCATGGTTCCTATTGGGAAGAGAAAGGAGAGAGTTGCCTTTGGAGGGAAGGAGGGTTGCCCCTGGAAGCTGGCCCTCACCTGTGGTTTTCTGTACAGGAGCATTGACCCCCAACGCATCAAAGTCGTCCTGGGTCGGACGTTCCGTGTGAAATCATCAGACACAGAACAGATCTTCCAAGTAGAGAGATATATTACACACGAGAAGCACAACTCCAGGACTTTGGATAATGACATTGGTAAGCCTTTTTCCTGCCTCCCTCCCGGCCTGGAGGAGGAGATCAGCTTCTGTCTGATCTCCTGCTCAAACAGGGGTTGGACTAGAAGCCTTCCAAGGTCCTTCCAACTCTGTTATTCTGAATTCTGGTTCTCATGGGCCTTTCTCTCTCTCCTTTCCTCTCTGTTTTGACAGCCCTGCTGAAGTTGAAACAACATTCCGAAAAGTGTGCCACAGAAACTGACAGCGTCCGTCCCGTTTGTCTCCCCGAAGCTGGACTCCAGCTGCCCGACTGGACGGAATGTGAGGTGTCCGGCTACGGCAAGCATGAAATGTGTACGTGAGGATCGCTTTCACCAGCACTGAGGGCTGGAAGACAATTCTGGTTGCAGAAGCTTCTGGACAGACAGAGTGCTGGACATTGTATTACAGGATTTCTAGGGCAGAATTGACCTGTGCTGGAAAGAGGGCCTGGGTGTTCTCATGTTGGCTGGGGAATTCTGGGCATTGAAGTCCACAAGTCTTAAAGTTGCCAAGATTAGACACCCCTGTTTTGGGGGGAGGCAAGGGGGAAATAAAAATCACAATTTTAAAAAAAGTCCAGTCTGTTTCCAGCAATACTGGGCTTTGGGGGAAAAAAGAGTCTTCTTGCGAAATTTCTGAGACCAGCCTTGTGGGTCATGGTCTTTGCTGAAAATGAGCTAGGTCAATTCACGGTGGAAAAAAGACATCTGTTATATTCTACAGCTTCCTTCTGCTGAATTTGATGCAGCAGTCATGTCTGTGACTTACATTCCTATCCAGTTGCTAATCAGCTGATATGGCTAGACCATGTTTACAACCAAAGGCATCTGCTTTCTGTTGGAGCACATCACATCCTCAAGTCATAACCACCTCCTCCTAGAATTCTCATTCTTCTCAAATCCCTGTGCTGTGATTGTGGCAGTTCAGCCTCACATGGCCCCAGTGCTCAGGGAAAGGGCTTCAGAGACGGCCAGATGCAAAGCTCAAACACTGAGCAATAGCTTTTTTGAATGAAGGTGAATCTACGTGTGCCAGGATAATGATGCAGGATCCAATCTGGGTCAGTCACTGGGGATCAGAGATTTTGTCTTCTGAGCTTGCTCCTGTAACTATGTAGGACAGCCAGGGGGGAAGCGAACGACCAGATTGCAAGAACACAAGTGAGCGGTCAGACGAGGAGACCCGAACTCATTGATAGCCTCACACTGCAGTGAACAAGGACATACTTCAATGTTGCAGCTATTAAGATTGTTGGACGAGCAGGCACAAAAACAGCCAGGGAAGCCTGGGAAATAGGCCCCTCGTCAGTCAACAGGAATGTTGGTTTACCACCAGCTTATCAAATAGTTAGAAGGCAAATGCTTGGCAGCACAAGCAAACCACAGCCAACGACTTAATAGCCAGCCATCAACACTCTAATCAACATCTAAAAAGCCACACACCACAGGCCCCATATAAATACCACACACAGAACAGCACCAAGCACACGCTCGACTAGAGAGAAGTTCCACGAAGATGAGCTCCAGCAAAACCTCTGATCCCAGTGACCGACCCAGATTGGATTCTCCAATAGCTTTTTGTATGCAAAAGAACTGAATTTTCCCACATCTTTATTGTACCTCGCCATTTTTGCTTTGGCCTTCCAGGCAGATGTTTGCCACCTCTATGAAAGTGGAAGGCAATTTGGACAATGGTGTGGGGGTGCTGCTTGGAGAACATGGCCGTACATCTACATTTTGCCCAATTCCACAGCATCTACATTTTTATATTTATGGATTTCTTATCTTCTTTTTTTGCATGGAGGAATAATTTCTCTGATGGCAGAATCCAGAGGCTGTCTTCCCTATCTGGATGTTGCCAGATGTCCTTTAATCCCTTCTGTCTAATCACTTCAATTTATTCTCTTAGTCAGATGCTGAGTTTATGCTAGGAGAGTGGAGGCAAAATTAAGAGTATTGTTTTGAAAAGGGTAAGATACTTGTCTTTTGCTTCCTGGCTGCTGGAAAGTTTGCACAAGGTTTTACCTGTAGTCCTCAATTTACAACCTAGTCAAGCCACAAAAGGAAGCCCTGTGCTTCAGTTAAATCAGATCTGCATTCACACAGCACTCTAGACTAGATTCCAAGAGTTACTTGTAGGTCAACATTTTCTGGGAAATGTTTCTTTCTTGACTTGGTCTCACACAGTATACCGTTACATCGTCATAATATGGTATCTTGGAGCATTCAATATCATGTGAAGGTGCTTACACTTTGTGAGCCCAGAATTAAGGCTGAGCGAATTGTATGAACCCAAGCACAATATTTATGACCCAGAAGAACCTTTTGCCTCTCCTCACAATATTCCTTTTTTCCCCCAAGCAGCTTCTCCTTTCCACTCAGAACGTCTAAAGGAAGGACATGTGAGGCTCTATCCAGACAGCTTGTGTACATCTGCACGACTTGCAAAAAGGACCGTCACTGAGAATATGTTGTGTGCAGGAGATACCCGACACCTTCATGATGCCTGCCAGGTAACATCCAAAATGTTAAGAATAACCTTGTAAGATGGGTCTGAAGGTCCAGCATCTTCTGAGCGTAGATAACCAGGTACCAGGGATGTTGAAGACTGAACAGAATTTCTCTTTCCCCCCCTGGAACATGTGGATTCAGATGTTCTGGGGTGATTGGCCATTTCTGGAAGTGACTCTTTCAGAACAAGAAGAGGTATGTGATGCTTTAGACATGCACAATGCACAATGTAGTCTCCAGCTTATGATCACAATTAAGCCCAAAATTTCTGTTGTTAAGCAAGACAACAACTGTCTTGCTTAAGTGAATTTTGCCCCATTTTACCACCTTTCTTGACACAGTTGTCAAGGGGATCACTGCAACTGTTTAGTTAATAACATGGTTGTTGTATGAATCATGGCTTCCCCATTGACTTTACATGTCAGAAGGTTGCAAATGGCGATCACATGACCCTTGGACATTACAACTGTCATAAATACATGCCAGTTGCCACTAAGAGCTCTGGTGGCGCAGTGGTTAGAAGGCAGTACTGCAGGCTACTTCCGCTGACTGCCGGCTGCCAGCAGTTTGGCAGTTCGAATCTCACCGGGCTCAAAGTTGACTCAGCCCTCCATCCTTCCGAGGTTGGCAAAACGAGGACCCAGATTGTTGGGGGGCAATGCACTGACTCTGCACACTGCTTAGAGAGGGCTGTAAAGCACTGCGAAGCGGTATATAAGTCTAAGTGCCATTGCTATTGCTGTCCAAATTTTGATCACATGACCACGGGGATGCTGCAACAGTCGAAAAGTGTGAAAAACGGTCATGAGTCACTGTCTTAAGTACCACTGTAACCTGGAATGGTCACGATTGGTCTTTCCATCAGAAAAGAAAGCCAAACCTGACGGACAGCTGTTATAATAAACCTTTATTGTCAAAGTACAACATGTGTACATTGAGATTAGCTGAGCCTCCCCCTGTGCTCTCTCCCCCCAACACACAGTGACAATAAACCCTCCATCCCACCACACCATGTGAACCAACTACACCACACACCGGCCTCCCAAGTCAATTCTGCATAAGATTATGTCCCATTTAAGAGCCTAACAGCCCACGGATAAAAGCTATTTTTCAGCCTGTTGGTACGGCTGGCTATATTCCTATATCTCCTACCGGATGGTAGGAGAATAAAGAGGTACCGTCCAGGGTGTGAGTCATCCCTGAGAATCTTCCTCACTCTTCCAAGGCAACGAGCCCTGGCGATATCATCCAGTGGGGTCAGGGGACAGCCCATGATATTTTGTGCTGTACTCACCACCCTCTGTAATACTTTCCTGTCCGCGGCTGTCAGACCAGCATACCAAACCACAATACCATAGGAGAGGACGCTCTCTATAGTAGACCGGTAAAAGAGGGTCATTAGCTGTTGTTCTACCCTGTTCTTCCGCAAGACCCTAAGAAAGTGAAGCCTCTGTTGGGCCTTTCTAGCCACCTGGGTTGCGTTGACTTTCCAGGTCAGATCTTCACAGAGGTAGACTCCCAGAAATTTAAAGGAGGAAACTCCACACCGTCCTCCCCGATGTAAAATGGGGCAGGTTCCTCCTTTTTTCTCCAGAAGTCTAACACTTGTCTCTCACCCGCTCCTTCTCCGATTTCTCTCCTCTTGCAGGGCGATTCGGGAGGCCCCCTGGTGTGTCTGAATGAGGGCCGCATGAAGTTAATCGGTATCATCAGCTGGGGCGTGGGCTGTGCTGTGAAAAACACGCCGGCCGTTTACACAAGAGTGGTTCACTACCTGGACTGGATCCAGGAGAACATGCGTAACTGAGAGCCTGTTGGGCTTCCTCCCAGGACCTCCTTGCATCAGGGACTCACACACTGGAAACCGGGCTGGGAAGCTGGTGTTACTCTTCGGGAGGAGGACACACACTTTGTGCAGTGCCTCTCCTGTAACGATGAGTTTGCAGTCTGTGCGGCTGTGCTTAGGAACCGGGCGCAAACAGTAGCTTTTTTTTCCCCTCCCAAGAAGCATTTCTAGGCCTACGACCAAACACTTACAGGTAGTCCTCAACTTACGAACACAACAGAGCCCAAAATCCGAGACGGTTGTTAAGTGAGTTCTGCCCCCTGTTCCCACTTTTCTTGCCACAATTGTAAAGGGAATCACTGCAATTGTTAAGATATTAACGAAGGGGAATATTTGTAGTTGGGGGTTGAAACGAAGGATCCTTGGTGCTCTCTGAGCTTGCAGACGTTTCATGACCCTAACTAGGTAACATCATCAGTGCTAGGAAGGAGTGCTGGGGTCTTGCCTGTCTGGGGGGGGCGGTCTTAGGGATTCTCTGGTTGGGCTGTTTACTAAGGGCTCTGTGGCATTTTCTTGACTGGGGTCTTG
The DNA here is from genome assembly GCF_947247035.1 of Vipera ursinii. Lineage (NCBI taxonomy): Eukaryota > Metazoa > Chordata > Lepidosauria > Squamata > Viperidae > Vipera > Vipera ursinii. The sequence continues at coordinate 5,976,877 of NC_139519.1, read as the reverse complement.
CTTCCTTGATTGTTGGTCTGAAGTTGACCTTGGAGCTGATCCATGCTGAGGGGCTGGAGTCTTTTTCTCTTTGGGGCTGGTTGACTGCCTCTTTTGCATAGTCTGCAGATGTTGCTAATGTCTGTGTGTCTGTGGATGGGTGGATTTGCCAGGCTTCTAGAAATTCCCTGGCGTTTTTGTATTTGGCCTGGTCTAGGATTGTCACAAGGGACACGGTGGCTCAGTGGATTAGGACGCTGAGCTTGTCGATCAGAAGGTCGGCAGTTTGGCGGGTCGAATCCCGAGTGCCGCGTAACAGAGTGAGCGCCTGTTACTCGTCCCAGCTTCTGCCAACCTAGCAATTTGAAAGCACGTAAAAATGGAAGTAGAAAAATGGGGACCGCTACGGTTGGAAGGCAACAGCGTTCCCTGCGCCTTTGGCATCTAGTCATGCCGGCCACATGACCACGGAGACGTCCTCAGACAAGCACTGGCTCTTCGGCTTTGAAACGGAGATGAGCATCAGCCCCTAGAGTCGGAAACGACTAGCATGCATGTGCGGGGGAACCTTTACCTTTACCTAGGATTGTCACATTTCCCCAATTGAAACCATGGTTACATCTGTCGATATGTTGTGAAATTAAAGAATTTTCATCATGCCTTTTTGGCTGCCAGATATTAACACAGTTGTTAAGGGAATCTGGCTTCTCCAGTGGCTTTGCTTGTCAGAAGGTCACAAAAGAGCACGTGACCCTGGGACTCTGCCACTGTCATAAATACATGCCAGTTGTCAAACCTCCAAAATCTGATCACGTGACCATGGGGATGTGGCAATGATCATGTGAAAAGCGGTCATAAGTCGCTTTTTCAGGGCTGTTGTAACTTCAGTCACTAAACTAATCGTTGTAAGTTGAGGACCACCTCTATTTGTCACAACAGCATCTGAGAATTGCCTCTGCCTCTAGTCTTCTTTGGGAGACTCTGACTAGAAGGATCCTAGGCTGGCCTCGGGGGTTCCTCAAATATGCCTCCCCTAGTTGATTTTTTATTTTAAAAAAACTGCTTTCTATAAATTAAGGAAAGCAGTGAAGAAATCCTACATACTGTGCAAAACCAAATCGTAGAATTAATTACTAACAGGTTTTTTATATATATATTTAAAGGAGGAATCGGTAGTCACTTTGGGCACCCCTCTCTCCAAAGATTATTTTTATACTCTGTAAATATTTCACATTTTCTGTATAAAATCAAAACCCAATTTCCCGATGTGCACAGTGACAGAGCTCTCTTCTGCTCATCAAGAACACTTTTGAGAATTCTTGTATGTTTTAATGCATTAAACTATTTTAAGTTACTTGAAGTTATCCTCAATTTGCTCATTGTGCATCACAACATACCTGACACAGAGTTTGCCTACTATGTTTATGTATGATTTACTGAACTATGGCATGGGCATTTGTAGGGGGGCAGGGGTAAAACGCCCACAGCTGGGCATTTCATGATATTATCGAATAAAGTACTTTATTTACCTGCATCAGATACACATTTGTGGGATATTATCACTGCTTCTAAAAGACATTTATGTTCAGAGCAGCTGCCTTTAATGGAAATGGATGTGATTTGTGTGTGTGTGTGTGTGTGTGTGTGTGTGTGTTTTATCTCTATATAAGATGCTGTTTTTACGTAAAAATTACTCCTGATATAGAACTGCAGTAGAACTGAGTCTCCTCCGTGAATTCCCTTTCTCTCTGTCAGTCATTGAGTGCTGCAGCCCTGTACAGGTAGTCTTCGACGAACGACCACAGTTGAGCCCAAAATTTCTGTTGTTAAGTGGAACATATGTTAAGTGAGTTTTGCCCCAGATTACGACCTTTCTTGCCACAGTTGTTAACTGAATCTTAAGTTAGTAATATGGTTGTTCAGTGAATCTAGCTTCCCCAATGATTTTGCTTGTCAGAAGCTACTAGTGTCCTACCTCTTCCTGAAACTACAAGCTCAAAGCAAGATATTGGAAGGTTGGAATGACCTTTGGGCAATTATGGAGTTCCTTGTGGGGGGGGATGGAATTTGGGGGAGAGAGAGCACGATGCTAAACTAAATGTCACTAGAATAGAATAGTCTCAACTTCAACTCTCAGAATTCCTGAGCCAGCATGGCTCAGCTTGGAAACCTCTCTCTTTCCCCTCAGCATGGCTGGCTCAGGAATTCTGGGAGTTGAAGTCCACGAGTCATAAAAGAGCCAAGGTTGCCTACCCCTGTCCTAGTCCAACCCCTGCAGATGGCAGGAGTCCTTATTCCATCTCAGACAAGGGGCAGTCCAGTCTCTTCTTGAAAACCTCCAATGATGGGAGTTCCCACGATTCTGTGGGGCAAGCTGTTCCATGGATTAATTATTCTGTGAAGAAATTGCTTCTTAGTTCCAGATTGGATCTCCACCCATGGCTTCTTGTCCTGCCCTGAGGTGGTTTGGAGCGCAAGCTGATTCCCACTTCTCTGGGACAGCCCCTCAGATATTGGAAGACTTACCACGTTATCCCTGATCCTTCTCTTTGTTTGGCTAGAGCAGGGGTGTCAAACTCAATTTCATTGAGGGCCGCATCAGCATTGCGGTTGCCCTCAGGGGGCCAAGTGGGCGTGGCCAGGGTGGGTGTTGCCTACTGGGTGGGCGTGGCTAGAGTGCGTATGGCCTACTGGGTGGGCGTGGCCAGCTCTACATCGTTCGCATCAAGGGTGCCTAGGGGGGCCTGGGCAGGAGTGGGACAGATCTGGGGGTCTCTGGCAGGAGGAGGGTCTCTGGGCCAGGGCCAAGGCAGTGGGGGCCGTTCCCTCACTGTTTCCAGGATGGCTTCGCGGGCCACATGAAACCACTTCGCGGGCCGGATCCGGCCCCCGGGCCTTGTGTTTGACATGTCTGGGCTAGAGGCATTTCCTTAACTCTCTTATCATATGATTTAGCCTCCAGGCCTCTTGCCACTTGTGATGCTCTTCTCTGCGCTCTTTGTTGAATCTCAACATCTTTTTCATCTTGTGGTGACCAGAATTGGATGCAGTATTCCAGCAGTGGCCTTACCAGTGCAGTATAGAGAGACCTCAACCTTCTCAAACTGGTGCCCCCCAGATGTATTGAACTTCCCTTTTCAAACTGCCAACCAACCTTCCTAAGAACGTTCAGCCTACCAGAAAAAAAATGAGAAGCAGGAAGAAAGGGGCATGGAGCATGTTGGACGTGACAGGTAGGGGAACGTCAGATTTAAAACTTGCTTTTAAAGCTGATGTTCTCCTCGTGACCAACAGAAACAGGCATCTCATTTGACCCAGTTCACAAAAGCAGGCAGGGGAAAAAAAAGACACCTCAGAGATGTAAGTAATGCTTGTCTTGTATAAACAGGACAAAAAGGTGTATCATTGCGTGGCTTTGGTGTGGCTCTGCTGGCAGCCAACATTTGCAAGATACCCTTGGATTTTGCAACGGTTTCCTCTGCCGTGAGAACAAAGGCAGGATCAAAGAAGAATCAAATTGTGAAATGTGACCCAAAGGTAGATCAAGGTCGTGACATCAGGGCCAAGTGCTCTGCTTCGACTCTTAAGCTCACACAGAATTTGCACATCATGCTGAGCTACCACTCAATTGTGGTTTATTGAACTAATCACAACAAAGACATCAACATATTGTTTACATGCCACTGTGGTGTGGCTTGTACACATTAACTCTAAATTAAACACGGCACAATATGTGTCATTGACCTGGAAGACTCAAGTTCCAGTTCTCCCTCCACCCCAGAAGACCTCTGGGGACACTTCAAATCTGACAGCGCAACCTTTCTCACAGAATGGCTTTTTTCAGGAGACATGTGCTGTAATGGTGTGTGGGAATGACTTTGAGAAACGGGGGGAAGTGTACATCCAACTTGCAAGACTGGTGTCATCCTTGCAAGGTAGTCCAGACAAGCAACATGCCCCGAGGAGCAAATTCTAGTTTACTGTAAGGTTACATGAATAGAATCTTGCAAGTCTGAAAGTACATCTCTCTCCCCCCACCTCACCTTTACTGTCCAAGAAACTGGTGTGTGTGTGTGTGTGTGTGTGTGTGTTTGTGTGTGTGTGTGTTCCTTCTGAGATGTTTGCCCATTCCTTCTGCAGATCCAGCTGTTTCTTATCTGACCATTGTCTAGTCCAGGGGGTAGGCAACCTTGGCTCTTTTATGACTCATGGACTTTAACTCCCAGAATTCCTGAGTCAGCTACTGACTCAGGAATTCTGGGAGTTGAAGTCCATGAGTCATAAAAGAGCCAAGGTTGCCTACCCCTGGTCTAGTCTGTGGCTCTTCCTCCAAGTTCATTCCTACATACTATTACACAGAAGGAAGGAGTACTATGTACAGTCATTTGAACTCCTAGAACTTCTGGAGCTCCTGGAGATGGGATATTACATTTAATAAATAATAGTTGTCCACACATGTCAGCTTGGAACTTGCAACATACTAGATCTGGGATGTCCAACCGTGGCAACTTTAAGATTTGTGGACTTCAATATTGCTGGCTAGGGAATTCTGGGAGTTGAAGTCTACAAATCTTTCAGTTGCCAAGGTTGGACACCCCTGGTCTAGTATGTTGCAAGTTCCAAACTGACACTTATGTGTGGACAACTATTCCATCAGGATTTATGTTACACTAAGCCGTGGTTTACTGAATTCATAAGTGTGGTTCACAGAACACAGCAAGCTGTGGCTTGTAAACCACATAGCACATACGTTAATCTTCTCATTACTTGGAAGCAGCCAAAATTCAGCCAATTTTATGGCTGAATTATGGTGAATGAGCATCCCAGGGAGTGGACTTGGCTATCTTCTCAGACCAGTATTGCACATCCCTGGAATTTGTTAACTGAAGGTTAATGCTGGGGGCCACCACAGGATCAAGATCTCTGTGTCCGGTTAGATGCTGCAAACCAGAGGGAAGAGCTTTCTCTTGAGGAGGACTCTGGTTGAAGCATGGGATTGAGAAGCAACTTTGCAAAAAAGCAACAGCTGATGTCCAGTATACCAAAGTAAGAATAATGATTAGAAAAAAGGAAAAAATACAGCTTAATCAAGTAGATTGGCATAGCTTAAAGGAAGCTGGTTAAGGCCAGGGCAGAAAAGTTCAAGGTGCCAAGTTAAGATGAATCAGGGAGCAGAGGATACACACATTCAACGCCCAACACCTCTGATGGCTTGAAGTTCCCTTTAGCCTGTGTCTCTGTCTTGTTACACGTTGGCCGTGTTCTTATGACAGGTTTATCTGAATCATGTTTATTCCATTTACTTAAGTTTCTGGTTTTGCCCTAAAGCAGGGGTGTTCAACTTCGGCCACTTGAAGATCTGTGGACTATCTGGGAATCTTGGGAGTTGAAGTCCAGAAATTTTTAAGTGGACAAGGCTGGACATCCCTGCCCTAAACAATCGGCTAACTGCACTCACTTGCCTGGTTCACTGCAATATGGTCCAGGGGTTTTTGCAAATGCAACCCCATTTATTTCGTTGAGAGAAGAATCCACACCAGGGGAATGTCATGTGCTCTGTGGTTTGTTGCTTTGGAGGAATGGCAGAAACGGAAGCACAATAAATGAAATGAGGGGTTGCGTCAGACCAAATCTGGCAGCGCCAGAACTCAACCAAAGAGCTTTAGGGGGAGTTCTACACTTCAGAATGCAACATTTGTCCTTTAATGAAAGATTAGGGAACTAGAATCCCATGACAACTCGGATACACCATATCTGGGGACAGCCTGGCTGTGGCTGATGGAAACTGCAGCTCAAAACGTATGGAGAAACCTAGACAAAGGAAACTCCCTGGAATATCTAATGGGTTTTTCAATGAGCCAACTTTCTACAGGAGGTTGGGATTTTTCAAGATGAAACACGGAGCACATACTAAAATATGCATCCATTAGACAGAATAACAGAGTTGAAAGGGACCCTGGAGGTCTTCTAGTCCAATCCCCTGCTCAAGCAGAAGACTCTATACCATTCGGGACAAATGACTGTCCAGCTTCTTCTTAATAGTCTCCAGTGATTGGTTGACCCCGCTGCTCTTTGTGGCAGACCCTCAAATATTGGAACGCTGCTATCTTGTCTCCCTTTGTCCTTCTTTTCACTAGACTTGACATGCCGGTATATATTGAACCCAAGACATTTAACTCCAAATTGCAGCAAGAGTCGTCTTGCCGGGTCTGAAGAAGACCTAATTAGTTCTGATTCCATTTCCTACACTTGCCTAAAGGTTTGTTTTGCTTGTTATTTCAAAGTCCATGCTCCCTTCTGGCCCCCAGGCATCATTCAAGACAGGTGCTAACCATCTAAACATAGAAGCAATTTTTAAAGACCATAAAAACCAGCTACAATAATTAGTCCATCTAAACGGCTGGGAGGGACAGAAAGATCTTGAGCTTTTGACTGAAATTGGAAAGAATGGAGGCTGAGGCCACTTGCGTCCCCCGCCTTGGTGGTGAACACATCTGGATATCTGCAGGCTCCTTGGAAATGGGCCTCTCAGCTCAAGACAGACCTTCTGTAGAGAACTCCTCTCTGGTATGAACCATAAAGCTGTTTGGATTCCTCAAACAAGGCTGCCTCTCTTCAGAGGTCCCCTTGGTTTGTTCACAAAAAAGCCCGCTAACTCTTGGGCTTGTACCTCCATCTGCTGAACTGAAGGAGACGGTGCATCCTCAAAAGTCTCCAGCAATCCTCCCTCTGAAGCCCGTATCTTTTGCATCAAGGCAGGTGTCAAGTGGGAAAAACATTCCCCTCTTTCCTAGAGACCTCCCAGACAGCCGGTGGGATGTTTTCTCAGCATCGAGAGCCAAGGTTTTGCTTTTAATCAGCCTAGATCTTTTCCAGAAGTCTGCTTTGATGGAGACCACCGCTTGGAAAGAATTGGCCCTTACGGTTTTCATGCGTTTAATTTAAATGGAACCGGCAAGGGGCTGTCTCTGCACACAAATTGGGATTATTGTCAGAATCCATTTATATCACAATCAGCCCTGGACAACCCAATTCTTCTCACTGGTACTGGCTTCCTGATGATCTCCCAAACCACCTTCCATAGTTCTCTTCATTAGATCTCAGACACAAAACCTAAAAGGTGTTTCATTAACTGTTCAGGAAACTAAATATATTTAGATCAGGGGTCTTCAAACTTGGCCCTTTTATGACTTGTGGACTTCAACTCCCAGAATTCCTCAGCCAGGCATGCGTGCCTGGCTGAGGAATTCTGGGAGTTGAAGTCCACAAGTCATAAAAGGGCCAAGTTTGAAGACCCCTGATTAAGATACTCCATCTAGGACAGAGGTCTCCAAACTTGGCAGCTTTAAGATCTGTGGACTTCAAGTTCCCAGAATTCCTCAGCATGGCTGGCTGAGGAATTCTGGGAGTTGAAGTCCACAAGTCTTAAAATTGCCAGGCTTGGAGATCCCCTGATCTAGGACAGGCAGAAATTCCATGTTTTGCTAGGCACCATTTCTTTCAGTTGAAACAACACCCAGAAGTCATAAAAGACAGGCTGCGTCAAAGCAGCAAGAACCAATCTCTACTCTTCAGATCCTACTGGATTGCAGGTCTCAACATCCCTCATCACTGGCGGTCGCTGAAAGTTGAGTGAGGTCAACAGCATTGTTCCAGGATAGAATCCTCAGTCTTATAAGTCAAGGTTGCTAACTGCACATGTTCAGAGAAGAGCGTATATGTCATCCTGCTCTTGAGAAATGTCCTCCACCTTCCCAGGTCTCTTGCCAAGCAGAGCAGGAAGGAGCCACAGCCAGGAGTCACTGGGCAGAGGAGACGATAGGAGGAGAGATGTTTGCAAGCAAGGTGGCAAAAGTTCAGAAAGAACCTGGTTGCCCCTTTTCCAACCAAAGGCCTAAAAAACAAAACAAAAGAGTACGCCTTGAATACAATTTGTTGGTCAGAAAAAGTGCATCAGATCCTGGATTTTGGGACAGGAGAAGCAAGTGGATGTTCTTTTGAGTCTTTTTGAACCCCAGATCCAGAAGCTGCTGAACTGGGAGATTTGCAAAGTTCTTAGATCATAACACAAAGAGAAGTGCCAAAGAGCTAAACTTTGACCGCAAGATGCACAAAAGCAAACAATGGACACACTTCAGACAAACATCTATTAAGAATGCATTTTACATCTGGTTAAATCCTGGTTAAATAGTGCAAATAAAAGATGACAGCCAGTCTCAGAGGCAGGCTTTCTAAAAAGCCTGGGCTTTTAAAAAATAATCCTGCTGCTACAAGTAGGCAGGCAGGCACACAACCCTTGCAATGGCCGGGCCATGATTTTCTTCCTGTCCTGCAACAGCATCCCACTTCACACCCGCTTTAAGGGAGAGGGAGGAGGAGGAGAGGAGAGGGAGAGTTGCAAAGTCCTGAGAGTGTCCTGGCACAGTCAGACACCCTCTGCATTTGCCAACCTGACTGGCAGATCTCACCTCCTTGGGTTTGGAGTTTTTCACGGCATGGTTAGGGTCTTCCAGAAAGGAGCTGCCAAATGACGTCTACTTGGATTTGTCTCCAGTTTCTCCTCTCAGCGAACAAAACGGAAGCATGCAAACAGGGCTGAGTCCAGATCAGAAGGGAAACACACACACACACACAGCTCAGATTTAGCTCAGGCTTCAGAAGAGCAACACCCCGAAGCTCCAGGAGAGGTTGCATCCAAAAAAAGGGACCAGCAGCCTGTGGCCCAGCCTGGTATGGAGAAACCCTGTTGGACGGCCGCTCTGATTCAGCAGGAGAAGATCAAGGGACAGCAGCCTCACAGCCAGGGGGCACCAGACCGGGGAAAGCAGATCTATTAGTATAGCAGCAACACATGTCAGAGATCAGCTGGAAATGCAACACACAAACACATGCAAGAGGAAACGCAGCAGCCCGGAAACCCCACCCTTGCAGCCCGTTTCTTCAGCAGCCAATGCTACAACAGATGCTAATGTTCTAACGGCATGTACGCTTGTGTTGTTTTTTTGTTGTCGTCGTTGTTTCCCCTTTGCTTCCATACGTCTGGAACACGCTCGCTTCTCGCGCTCGGTCGCCAAGCTTGCAAATCCTCCGTAGACAACAGCCAGGCTGAGCGTATTTACCCTGGGCTAATGAAATGCCTCTTCTAAATCACCAACAACCTTCTAAGAAAGCATCTGTCTCTTTCCTGTTTTCGTCCACACCGATAGAGTTAAATAAGACAGGCTGAGCGAAGGCAGGTTGGCAGAGAAAGACTCCCTCCAGCTGGACCTTACATGGGCATGGAACTCTTCTCCAATCGGAATCCCGTGCAATAAGCAGGAAGATCATTCGGCCGCCCCTTGTTGCAGCTCCAGCCGGCCATGAAGCCAGCAAAAAAAAAAAAGGGGGGGGGGGGAGAGAGAGAAGCAGACTGTTGAAGCTGAAAGCCAGCAAGCCCAAAGAGAAGTCAATACTTCTCCTTTTTGCTCTTGGTTGCCATCAGGGAGCTCCAGTGTTAGAGAAGGAGGAAGGGCTGGCCCAACTGGGGGTAAAAGTTGCCTGTCTCAGAAGAAATCCAGATGGGTCACATCAAGAAGCAACCACGAGGAAGAGGAGAGGAGAGGTGGAGTAGCAATCGCACGTCTTCTCCTGGGCAGAAGCTGTCTTAGGTCCGGACTTGGAACTTCCCAGCCTTGGTCATGTACTTGATTCCTTTGAAAGGCTTGTACTTCTCTCCATACATGTCTAAACGATTCACCTTCAGGCCTGGAGCGAGCAGAAAAGATGAGGTGTGAAGGCGGAGCAATGGGGAAGACGGAGGAGGCTGCAAAAACTGGGCACAAATTTCACCCCAAAACGTTTTGCAAAACGTTCAGCCAATTGTGGCGGAGAAATTGGATGGGTAACTTCTCTGAACTTCTTCAAAGGAGGAAAACCATTCGCAATAAGTTCTCACAATTCCTCTTAACGCCGACAATACGGGACTGAAGTTTCTTTTGAGGTCTTCTCTAGAGCAGGGGTCTCCAACCTTGGCACCTTTAAGACTTGTGGACTTCAGCTCCCAGAATTCCCCAGCCAGCCAATTCTGGGAGTTGAAGTCCACAAGTTAAGACTTGTTGCCAAGGTTGGAGACCCCTGCTCTAGAGTTTAATGAAAGTATGGGGCTTTGCTTACTTGTGCGGCCCAGTTGCTGGCATGCCGCAGCCCGATACTAGTCCACGGACCGGAGGGTCGGGGACCCCTGCTTTATAAAAGCCCCCCCCAAAAAAGTCAGAGAATTGGAAGATCACAAACCAGAGATCGCCAACTGCTGGATTTTGAACTGGAGGTTAATGGTGGGATTCTCATCAGGCTTGGAGGCCCCTGCCTGAAGACTCATTGTCCCCTTCAAACTGGGCAGCTTCTGAGGGTTGATCTTCCCCACATCCCACGTCAGGAGCTTTCAAGGGGAGAAAGAGATTACAAGATAGTTCACAGTGAATTAATAGCAATAGCAACAGCAATTAGATTTATATAATCGCTTCACAGTGCTTTACAGCCCTCTCTAAGCGGTTTTACAGAGTCAGCCTGTTGCCTCCAACAATCTGGGTCCTCATTGTACCGACCTTGGAAGGAGGGAAGGCTGAGTCAACCTTGAGCCAGTCAGGATCGAACTCCTGACAGTGAGCAGAGTCAGCCTGCAATACCGCTTTCTAACCACTGCGCCACCACAGCTCTTAATCTTAATCCTACAGAAGAGATTGCAACAAACCAGCATAGCTTGATAGGACCAGCAGAAACTGGGCTTTGTGACGCCAGAAGATTGGTTGAACCTACTTGAGTGTTCTCCAAACTGGGACACTAAATATGCTATACAGTTTATGATGACAACTGTGCCCAAAATTTCCACTGGTAAGCAAGACAATTGTTAAGTGAGTTTGCTCCATTTTATGACCTTTTTATCACTGTTGCTATGTGAATCACTGCAGCTATTAAGTTAGTATCACGGTTGTTAAGTGAATCTGGCTTCCGCATTGACTTTGCTTATTGGAAGGTCACAAAAGAGATCAGATGACCCGAGGACACAGTAACCATCCTAAATATCAGCCAACTCTCTGAATTTTGATCATGTGACTCTGGGGATGCTGCAACAGTTGCTAAGTGTGACAAACAGTCACAAGTCACTTTTTCCGGTGCCGTTGTAACTTCGGTTACTATCCGAATGTTTGTAAGGGGAGGACTACTTGTATTACATTTCTCCTTTTTGAGGCTGCTTTGAGCCCACTGTATTTGATGATATTTATTCATCTGTATGGACGATAAGAAAGGCCGAGCGCCAGAGAATTGAGGCCTTTGAACTCTGGTGCTGGAGAAGACTCCTGCGAGTCCCTTGGACTGCAAGGCGATCAAACCGGTCAGTCCTAGAGGAGATCAACCCTGACTGCTCTTTAGAAGGCCAGATCCTGAAGCTAAAACTCAAATACTTTGGCCACCTGATGAGAAGGAAGGACTCACTGGAGAAGAGCCTAATGCTGGGAAAGGTTGAGGGCAAGAGAAGAACAGGACGACAGAGAATGAGGTGGCTGGATGGAGTCACTGAAGCAGTAGGCGTGAACCTAAATGGGTTCCAGAAGATGGTAGAGGACAGGAAGGCCTGGAGGAACGTTGTCCATAGGGTCACGAGGGGTCAGACACTACTTCGGAACTAACAACAACAACAGCAACAACATTAATCTGTAAGTCCTCGTCTCCCCATTTCATTGACATTTTGGCAATCAGTAAACTTTTAGCACAGTTCTCTGTGTTTTCTCAGGAGAGGAAACTTGCTCCGGTCCATGACGGACTCTAAAATGAATTTAGATAAGCGGCTTTAGGCAATTACATTCAATCTATAATCTCCAAATTAGTTCCATTCTCTTCAAAGTCAGGCTTGCCACCTACTGTATGTTTGACAGGCAAGATGAGAAATTGCAGGGCAAATATCTCATTGTTATTCCTCCTGGCAGCCAAATTAGTTATTGCTGAGCAATGGAAATATTTAGATATTATCTCAATGGAGAGGCGGCATCATACGGTCTGGTCTGCAGCATTGCTTGAGAAGGCCATCGATAATAGCCAGGATGTGACAAGGCAAAGCAACACCATTGTTTTCCAAGGAATGGGGGGGATTTAATTGTTTATATGTAAGATTAGAATCCTGGCAGAAACTTGTCTCAAAAACAATGGACACATTAAAATGGCTAACATTATGTGAATTTATTTATTTATTTATTTTAAAAAACCCAATAAGCACTAGTGGTGGATCAAAAATGCCCTATCGAAGTGCTCTCATCTTTGGAATATGGAGGAGAGCCCAAAAAGGTTGTTACAGAACTGGGAATCCATCTCAGCATCTTTCCAGTGGTGAATGGCAGGATACCAAACAACAAAACTATAACACCTAGAACATCTGGCTGTAATCTCCTCTTCTTGAAGAGGTAGAAAGTGGTCCAGGAGAGTTCATTTAATGAGTCCAGTTCATTTAGCGACCATTCGAATGGCACTGAAAAAAGTGACTTATGATCATTTTTCATACTTATGACCATTGCAGCATCCCCATGGTCAGGGGTAGGCAACCTCGGCTCTTTTATGACTCATGGACGTCAACTCCCAGAATTCCTGAGTCAGCACAGCTGACTCAGGAATTCTGGGAGTTGACGTCCATGAGTCATAAAAGAGCTGAGGTTGCCTACCCCTGCCCATGGTCATTTGAGTTACTTTCGGATGCTGGACAACTGACTCACCTTAATGATGGTTGCAGAGTCCTGGGGTCATGTGATCAAGCGTTTTGCAAGCCTCTGACAAGCAAAGTCAATGGGGAAGCCAGATTCGCTTGACAACCACGTTACTAAGTTAACAACTGCAGTGATTTACTTAACAGCTATGGCAAGGAAGGTCATTAAATGGGGCAAAACTCACTTCACAGCTGTCTTGCTTGGCAATGGAAATGTTGGGCTCAATTGAAGTCGTAAGTCAAGGACTACATCTTCTCTGTGGCTATGTCTTCCTTTACACACACACACCCTGAGCCATCCCACTAAAGAGGACAATCCCCTCTAATAAAAAACTTCCAGTTAAACTGGTTTATTGCTAAACAGCCTATGCGTAGGAATCTTCTCAATTAACGGTCAACATTACTTGGATACGGGTCAATGGAATTCAAGCGGGGGTGCTTGTGGCTATGTGAGGATTTTAGGCTGATCCCTCTTTTAACTCTGCCACTAGATTCTGCCACTCCTTCTCCTACAACAGGGAAAGATGACAAACAGATCATCCCAAGAACTAGACTCCCACAAAGAAGAGGGAGTCAAGCTATTCTTCAAAGCACCTGAAAGCAGGACAAGAAGCAACGGATGGAAACTAGTCAAGGAGAGAAGCAACCTAGAACTAAGGAGAAACTTCCTGACAGTTAGAACAATTAACCAGTGGAACAACCTGCCTCCAGAAGTGGTGAATGCTCCAACACTGGAGGTTTTTAAGAAGAGACTGGACAGCCATTTGCCTGAAATGGTATAGGGTTTCCTGCCTGAGCAGGGGGTTGGACTAGATGACCTCCAAGGTCCCTTCCAACTTTATATTATTATTATGATTACTTGACTGAGGGTTCTACTTCCTCACCTTTGTGACAGGATCAAACGTGTGTGTCCCCTGTGAAGGTGTGAGGGTCATGTTAAGCACTCCTTTGGGCATCTGGCTGGTTACCAGTACCCCCTCCACCGTCTTTCCCATGGTCTGCTTGGGCCCCACAGTGATCTCAAAGCGGCCGAGGGAGCTGCTGTCTCGGAAGCTGATGTTGTGCTTCACGTAGACGGGGATGGCCACTAAGCTGCGGAAAAAGAAGAGCATTATCATGGCAAAAGGAGTTGTACCCCACTAATCCCTGGTTGGCATCACAGCAAGAGCAAGTGGAAAGAATAAGCGTGGCTGAAGATTGGCGAGCTGTTGGCATCTCACAAAACTGTGGCATCCTTGGTGCTCTCTGAACTTGGCTGTTTTCTTGTGGACGTTTCATTACCAAACTAGGTAACAGCATCACGCTAAAAGGGTGTGGGATGACTGCTTGTTTATATACTAGTGATATGCCCTGTCCTTGTTCGTGGGAATGTTCTTAGTGATTCCTTGATTAGGTTGTTGATTACGCTTGATGGTTCAAGGAGGCACCAAGAACACTCCCACCGGCACTGACAGGGCAAGCCACTAATATACAAACAAAGAGCAAACCCCACACCCTTCAAGCACTGATGACGTTATCTAGTTTGGTAATGAAACGTCTGCAAGAAAACCACCAAGTTTAGAGAGCGCCAAGGACCCCACAGTTCAACCCTGAGCTACAAATATCCTTTTCTCATAAAACTATTGGGTACCCAAAGTGGTGTAACTCCCGTAGTAGCAGAGACAGCCTGCTGTCCATGCCATCCATGTTTCCACAGACACCTCCCTTGGTGCTGCCGCCTCATCTTAATTTTGCTGTTCAACTGTAGAGAAAGGTGAATAAGAAGCCGCCCTCAAGGATCCCTGATCATCACAATTTTTCTTTTCCCAAAGTACCATTTTTACCTTAGAAAACAAACATGGCCGACAGAGGTGGCCCAATGCTCTAATCAGAAGGCCTGCCCACCTGCACAAGAGAAAAGCTTGCGGGGGGGGGGGGGGAAGGCCAGAAAGGCGATAAGCAGCTTCCTGAAAAGAAAGGGTTAAGCCAGGCAAGAAAGGGCAGAGTGGCGGAAGGGCCTTTAATCCTGAGGGAGTGAGATGTATGTACATTCTTGGATATTGTCCCTCTCTTGATTGGATGGTTTCCCACCAAATGCCCACCAACCTTGGCAGCTCTGCTATGTCACAAAAGCAGTATTCTCTGTCTTGCTGCTTTGCTGAGATAGAAAGCATTGCGTTACGGCAGGGGTCGCCGAACCAGGCAACTTTGAAGACTTGTGGGCTTCAACTCCCAGAATTCCCCAGCCAGCCGAGGTTGGTGGCCGTTTTGTGGGAAACCATCTAATCAAGGCAGCGACAATATTCTAGATATGTCTATATTCATCCTGCCTCTTCCAGATTCAAAGCCCTTCTGCCAGTCTGAATTTGCCTTTCTGTCCGACTTAAACCTTTCCTTTCGGGAAACGGCTTGAATTCCAACATGGCTGGCTGAGGAATTCTGGGAGTTGAAGTCCACGAGGCTTAAACTTGCCCAGTTTGGGGACCCCTGCACTACAGCATCTTAGGGACATTCATCCAAATGGACTGTACCAAGAAGATAGGGGTGACGTCAGTCCTGATACTTGTACCAAGCCAAAGGTAGAATTCTCTGGTGGACGATTCCATCTTCCGTTCCCTTATATAAAGGGAGGGAAAGTCCAAAACGCTGGAAGAATCCATCTTACTTTTGAGCGCTGACGTGGTAAGAGAGCAAGCGGAAGTTCCCGTCAGGGGGGATGAAGGACAGGATGCGTTCGGATTCCCACCGCTTGAAACGCACACAGGGGTGGAAGCTGACATCATCCAGCAATCTGGGGTTCTGAAAGAAGGAGGGGGATAGCTGGAAGTTCCTTGGCTGGGGGTGCTGTTCTCCAGTGTTTCTCAACCTTGGCAACTTTAAGACCTGTGGACTTCAACTCCCAGAATTCTTCAGCTAGCTTTGCTGGCTGGGGAATTCTGGGAATTTAAGTCCGCAGGTCTTAAAAGTTAACAAAGTGGAGAAACATGTTGCCACTCCCTTGTTATGAAGTGCCCAGTTCAGCCATAGCCACATTATGTTGTGCTTTGGTCTTCTCTCCTTGACACGGTTCCCAACCCCCATTTTCAAAGATGTAAACCAGGGGTCTTCAAAGTTGGCAACTTTAAGACTTGTGGACTTCGACTCCCAGAATTCCTCAGCCAGCCCTCTGGCTGAGGAATTCTGGGAGTTAAAGTCCACAAGTCTTAAAGTTGCCAAGTTTGAAGAGCCCTGATGTGAACGCTTCTCATCGCCCTTCCCTTCCACAAGACCCTTCCCCTATTTTGAAACAAAGCTGTTGCACCTCTCTCTTCCAGACTTGTTCCTAATTTCTATCCCTCTCTGCAGGCCGGGAAATAAACTCTGGCAGAATCTTAATATCCCCCAAGAGATGAAGAACCAAAGTCACCTACACCAACTTGATGTATTTATGGCGGCCAAAGCAGAACTCCGGTGCTCTGGTTTTACCGCTTCATACCACCCGTGGGAAGACTTTCTTGCTTTCCTATTTTGGATACTGGCTCCATGATGGTTGGCTGTGAAAGGGCAGCCAGGGAATTTGTTATAACTGGTGGGCGGCAAGAGGGATCTTTCCCCTCTCGTTTTTACCATGAAGGAGAGGGTGAGGTCAGGCATCCCAGTCAATTTCACGCAGGCATCAATCACCCCTTGGATTTCAGCTGTAATTGTGGAACCTGCAACACACACAAGCAAACAAAAAATAATTCACATAGATCAGGAAGGACGTTGGGGCTAGTCTAAACACTCTAACCCTCACATAACCGTTCACATAGTGACCATTTGAACTTATAACAGCAGGGAAAAAAATGATTTATGGCTTTTTTCACACTTACAATGGTTGCAGCATTCCCCCTAATCACGTGATCAAACTTTGGACCCTTGGCAACTGGCTCACTATGACATTGGCAGTGTCTCCTGGGGTCACGTGACCATCTTTTGTGACTTTCTGACAAACAAACTCAAGGGGGAAGCCAGCTTCAATTTGCAACCGTGTTAGTAACTTAACAACTGGAATGATTCACTTAACCACAGCAAGAAAGGTAGTAAAATGGGGCAAAACTCAGTTACTAACAACTGTCTCACTTAGCAATGGAATTTTGGGGCTCAGTTGTGGTTGTAAGTTGAAGACTTATCTGTATTCCTTTTTCAAAAGTTAAGTTTAGAAGAAGAGCAAGCAGAGTCCGGGGGTGGAGTCAAGCAAGTCATCAGCCTAGAGTCGTTACGTTCCCACAAACAATCCAAGTCCAGCCCCTCTTGAATTCTGTTGACTCATATCTAGTGACAACTTACTATTGACCATTAGTTGGCTAGATTTTTTTGAACAGGCATGACCAATAAATCTTCCTAACTGGAACTTGATCAGGGGTCCCCGACCCCCGAGCCGTGGACCGGTACCAGACCGTGGCATGCCAGCAACCGGGCCACACGAACAAGCAAAGCCCCATCTGCGGGATGCAGACAGAACACGAAACCAGGCCCCCTCCAGTCCATGGAAAAATCTCTCTCCACGTAACAGGGCCCTGGTGCCCAAAAGGTTGGGGGCCTCTGGTCTAGATTCTTCATGCCTGACAGTAAGTTTATATTTGCCAAGCTGTAGGCAAAGCAACCACTCATTAACTAATTAGGGAAAGTAAACTAGAAAAGAAAATGCTTTGAAGAGATCACTAAGTTCTAGTCTGCCTGAGGCACAGGAACATGGGGCAGTCCCTCTGTCAGCTCCAGGGAAAAGAAGGCAGGCGTAAATTGGCTTAGCAAAGGACAAAGGCTATGTGGTTTTCCATAAATGCCGAGATTGCTGCTGTCTTTGAGCAAGGACGTGGCTGGAATACCTGATTTGTCGTGGCTGGAATACCTGATTTGTCAATGATGGCGTCTATTTCCTCAATCACATCAAAGTAGGCTTCATTGTTAGTGTACTTCACACTGGTCCGTCGCCAGGGCACCACGGACAGCTGCCCTGTGGGGAGCTGCTCTCCCACATTGGTGCTTCCTGGAAAGACAAAGAAGGGAGGAAGAAGCCAGAACAGGCGCCAGACCAGTCAGTTTAACTGCAGCAATAACATAGGACAAAATGGTAGCCACAACTCAACAATCAAAGCCCTGCTCCTTTTTACGTGTGTCACAGGTCACATAAAAGTAGGTAGGCTTTCGCCATGGAATCAGGGCTACAACCTTACTCTTTCTCTCTCTCTCTCTCAGACACACACACAGAGGAAGAGAGCAATGCTTTGGGGTTGGAAGGTCTGTGCAACCAGCCTGCTGTCTTAGAAACATTAGACGCCAAACAGAAGCAATTTTATTTATGGGGATTACTTGCAGACGTTTCTTTACCCAACTACGTAACATCATCAGTGCTAGCAGTTGGGTAATGAAACGTCTGGAAGAAAACCAGCAAGCTGAGAGAGCACCAAGGACCCCACGAGCTACAAATATTCTCTTCTACAATTTTATTTGCATGGACCTTTTCCTAATATGAGGGATGTGGTGGCTCAGTGGGTTAGGACACTGAGCTTGTTGATCAGAAGGTCGGCAGTTTGGTGGGTCGAATCCCAAGTGCCGCGTAACAGAGTGAGCGCCTGTTACTCGTCCCAGCTTCTGCCAACCTAGCAGTTTGAAAGCACGTAAAAAATGCAAGTAGAAAAATAGGGACCACTACGGTGGGAAGGTAACAGCGTTCCGTGCGCCTTTGGCGTCTAGTCATGCCGGCCACATGACCACGGAGACGTCCTCGGACAAGCGCTGGCTCTTCGGCTTTGAAACGGAGATGAGCACCGGCCCGTAGAGTCGGAAACGACTAGCACGCATGTGCGGGGAAACCTTTACCTTTTACCTTTCCTAATATAAATGTGCAGTTTGATATTCCAAAGCTTTCTACGGGTTCCTTGCTTTTTTTTTATCCTGTTTCCATATCTCTTTAAAATGGCAATCCTCCCCCCCCCAAAAAAAAACAGTGTTGACTATGCTGTTGTACATCTGACACTACCTTGAGAATAAGCAACAGTAAAATAAATATTCAAATATTTTACAGAGGATAATGCTGATTTTTACTCTTAGGGTAATCGGTTGTCCTCAGCACAATCCTACACCACATCATCAGCCAGTGTAACTCAGCGTTAAATCCTAATGGAATTTATTCCCAAGTAAATAGGCATATCACATTAACCTATGATTTGATTAACCATGTTTGTTAACTACATTATAATTGCCATGTTAACCCAAAATCAAACAAAGCACTGGTTTTTGGTAGGATAACTGAACACAGCCCACATAGGCTGTGTCATTGTAATACTCTATGCCAGGGGTAGGCAACCTTGGCTCTTTTATGACTGGTGGACTTCAACTCCCAGAATTCCTGAGCCAGCATGGCTCAGCTTGGAAACCTCTCCCTTTCCCCTCAGCATGGCTGGCTCAGGAATTTTGGGAGTTGAAGTCCACCAGTCATAAAAGAGCCGAGGTTGCCTACCCCTGCTCTACGCCGTGCAAAACTGGACCCTGGAGTTTAGTTTGTACAAAACACTTCACTGTACACTAACTACGTACTGTAGGCTATTCAGCTAACCCCATAAACCACAAATCAACCAACCCCACTTTAGCCTAATGGACTATGTGAGGCCAGTCACAACCATCTACCTGTGATTGTATTGACAACTGTCCGGAGGATTGTCGGCGGCCTGATCAGCTCCTTCAGAATATTGGACTCTGTTGCCAAGGGGAAGCCATTGTCCAGCATCTCCTCAAGCACTTCATAGACCACCACCACGTTGTCCTTGATGACAGCCTCAGAGCAGACTCCGAAATAATCCTGGGGTGGATGGGAAGAAGCAAAACTAAGCAGTTCTCCATTCTTGGGGTCGGCAGCCTCAGGAAAAGAGAAATCCCTTAAGTGCCCAGGAATTAGGTGAGAACCCAAATTATAAATGGCCTCCAAAATAAGGGAACACGAACCGCGGCTCAGAAAGGATTACCTCCTGCCCAGCCTCAGCGGAAAAGAAAGCGGGAGGGAGTGGGGGGGGCAGGATTGTACTGTGGGACCACTAAAACCATCTGGAAATAGCCCATCCCATCATCAGACCAGATGGAGGTACAATTTAAAGAGTCTGCTTCCGTTCATCTGAAGACGATTTGGAATGGAGAAAGCTTCCCTTTGTGGGTTTCCTGCTTCAAAAAGGCCACAAAAGCAGCACTTCTCATTTTACAACCATCAGGAAGCTCCAACAGAAACTGAAAACCAGGAACATGGATAATAAAGGATTCCAAGTGACAACTAAGAGCTCACTCTAATTTCATATAGGCCTGTAAGGAACTATCTATATGGGGATAGGATAGGGGGAAACTTGAGAAGTCCCCAAGGGAAAAAAAAAGCAGAGATCTACATTTAAAATAACTAAAATACAGATGTCGATAGTTTAATATATTTAAAATATGTCTCCAAGAAAATTCATCATAGAATAACAGTTAGAAGGGGCCTGGGAGGTCTCCTAGTGTCTAGTCCAGGGGTAGGCAACCTCGGCTCTTTTATGACTTGTGGACTTCAACTCCCAGAATTCCTGAGACAGACTCAGGAATTCTGGGAGTAGAAGTCCATGAGTCATAAAAGAGCCGAGGTTGCCTACCCCTGGACTAGTCCAAACCCCTGCCCAAGCTGGAGACCCGATATCATTCCAGACAAGTAATTCTCTTCTTAAAAGCCTCCAGTGATGGAGCACCCACAACTTCTGGAGGCAAGCAGTTCCACTGGTTAATTGTTCACACTGTCAGGAATTTTCTCCTTAGTTCTACATTGGATCCTTCCTCGTTGAGTTTCCATCTGTTGCTTCTTGTCCTGCCTTCTGGTGCTAGGGAGAATAGGTTGACCCTCTCCTCTTCTTTGTGGCCGCTCATCAAGGTTCAAGGTCTTAGTGATGGTTTTTAAGTCCTTACATGGCATGGGTCCGGAATACCTCAGGGACCACCTGCTGCCGGCGTCGACTCCCCTCCACCCTGTGCGTTCCCACAGAGAGGGCCTCCTCAGGGTGCCTCCGGTCAGAGAATGCCGGCTGGTGGCCCCCAGGGGGAGGGCCTTCTCTGTGGGCGCCCCGGCTCTGTGGAATCAACTGCCGGTTCAGCTCCGGATGGCACCGGATCTCCGCTCCTTCCGGCGCGGGTTAAAGACCCATTTATTTGAACAAGCTGGCCTGGCCTGATGGGGAGTTACTTAGGGTTTTAATATTTATATATATATTTTATTGTTTTTACTGTGGGCAATAATTTAATTCTTTTTTAACTTTGGTATTTTTGTAGTTTTATGATATGCCCTGTTCACCGCCCTGAGTCCTTCGGGAGAAGGGCGGTATAAAAATATAATAATAATAATAATAATAATAATAATAATAATAATAATAATAATAATAATAATAATAATAATAAATATTGGAACACTGCTATCTCACACTTAGTCATTCTTTTCATTAGACTAGGGCCTAGGCACATCCAATTCCTTGGTGGAGCAGTGGGCTAATGCCTCCTTAAGTAACACCAGCTGCCTGCAATTAGTGCAGGTTCGAGTCCCACCAGGCTCAAGGTTGACTCAGCCTTCCATCCTTCCGAGGTAGGTAAAATGAGGACCCAGATTGTTGGGGGCAATTAAGCTTGACTTTGTAATAATGCCGCTTGGTGTGTGTGTGTGAAAGCCCTAATAAGCAGGCATATACATAGAATGAAGGCTACTGCTAAGCTTGTAAGCCGTCCTGAGTCTTCGGAGAAGGGCGGGATATAAATGGAATTTAAAAAAAATTCCTGCAACTGTTCTTCGTATCTTCTTCTTTTCTTTTATCTGTCCTTTTATCCTCCAGGCCCCTCATCATCTTTGCTGCTCTTCTTTGCACTCTTTCTAGAGTCTCCACATCTTTTTTGCATCGTGGTGACCAAAACTGGATGCCGTATTCCAAGTGTGGCCTTACTAGTGCATTGTAAAGTGGCATTAACACTTCATGTGGATTTTGATTCCATCCCTCTGTTAATGTGGACTAACGGAAAGGACTGAAGCTCTGTGGGAAGCAGAGTCCTTGCATGTAGAAGCTCTCAGATTCAAGTACTGGTATCTTCAAAGTAAGGAAGAAGATATGTCCCAATGACTTGCCTTTTGGTCTCCCAACCCTTTGGGTCAATATATAAAATTGAACTCCAAACTAATCCAAGCTGTTTGCTATCTACTCCTTGTCTTCCCTTTTTTGCAACTCTTCCTATAGAGAAGGTCAGACTTGGGAAAGCACCAATCGTTTAGTTCAGAGGTGTCCATGGATGGCAACAGAGCCTTGGTGGAGCAGTGGGCTAATGCCTCCTTAAGTAACACCAGCTGCCTGCAATTAGTGCAGGTTCGCGTCCCACCAGGCTCAAGGTTGACTCAGCCTTCCATCCTTCCGAGGTAGGTAAAATGAGGACCCAGATTGTTGGGGGCAATTAAGCTGACTTTGTAATAATGCCACTTGGGGGGGGGCGAAAGCCCTAATAAGCAGGCATATACTGTACATAGAATGAAGGCTATTGCTAAGCTTGTAAGCCGCCCTGAGTCTTCGGAGAAGGGCGGGATATAAATGGAATTAAAATAAAATAAAAAAATAAAATTTTTAAGAACTGTCGACTTCAACTCCCAGAATTCTGGGAGAATTCATAGATGGCTGGGGAATTCTGGGAGTTGAAATCCACAAGTCTGAAAATTACCACGGCTGGACACCCCTGGTTTAGTTCATCTTGAAATAGAGATTATCCATCCATAATGGATAGTCTAGTGGAAATAATAGTATATATCCATATACAACGCCTTTGCAAGTTCTGGGACATGAGGTCCTCAAAAATCCTAACTGCCCCTTTACTTAGTCACGTCTTGGGAGAAAGTTTCATCTGAATTTCTGGAAAATTGTTGCCACTCCATATCTGGGTCTACCTCAAGATATCTTGGAGCTACAGACTCTTGAAGTTTCAAACGATTCATACTTCTGTCAGTAGGAAAGTTGAAATTCTCAGAGACTGTAACTTTGATGTGAACAATCAAATTTATCTTGGAATCTCATTCCCCTAAGACAGGAAGTCTTCTGTGGGTGGGAGCTGTATGAAACATGAGGTAGGTACTTTTCTGAAATGGCTGCCATGAGAGAGCTGCCTCTTCGCAAAATGGATGCCACAGTCACAAAACATATTTATTTCTTCAAATGTACTAACTCAGGGTAGGCCACCTTGGCTCTTTTATGACTTGTGAACGTCAAATCCCAGAATTCCTGAGCCAGCTATGCTTTTGCTGGCTGGGGAATTCTGGGAATTGAAATCCCCACATCTTCAAGTTGCCAAGGTTGAGAAACACTGGTCCAGATTTTTTGCAAACAGGAGAAGGGATCAACCATACAGGTATCCACCATCTACCTTTTGATCCCTCCCTGCGAATGCCTCTCTAAAATGTCCCTTTTCTACTCTACTGCAGGCCTTTTCAACCAGTGGTACGGATACCACCTGTGGTACATTGGCACCTGGCAGGTGGTACACGACCATCCTAGAAAAGTGGTAGCGGGGGAGGGGAATGAGTTGAACTGGTGGCAGCACCGCACAAGCTGCTAAGTGAGAGATGGCTGGAGCTGCAGGGCTGTCAGGGCTCAGTGGAAGCGCCAGGATCAGCGGCAGGCTCCAGCTGGAGCTCAGCGCTGATCCTGGCGCTTCTGAGCCCAGAAGAAGCACCGATCAGCTGGAATGTTGCAGCATCTCCAGGGTCTTGTGATTTACATTCTGATGCTTGGCAACTGATTCATATTTATGACGGTCAGTGTCCCAGGGTCATGTGAAGTGACCAAAACCTGCTGCAACCACCCAGCAGACGGGGGGGGGGGGGCGAATAAAAACCAAACACCCACCCCACCCCACCTGCCAATCCTCAACAGAAATGCTCACAACAATGAAAACCGCGGGCAGGCAGGCGTCTTGCTCGGCTGTGGCTTGGGGGGCCCTTTTTCCAGTGCCATTGTAACTTTGAACAGTCACTGAGCGAACTGTTGTAAGTCAAGGACTACTTGTACTTCATCCCTTTTTTCCTTTTTTGTTTTTTTGGTCATCAGGTTTTTGACACCTTGCTAGGCGACTGGTGGTCCTCGGATGTTGCCATATTCTAAAAGTGGTACCGTGGGTGAAAAGGTTGAAAAGCCCTGCTCTATTGCACAGGCGGCAAGTTGAGAAGACAACCTGGGAGGCAGGTAAGGGAAAACGGCTCAAACTTGCCCGGCTTGATCGGCCTGTTTGGCAAAAGACAAGGTACCCCGGGTGCAAACTTTCAGGTGAGTACTGTGAGCCCAGGGATGTGGATTAGCATAAAAGCAGGGCTGGCCTTGCCAAACAAAGCAACTATTTCAAGCAGGATTGGCCACAGGATTCAGCCAGATTTAAAGTGCAGGTAGTCCTCGATTTGCCACAATTCGCTTAGTGACCGTCAAAAGTTACAATGGCATTAAAAAAAGTGACTCATGGCTGTTTTCCACACTTGGAACTGTTGCAACATCCCCCTGGTCATGTGATCGAAATTCGGACACCTGGCATCTGACTCATATTTACGACGCTTGCAGCGTCCCGGGGTCACGCGCTCCCCTTTTACGACCTCGTGACAAGCAAAGTCAACGGTGAAGCCAGATTCTCTTCATAACCGTGTTACAAACTATAGCTGCAGGGGTTCACTTAGCAACTGTGGCAAGGTGGTAAAACGAGATGAAATTCACTTAAAAACTGTCTTGCTTAGCAACAGAAACCTTGGGCTCAATTGTGGCCGTGCGTCGAGGACTACTCTGTGTATGGATTTTGACGTGTTTCTGCCTGTTCAGTCCAGCCGATCCAGACCAAAGCTGGACTAGGATGCCCATCATCCTACTGCCTGGGTAGCACCATCCCACTTCGGAGCGCCACGTTGGGGAAGGTGGTGAAGGCATACGTCTGATGGAGAAGCCATTTGGGGCTTCCGTGAGGGCATGGCTGATCACGGGACCGAGGGATTGCTGTCTGATTAAAGGCCAAATTTCATGTGATTTCAGATCTCGCTTTGTTGTCCTCATCTGCCTCTCCCTCTGTCAGAAAGAAATATTAAACTCAAAGTAGACATCCTGTTCTTGAAAGGGAGGGCAGGAAGGGAATCCAGATCAGCATCAGCACTGGATGGAAGGGTTTTCATTCTTTCCTTGCACTTCACTCTCTCCCACTGAAAACTAACCTTGGAAGGATCAACCTCTAGCACCATTTTTCTGCAGCAATGGCTGCCCCACTGCAGTGGTGGTGCAGGATGTGGAGAGGATATCCATTGCTGCTATGTGGTTAAGAGTGCACTATAATGGGGTTGGAAGGGATTTGGGAGGTCTTCTAGTCCAGCCTCAAGGCAGTTGACCTTATACCTTCCTGGTGAACTGGCTGGCCAGTCTCTTCTTGAAAATCTTCACTGACGGAGACCCCACAACTTCTGGAGGCAAGCCGTTCCACTGGTTAATTGTTCTCACTGTCAAGAAATTTTTCCTTAGTTCTAGGTTGGATCTTGCTTTGATAAGTTAGTACAGGGGTAGGCAGCCTTGGCTCTTTCATGACTTGTGGACTTCAACTCCCAGAATTCCTGAGCCAGCGTAGTGGACCCTTTAAAAATGGGCACATTTTTGACTTTCTTGACACCCGGACCATGGATACTCCTAGCACCACACTCGGACTGGGTTCATATACTGACTCACATTCGGATTATGGTTTACTAAGTAAAGCACAATGGCTGGGTCTAGGGTAAGAGTGCTGTGACCCAGCCAATATGGTTTAGTGGCTAAGGGGCATAGATCGGAAAGCAAAATAAGGCCCTGGAGCGCACTAAGCAAAAGGCAGGCAAACTATTTTATGACATAGCATGTGTCAATCTAACTGACAGCTGTAGCCCAACTCAGTTTTAAGATGTTGTCGCAGTCACACACTCGTTACCGTCTGCAAACATTTTACCAACCTAGAGCGTTTTACTGTAATGGCTTAAGAGTGTTTTGGCAGATTTGGCAACTTTTAAGATGTGCGGACCTCAGCTCCTGGGATTCTCCAACCACCATTCAGAGGTGCCAAGTTGGAAAACCACGGGTTTCAAGTATAACTCCACAATTTCTGGAATTCCCAGCCAGCACTGGGTTGTGTCCAACAATTCTGGGTGAAGCTGACAAGCTAACCATCCCCTCACAGAACCTGAAGCTCAGGAAGAGAAACAAGAATGTCTCCAGTAGGGGAAATAGAGCCAACATTTCTGGAAATGATAAAAAGCAAGCACCCCCCCACCCCCACCCCCCATGCACACAGAGTATGGTAAAAAGTCAAGATGGTAGTCACAATATTATGGTAAAAGGGTTTCCCATTTTTAATTGCATAACAAGATATAATGTAGGTACCGCTTCAATCATATCATTATGGCTGCCATCTTGACATTTACCTTTTGAACTAGTTTCTTGCTGTCGTTAAGGTGCTGGCCTCGAAATCACGAGACTGTGGGTTTTACTCCCGTCTTAGGCATGAACACTGGCTGATTTGGGGACAATCAGCAGGAGATGGTGAGTTCTAGCCCTGCCTTAGGCATGAAAGCCAGACTCTGGGCCAGTGACTCTCTCTCAGCCCAACCAATCTCCTAGGGTTGTTGTGAGGAAAATAAGAGGGGAAGGAGTATTATGCTTGCCCCCTTTAGTTACTTAAAAAAAAGTAATAAAGGTGGGATAAACAAACTCTAATAGATAAATATTGTAAATAAAATACCCTGCAGACATTTTAACACCGCTTTATAAAGCCTTGGTAAGGCCAAACCTGGAATACTGCTTTCAGTTTTGGTCACCACATTATAAAAAATATGTTGAGACTTTGACTGTCCACTCTCTTCTTAAAAGCCTCCAGGGATGGAGGCAACTTCTGTTCCACTGGTTAATTGTCCTCACTGTTAGGAAGTTTCTCCTTAATTCCAGGTTGCTTCTCTCCTTGATTACTTTCCATCCATTGTTTCTTGTCCTGCTTTCAGGTGCTTTGGAGAGTCGGGGGACCCCCTCCTCTTTGTGACAGCCCCTCAAATACTGGAACGCTGCTATCAATGTCACCCCCCTCATCCTAGTTTTCTCTAGATGAGCTGTATCCAAATCCTGCAATGCCAAACGTAGTCCAAAGAATCAACAAAGAATCAATATACAGCAACTAATTGCAACTAATAGTAATTGAAATTAACAAGATAACGAACAAAAACGATTTATTACTAATGCTAATAGCATTACTGTATTTTTTGAACAGGACCTTGAAAGGCCTTTTTAAGGAGCCCAAAATCTGGGGGGAAAATACTGACCATCGTTCCCTACCAATAACTTTTTTCACAGCGATGATATTTTTACAACAATGACTTCTTATGCCTAATGATGTTAGAAGAAAGCATTTGTTAGTCACACTGCATAATCCTACATCACAAGACATCATGTGATTTCCCTGTGTTCTCCTCCTCCTAGCCATAGTTAACTTTCCTCCTAGCCATGTCATCTTTCGACACATGCGTTTTGCACCTCTGTGAATTTCATTATCCATGCTTCTGCATGCTACTTTTTAAACATCCACTTCACAATCCCACCCCCACAAAAAAACCCGACAGTTGTGCATTAATTCTAAATCGCTAGAATACTTCACCTACCTGAAACGTATCCACCACCCGGTGAAGAAACTCAATGACAAAAAGCGGGGGCACTTCTGTTTGGATCACGGCCACGAAGAAGATCTTGTGTCGATACACGCTCAAAAGATAATGGTGAGGGGTGGAGATCACCGGGGGCACATTTTCAGCCTCCGAAGCTCGTTCTTGAGCCTCGAAGAAGTAGTCGCAAACTGAACGGCTGATCACGCTCTTCCAGTGTTTCTCCAGGAAAATGTCTCCAGAGGAGTTGATGAGAAAAAGGCTGTGAATCATTGCTGGTCCAGATGGAGGCCCACCGCTGAGGACCAGTCGCCAACCCAGAGATCAACTGCTCTGTGGCTCCTCAAGTCTAAAAAATCAACACACAAATACACACAAGCACGTAGGATTTCTCAAGTCTGTTCTTTCGCCTCAAGGTTCTCCACCGCTATCAGAATTTGCTGCCTTTCCCGATCTGAGCATGCAATAAGCTAAGAGAATGAAGCGCGAGCCGATTTATAGCTGCCAACACAATCATCAGCAAGAATGTGGGACGAGCACATGAAGATGATGTGGGAAGACACTGCAGAATTTTGACGGCTGTTGCAACATCGAAGGCGAAATTTGAAAAAGGGGGCCAGCCATTGCAGAAGTGCTGGTGACTTTTCTCAGGTAAGATTTTGCCTTAAGGACTTGTAACCAGACAGGTAACTGGAGACAAAAGGAATCTGAGCTGCAGCTAAGAAATGGCTTCAAGAACGTCAGGGTAGAAGTTTTGATTTTCAAAACAGGGGCATCCAAGAAAGAGGGGCATGTAAAAAAAATAATAGAAGGAAAGATGGTGGACATGCACAAAAGTGGGTGGGGCTTTGGTCATGTGGACTTGGCTGCCATCTTGCCTACTTGGATATCCCCCATAGATGCCCCTATTTCAAAGAAACGAACCTTACTGAGGATGTTCTTTGGCCTTGCAGTAGATCAACTGGCCACTGGATCAGAGTTTTGGCAGTGCTCTGACTTTGCCTGTAGTTTAGTGACCATTCGAAGTTATAACAGCACTGACAAAAGTATCTTATATCTGTTACTTCCCACTTACAACCATTTCAGCATCCCAGAGTCATATGATCAAAATTTGGGTGCTTGGCAAGTGCTTCATATTTATGACTGTTGCAGCGTCGATGGAGAAATCGCTTAACAGCCGTATTACTAACTTCACAACTGCAGCGATTCACTTAACAACGGTGGCAAGAAAGGTCATCAAATGAAACAAAACTTAACTACCTTGCTTGGGCTCAATTGTGGTCGTAAGTCAAGGACTATCGGTAAATTCTTTCTTTAAATTTGAATGCTCCCACCACCACCACCACATGCTCACAAGCCTGCAATGACTTTTGACCTACAAATCAAGCTTTGTATGCCTTCCTCTCACCTAAACTTCTTTACGGTCCCCTTTTCCATTATTTATAACCAATCCCAGAATGCATTCTTGCTCTTGGGAAATGCAATTCTGTACTGCATTAGGAGCAGCCACTATTGCCCTGCATTGGGGAAACAAGGACTCACCTTGAGCCTTGAAAAACATACATTTTATTCATTTTTTTTAAAAAAAACCTAATACCAGAATCATTTTATCTACTAAGGGTGCATCTCATTACGTTCACATGACACCTCTTGCAAGCTGTGCTTGCTCCCAAGTAGATTCCAGGTGCGAATCAAGGTGTTGGTTGTTATTCTATATAGCTAGGCTGTTAAAACCAGGGGTCTTCAAACTTGGCCCTTTTATGACTTGTGGACTTCAACTCCCAGAATTCCCCAGCAATCATAGTGTGTGTTCTCTGTCCCCATTCCTATACACTACAGCAGTGTTTCTCAACCTGGCAGAAGCCACACTTTTGTTTCCTATTTTTTTTTAATCCCATTTATATCCCGCCCTTCTCCGAAGACTCAGTGCGGCTTACAATCTAAGCACAAATCAATGTGCTTGTGGCAATGATCCTCTGGGATAGGTTGGTCCCAAAATCATCCCGTCCCTTTCCATAGCTTGAGGCCTGATTTGTACTAGAGTCCCCCTGCTCTGGTCCAACACCTGAACACCAGCCTGATTCCCCTTTGAAGATTAATCTGTTTTGGTTTGTTATTTATATCCTCCATTCCCTGCCCCAGAAGATCAAGATAATATTCCTGGGACAATATTTTTTAACACAACAATCCTGTAAGGTAGGTTGGTCCAACAACCATCATTGGCCCAGTCATCTAAGAAGCTTCCATTTTTAAGGGTTGATCTGAACCTGGGTCTTCCCAGTATTAGTAAAACACCTGAACTGCAAAATGTCCAATTGTAACTCCTTTTACAGTTGCTGGACAACCATAGGAGCCTGAGTCCCCACATTTATACCAAACTTCCATAACTGAAAAAGACAATAATGAAACCAGGATTAAGCAATTTTCTACCTCCAGGTGGTTTTGATGACATCCTACTATTTACTGCTGTGCACACAACTGGTGGGGAATGAAGACCGGGCTGTTTCCATCAGTATTGAACAGTTTTGAATTGCTAAAATGCATGAACACAGTTCCGGCCTGTGTTGCCTTAAAGCAACTAGGAAAAGCAAGATGGGGGCCCTCAGAAATCTCTTCGGGAAACTGAATTCAAAGAGCTCCAGAACACCACAGACTTTCTCTGCAGCCACCCCAAGAGTTCATTGTTACAATGCATCTGAAGCTAGTAAGACTATGTTTCTTTCAGCCAAATCTCTTCTCCCAAACCTTAGACTGTCCTGAAGCCCATGTGAGACCCCTTCTCCCTATATTTTTTTCTCGTCCTTCCAGGGAATCTTTCTGACATCCCCAGAAGGCCAGCCTCCCCCCCCTCCCCCATCGCTTCCATTCATCCCCAGTTATCCTCCAACTGGCGTTGCCCTCTAAATGAAGCCATAATGTGGCTTGTTGAGGTTTCTGTGGACATCTCAGCCTCTATAAACCAGGATTTAGGGCTCAGCACATTATGCAAAGCGACCCTATTGCAGATTGTTAGGCTGTGCAGCCAGTTCATTTGTGGCTTATTAAGCAGGCTCTGCAAAGCCAGTTCATTTGTGGCTTATTAAGCAGGCTCTGCAAAGCCAGTTCATTTGTGGCTTATTAAGCAGGCTCTGCAAAGCCAGATCATTTGTGGCTTATTAAGCAGGCTCTGCAAAGCCAGATCATTTGTGGCTTATTAAGCAGGCTCTGCAAAGCCCGATCATTTGTGGCTTATTAAGCAGGCTCTGCAAAGCCAGATCACTTGTGGCTTATTAAGCAGGCTCTGCAAAGCCAGATCATTTGTGGCTTATTAAGCAGGCTCTGCAAAGCCAGTTCATTTGTGGCTTATTAAGCAGGCTCTGCAAAGCCAGTTCATTTGTGGCTTATTCAAAGAACCAGGGCAAATGATTCAGTTTGGCTCCCGGTGTCTCCGGAAGTCAGATTCTGAGTTCAGATCAAATCGACATGTTCTTTGCCAGGGATTCCCACGGATCTCAATGTACACATGTTGTACTTTGACAATAAAGGTTTATTATTATTGATCTGTGCATATATATTTCAGGTATGCAATATGTTAGCTCAGCTAATATAGGGGTAAATATCTTGCAATCAACACTCAATAAAATAAATAATTGGATCTCAACCCAGAGGGTCCAGGTCAGGCAGGAGACCCTAAGCTTACCTTCTTCCAGAGCCCCTGACCCCAATTCACAGCCTCCGCATCGCAGCCATCGCTTCCTCAAATAAACCGTGATGGGGGGGCGGGAATAGACCCCTCGGAAGCCGCCCACGCTCGCCGTTGATTGGCCAGCGGAGGACAAACCCCCCCCCACACACACTTTCCTCCTATTCCGTGTCGCCGGTTCTTGACAGCTCCGATTGACAGAACTGGTGGCGCTGGGGCAGGGCGGGGCCTCCCAATGCCGTCCATCGATTGGTGGGTAAGTCCCGGCCTCGTCCCCGAATGGCAGCCCGGGAGGCCGGTAAACGCCGAGCCCTGGGAAAAGCTGAGCGAGAGATTGGCTGGCCTTGAAAGGCTCGCGCGAGCCAGGGAGGCGGGTCGCTGCGGCTCTATTAGCAACGGGGCAGTTGCTACGCGCTCAGGTGAAGTTCCCTTTCTCTTCGTCGGGCGGCATGTGACGGGCGGGGGCCGCGCATGCGCATTTGGACAAGCGGGGTGCCTTGGCGACGTTTCCGCGCCGCTTTGCGCCCCTCCTGCTTCGCCTTGACGAGCTTCCGGTCCTCGGTTTACGACCAAGTAGCTACAGAAGGAAAAGTGGACAGGCGTTGCTGCTTAGCAGGGTCAGGGTTCCCACCGCATAAGCCAGGGGTCTTCAAACTTGGCCCTTTTATGACTTGTGGACTTCAACTCCCAGAATTCCTCAGCCAGCGTTGCTGGCTGAGGAATTCTGGGAGTTGAAGTCCACAAGTCATAAAAGGGCCAAGTTTGAAGACCCCTGGCATAAGCCATCTGGGGTGTGTCAGAGCCCAAGCAGCCCAACGTCAGTACAGGGAGTCCTCGGCTTACGAGTACAATTGAACCCCAAATTTCTGTGGTCAGGCAAGTTCGTGAATCACTGCAGTTGTTCGCTTGTCAGAAGGTCACATGACCCAGGGGCACTACGAACGTCATAAATATGAGTAAGTGGCCAAGCATCTGAATTTTTATCACGTGACCTTTGGGGATGCCGCAACGGTCATAAGTGTGAAAAAATGGTCATATCACTTTTTCCGGTGCTGCTGTAACTTTGAATGGTCACTAAATGAATGGTGGTAAGTCGAGGACTCCCTGTACAGGGAGTCCTCGACTTAACAACTACAATTGAACCCCAAATTTTTGTGGCTAAGCAAGACAGTTGTTAAGTCAGCTTTGCCCCATTTTACAACCTTTCTTGCTGCAGTTGTTAAGAGATTCACACCGTGAAGTTAGCAACGGTTGTTAAGTGAATCTGGCTCCCCCATTGACTTTGCTTGTCAGAGTGGTGTTAAAAAGCGATCACTGCAGCCGTCATATATATGAGCCAGTTGCCAAACATCTGAATTTTCATCATGTGACTTTGCGGATGCTGCAATGGTTGTAAGTGGAAAACTCTTATAAATCATTTTTTGAGTATCGTCGTAACTTTGAATGGTCACTAAATGAATGGTTATAAGTCAAGGACTACCTGTGTACACTTCTGGAAATCAAGGCTAACAGAACTGAGGCTTAGCACAATACTGTATGTGTACGGGCTATGGAGCTGATAAATCATTTATAATTACAAGTTACATCCTAGCTCAACTCGGATCTTTCCAATTGCTCCAGATTTCCATTTCCATAATTCACCACCAGGAAGGGTCTTAGTTTGGGAAGAGTGACAAAAGCCCTTTGCAGAACTGAGCGTGCACCCTGCCTAACTATTATTGGTTGCCGTAGCCACCAAGTTCACCCAATGTGTAAAACTATCAATCATGGTGGACAGACCACAGTGGCTGGTTTTGCAGAAGCCTAGATGCAATCTAGGGACGCAGTGGCTCAGTGGGTGAGGATGCTGAGCTTGTCGATCAGATGGTCGGCAGTTTGGCGGGTCGAATCCCGACTGCCGCGTAGCAGAGTGAGCGCCTGTTACTCGTCCCAGCTTCTGCCAACCTAGCAGTTCGAAAGCACGTAAAAAAATGCAAGTAGAAAAATAGGGACCACTATGGTGGGAAGGTAACAGCGTTCCGTGCGCCTTTGGCGTCTAGTCATGCCGGCCACATGACCACGGAGACGTCCTCGGACAAGCGCTGGCTCTTTGGCTTTGAAACGGAGATGAGCACCGGCCCCTAGAGTCGGAAACGACTAGCACGCATTTGCGGGGGAACCTTTACCTTTACCTTTAGATGCAATCTAAAACAAGCAATTCAGTATGAATGTTATACATTTTAAAATTTTAAACAACTCTGTTCCAATGGTGTGGGTAGTTGAACTGATGTGATCCCTGGGTGTAATGTACACTAATATTATATCACTGTAATATACAATTATACCTTATTCTGCTTCATTTTGTTTTAATGTTTTGATTTTTAGTTCTGGTCTGGGGTCGTAACAAACGATGGATGCGGTCTCTGGAGTGTAACTACCTTTTAGTGCAAAGCATTTGTGTTTATCCATATATTTGTATGTTCTCCTTTGGATTATTTTGGAATGATTTTAGATCCCAACTCGGACATAAAACAATAAACTGAATTAAACAACAAAATTTAATTTTAAAAAAAATTTGTTTACAAAAACTAAATTTTTAACAAAATTAGTATAACTGAAGTGTGTTTGTGGAGATTCTCAAGCACCCAAGTCATGGTTGTCCCAAAGGTGCTTTTTCCAAAAGTCCAGTTGCCTTTTGGAAAAAATACCTTTTGGATGACTGATGGATATTTACTGGGAAGGTATATAGTAAACTGTTCTAGGTTTGAAGCAAAAGCAAAGGTTCCCATGGCAACTTAAAATACAAATCAAATTATTAATTGCTTATTTTTGTGTGTGATTGGTTCACAAATTTGTGCAACAATAGCTTTAGTTTTTAAACAGTCACAATGCTCTTGTTAAATTTCAGCACTAGCTGAGTGAAAAAGTCTGGTTAACAAGTGGGTATCTTCTTACATCCCCTTGATTCTCTAGCCAATAAACCAGATAAATATAAATAAATAAACCCAAAGTCTCACTGTGCAAATCCAGAGTTCTTCCTCATTGAGGTTAAAAGAAATAAGAATTTGTAACCAAGAATTTTCCTAACTTTGCAAGAAGAAACTATCGTTTATATACCGTACTTCTATTGCCTGGATCCTCATAGCATTCTAAATAAAAACCTAACAAAGCACAGTACAGTTGAATATTAGATACAGGTGAAAGGCTTAAAAAGGCAGCAAAGAATTAAAACAGGCAACCATTTTATTGGTCAATCAAGTTTTTGCTGTCTGAATCTTTGATTCTAACTTAGTGCAATTGTTGTTGTTGTTGTTAGTTGCGAAGTTGTGTCCGACCCATCGCGACCCCATGGACAACGTTCCTCCAGGCCTTCCTGTCCTCTACCATCTTCTGGAGTCCATTTAAGCTCACGCCTACTGCTTCAGGGACTCCATCCAGCCACCTCATTCTCTGTCGTCCCCTTCTTCTCTTGCCCTCAACCTTTCCCCGCATGAGGCTCTTCTCCAGTGAGTCCTTCCAGTGAGTCAGTTGTCAAGCATCTGAACTTTTATCATGTGACCATGGGGATGCTGCAAGGGTCATAAGCAGTGGTGGGATTCAAATAGGTGAACAGCCGGTTCTCTGTGTGGATGCTGCTTCCGGAAGTCCGTTCTGGGCATGGGCAACAAAAAATTAGCTACCGGTTCTGCCAAACTGGCTGAATCCCACCACTGGTCGTAAGTGTGAAAAATGGTAATAAGTGCATAAAGTCCAATTTTTTTTGTGCTGTTGTAAGTTCAAACAGTCACTAAATGAACTGTTGTAAGTCGGGGACTACCTGTACTGATTTACAAATATCCACCACAGTTTTTTTAAAAAAACAAAAACAAAACCCTAGATCTTTTGAAAACAAAAGAATAATTTTAGTCACAGGGCAAGAATTCCATGACAGAAAAGATCTGATGGAAAGCTGTGGCATATTCTTACTGCCTTGATGGTTGCAATTGACCGCATTGCCAAGCGGTCAAGCGTCATGAGCTCCCACCTTCTTCTTCTTTTTTTTTTTAGGACAAGATGTTCTTGTGTGGGGGTGGAAATCCCGCAGGCATTAGTACAGAGCCTTCAGCTGCTGGCAGGAGCAGGAGATCAGTTCAGGCCTGAAGCTGGTTAGACTTAAAAAGGGAGGGTTTTATTTAGGGTGGACGTGGCAGCTGATGCAGCAAGGAGCGGCAGTTCGGTGTAGTGGTGAGAATGCTGGGTTAGAAACCAGGAGTCCATGAACAGAATTGGAATTGGAATTGGAATTAAAATTAATGGAAGGGGATGGGGTGGGATGGGGTGGGGTGGGGTGGAGTGGAGTGGAGTAGAGTGGAGTGGAGTGGATCAACTTTCCTTGTAATGAAAATGGGCGTCTACGGCCCACTTGCTTATCAAGGACATCTTGTTCTTTGGGAATAGGATACATATCCTGACAGAGATTCCCTGGAGCAGTGTTTCTCAACCTTGGCAACTTTAAGATGTGTAGACTTCAACTCCCAGAATTTAAAGTCCACACATCTTAAAAGATGCAAAGGCTGAGAAATCTTATCTTAGAGCAGGGGTCACTTGGCCCTTTCATGACTTTTATCACGTCCCTCCAGCTTCTCCAAAGCCTGACCCTGCCGTACGAGAAGCCACGCCACGAACTTGCAACCAACTTCTGCATTTGCATGGATGTAGACCTTACAGAGGTGAGAAGCTTTCATTTGGAGCCGTGTCCAGAAATTAATTGGTAGTCAGCACGCACAGTGAAGCCGCAGCCCAAAGGTCCTTGGGTAGGACCCAGTGGTCAGATTCAACCAGTTTGCACCACTTTGGCAGAACCGGTAGCTATTTTTTTGTTGCCCAGGCTCAGAACAGACTTCCGGAAGCGACATCCACACAGAGAACCACTTGTTCACACATTTGAATCCCACCACTAACGGAAGGATCTCTGTGCAAGGGAATTTTTCAGGAGAGGTGTGTCACATGGCGTCAGGCCTCCAAGTTAGCCCAGGCAAGAAGCGCCAGGATTACAGGTAGTCCTTGCCTTACGACTGCGACTAAGCCCAGAATTTCTGATGCTATGCAGGACAGGAATTAAGTGAGTTTTTTACGACCTTTTTTGCCACAGTTGTTAAGTGAATTGCTGAAGTTGTTAAGTGAATCACGTTAAGTGGAGTTGTTAAGCGAATTCTGGCTTCCTACTTTGAGTTGGCTTGTCAGAAGCTAGCTGGGAAGGTTAGAAATGGCGATAATAATAATAGAATAGAATAGAATAGAATAGAATAGAATAGAATAGAATAGAATAGAATAGAATAGAATAGAATAGAATAGAATCTGGAAGGGACCTTGGAGGTCTTCTAGTCCAGCTCTCTGCTCAAGCAGAACCTCTCCCATCTCAGACAGGTGATTGTCTAGTCTCCCCTTAAAAGACTCCAGTGATGAAGCGCCCAAAACCTTTGAAGGCAAGCTGTTCCACTGATTAATTGTCTTCACTGTCAGGAAGTTTCTCCTTAATTCCAGGCTGCTTCTCTCTTTGGTCAGTTTTCAACCATTGTTGGAATCACATGGCCCTGGGACAGTGCAACTGTCATAAATACATGCCAGTTGCCAAGCATCTGAATTTTGATCACATGACCATGGGGATGCTGCAACAGTCATAAGTGTGAAAAATGGTCCTAAGTCCCATTTTTCAGTGCTGTTGTAACTTCAGACAGTCACTAAATGAATGGTTGTAAGTTGAGGACTCCCTGTATGCAAGAAAAATGACAGCAGGGGATGGTCAAAAAAGTCAAAATGGTGGTTGCAGCAGTGCAACCAAAGCTTTACTTTTATACCACTCGCAATAAGAATAACACAATAACAGAGCTGGAAGGGACCTTGGAGGTCTTCTAGTCCAACCCACTGCTCAAGCAGTAGACCCTACACCATTTCAAAGAAATGGACGTCCAATCTTTTCTTGAAAACCACCAGTGTCAGAGCACCCATAATTTCTGGAGGCAGTCCGTTCCATTGGTTAATTGTTCTGACTCTGGAAATTTGTTCTTAGTTCTAGGTTGCTTCTCTCCTTGATCAGTTTCCATCCATTGCTTCTTGTCCTGACTTCTCGTGCTGTGGGGAATAGGTTGACACCCCACCTCCCCCCCCACACCCTCTTCTTTGTTACAGCCCCTCAAATACTGGAACACTGCTATCCTGTCCTGGTCCTTCTCTTCATTAGTCTACTAGACATACCCAATTCCTGCAACCGTTCTTCATATGTTTAGCCTCCAGCCCCCTAATCCTCTTTGTTGCTCTTCTTTGCACTCTTTCTAGAGTCTCAACATCTGATCGCACCATTATGGCTAATGTTTTGAGTTTCTTGACTGTGGGAGCTCCTAGAAAAAGAGAAGAAGAGGAACAAAATGGGGCAGGGCTAGCTGGCTCTTAAAGCTCCCCCACTGCCTAGCCGGAGGGAAGACTGGCCAGATTGACAGAGAGGAGTGATCCTTCATGGAACACCCACCCAAGCGCCCTACACAGTCTAGTTAGAGGGGGCGGTTATCGGTCCCTTGGGGCATCAGGGCAGATGGTAGATGGCCTTCTCATAGCATCCCCTTCCCGGTGGGTAACGGCCTGTCCCGGAGGTCCAGTTAGCCCCATCTTTTGGCAGGCGGATGAAAACAGCACTCTTTTGTGAGCTTTTGAAGCAAGCCTTAAATTAGCAGCGGAGATTTCAAGATATTGTTTTCCTGCTGGAAAATATTTCCCTAGTTTAGCATTGCAAACTGCCTGCAGCCAGCCAATAGGCCGCCTCTGATTCTTTTGCAAGTGAAGACATCGGTGGGTAATTGGGGGAAACCTGCTCCTCATCGTTGGTCAGAGGAGAGTGTGTGTCCCTGGGAAGAAAGCTTTCAGACTAGCTGGGACGCTCCGCTGTCCTGCAAGCCAGCCAGCCGGCCCGCCCCAAAGCCACTTCTGCCATTTGGGGCTTGCTGGAGGAGTCCAGTCTTCCTAATTCTGCGCGCGATGGCCTTTGGCTGTTGCTAGTCCATAGGGGCTGAATGTCACTTAGCCTTTCGATTGGGCATCTGTGTCCTTCAGGCCTGACCTTCAGCGTGCCACAGGGCTCTGTCTTTGGCAGGCCCCCATTCAGGGCAGAGCCCTTTTGGAGAAGGGGGGAAGGAGTCACCTGACCACGTAGCTGAACTCCAGAGGGGGAAAAAAGGTCATAGAGGAGAGGGGAAGAAAGAGAAGAAGAGAGGACAAGAGGCAAGGAGAGAAAGAGTGAGAGGAGGAAGGGAAAGGGAAGAGAAGGGGGGAGGAGAGGAAGAGGGCAAAGGGAATGGAGAAGGGAGAGGAGGAAGAAAAGGAGGAAGGGGAGGGAAGAGGAAGAAGGGAATGGGAAAGGAAGGGGCAAAAGAAGGCTGACAATCACGCATTAAGACCGCAAACAACTGATTTAATCTTCGGCAGCAGCTTCTAGCCTCAAATCATCAGCAAACGATGCCGTGGGAATGGCCTTTGCTTCCCCCCCCCCATCCCACAATGTTAAACCTTATTGGAGTCTGCAAATCTTGGGACAAGATGGTAGCTAAACAACAGAACGGAGAGACTTCTTTGTGCAAGTGCTGGTGCTTACAAGAGAGGCCCCCTGCCTGCCCCCACCCCCATGCTAATGATGCAAGGCTTGGCCTCCACTAACTCCAAGTTTATGAGACGGTTAAAGAGATCCCGAGGGCCCTGTGAATCCGATGCAAAAGCAGCTGGTGCCCTGAAGTAGCAGCCTCCCATTTATGTTAACTCTTGCGGCGCTGCAGCGACCGACCGAGACGGCCGGTCGGGTGTCAAACCTCCCTCTGAACCTGGGAATCTAGGAAACCCCTTTGAGGCCCAAAGCGGCCCGGCCAGGATCTTTAATGACTGAAGTAGACAAAGGAGAGGTTTCAGCAGGTGAGAATGACACCTGATGAAACTGCCTCTGGTCCTCAACGATTATAGGTAGAGCCGTAGAGGCATTTGGAAGGACACATAAAAGATAGTCCTCGACGTATGACCACAACTGAGCGCAAAATTTCTGTTGCTCGGTGAGAAGAGTTGTTAAGTGAGTTTCGCCCCGTTTTACAACCATTCTTGTCACAGTTGTTAGGTGAATCACTGCAATTGTTCAGTTAAGTAATGTGCTTGTTAAGTGAGTCTGCCTTCCCCATTGACTCTGCTTGTCAGAAGGTCGCAAAAGGGGATCGTGTGACCCTGGGACACTGCGACCGTCATAAATGTGAGTCAGTTGCCAAGCGTCCGAATTTTGATCATGTGACCATAGGGAGGCTGCAACGGTCATAAGTGTGAAAAAATGGTCAAAAGCAGTGGTGGGATTCAGCCCGTTCGAACCGGTAGCTAACTTTTTGTTGCCCAGGCCCAGAACGGACTCCCGGCTGTTCCCATGTTTGAATCCCACCACTGGTCAAAAGCCACACTTTTCAGTGCGGTTGTAACTTCAGACGGTCCCTAAACGAACGACTGTAAGTCGAGGACTACCTGTAGAAAGGACAGTACTTCAATGCGTACTGTAAGGAATCCAGTTGACGCGTGTATAAGAAGTAAAATCGTTTTTACTTATTGTACGGCACATAATCCAGAATCAAAGTTCAGCTCAGACTTTCACAAAGAAGCTGGCATCATCTCAAAAGGTGGTTTATGGTAACCTGAATTGCCACATTCCGGATGTCTACTCAAACGGCGCCCTCCAACAATTTTCCTACCATCTAGCAGCTGTCACTGGTTGCAGCCCAGATCTGCTTAGTGAGAAATTAAGAAGACTGAAATGATTTGCTTGTTCCATAAACTAATACGATGAAGCAATGGTTTGCCGTTAAAAACGGTATGTGGGAATGACCTCGGGGATAGGATATAAAGACTAAATCAGGGGTCTTCAAACTTGGCCCTTTTATGACTTGTGGACTTCAACTCCCAGAATTCCTCAGCCAGCGTTGCTGGCTGAGGAATTCTGGGAGTTGAAGTCCACAAGTCATAAAAGGGCCAAGTTTGAAGACCCCTGGACTAAATAATGGTCAGATAAGAGGCAGCTGAGCCCACCGAAGGAGTGGGGGCATGGCATTGGACTGTAAAGACCAGGAGGGAAGTTTCTATTAGTTTAAAAGCACAGGTAATCCTCAACTTACGAAAGTTCATTTAGTGACTGCTCAAAGTTACAGTGGCACTGGAAAAAGCGACTCAGGCCCATTTTTCACACTTGTAACATTTTTCACATTTGCAGCATCCCCATGGTCACATGATCAAAATTCAGATGCTTGGCCAGTGGTTCATGTAAAGGTCGTGTGCTTCACATAGAGACGGACACAGAGCTGGGGTAAAGATGAGTTTATTCTGAACAGAACGAACTGGGGAAACAGGGAAGCCTGGCATCTATTTGTACCTGCCCAGGTGGATGGCATCCAATCAGTTCAAACCTGGGCTTCCTGCCAGTGCAGGTGACAATGGGTGTAGATCCTGGCTTCCCACCAGGCTGACCATGCCTGGGGCTGTCAACAGCTTAACTCATTAGGCTTATCCTGAGTGAGCAGTTATCGCCCGGAGCTGTCCAACCCCTCTGCTGATCTGCACCATCAGCCTCCTGCTGTGCCGTCCTTTGTGTATGCTGGGAGGCATACACTGCAGTTCATCTTTATGAGGGTCGTAGTGTCCTGGGATTACGTGGTCAGCTTTTGTGAGCTTCTGACAAGGAAAGTCAGTGGGGAAACCAGATTCACCTACCAACCGTGTGACTAACTTAAGAACTGCAGTGTTTCACTTAACACCTATGGCAAATGGGGCAAAACTCACGTAGCAAATGTTTCACTCAGCAACATAAATCTTCGGCTCAACTGTGGCCAAGAATTACCCTATAGTCATGGATGATGCTTCTTGTCTGGAGTAGCTCAGAAAGCTGACATCGTTGTACTAATATCTCAGGGGCTGCCCCAAAGAAGAGGGAGTCAAGCTATTTTCCAAAGCATCTGAAAGCAGGACAAGAAGCAACGGATGGAAACTAATCAAGCAGAAAGCAACCTAGAACTAAGGAGCAACTTCCTGACAGTGAGAATAATTAACCAGTGGAACAGCCTGCCTCCAGAAGTGGTGAATACTCCAACACTGGAAGTTTTTAAGAAGAGACTGGCCAGCCATTTGTCTGAAATGGTATAGGGTTTCCTGCCTGAGCAGGGGGTTGGACTAAATGACCTCCAAGGTCCCTTCCAACTTATTATTATTATTATTTTCATACTATTTTCAGAGTGGAAGAAAGTCTTTTTAAACACCTCAAGTGATGTGGAAATGTGCGCTGATCGACTTCACACAGCACCCTAAAATGTAGTTTGAACCTTGGCCATCAGTAATTGAAAACCCTCTTTGTGGCTTAGCATATTTTACAAACTGAGCCTCTTGTTATTCAGATATTAAATCAGGGTTAACAAAACCATAACTTACATGAGATGGAAGAACCAGGTCACTGAACCTCAACTCTCCAAAGAGACTTTGTAAAACTCCAGGAATACTTGTCATTTGCATCTGGAATAGTTTCAAAATCATGTTGGTTCATAATAGGCTGTTTTCTTTGATTATTAATTTCAAGCAGATCACAACTTGGTTGAGCTAATGAAGCAGTGACACTCTTTATAATCTTTTTAGTATGTTAATATTTGCATTTACATACTTTCAATTTACATAAATTACATTACATTACATTAATGCACTGCATTACAATATACATTACATTGATTGACTTAATATACTATAATAAATAGGTTTATTAACTCTCC
Source organism: Vipera ursinii (assembly GCF_947247035.1). Lineage (NCBI taxonomy): Eukaryota > Metazoa > Chordata > Lepidosauria > Squamata > Viperidae > Vipera > Vipera ursinii. Next base: position 5,935,049 of record NC_139519.1, on the reverse strand, counting down.
TACCTGGGAAATACCTCTGTAAGCATACTGGCTTACAGAGAATCACAAACCTATCCCCATTTTAGCTGAAAATGTGAAAACCCAGCTTGCAAAGTTACTTGGTAGTTCAATGTGTTCTGTACAGCCAGAAAATTGGATTCCTCGTGTAAAGCGTTAATAGGTGAATACAGGTAAATGCAACAATACAGAACTGAAGACCCACTTATTCGAACAAGCTGGCCTGGCCTGATGGGGGGATTTTAGGGTTTTTAATGGGTTTTTATACTGTATTGTTTTATTGGGCGATTATTTAATTCTCTTTTTAATTTTTGTATTTGTTATTTATATGTGCCCTGTTCACCGCCCTGAGTCCCTCGGGAGAAGGGCGGTATATAAATTTAATAAATAATAATAATAATAATAATAATAATAATAATAATAATAATAATAATAATAATAATAACTGAAGGAGGTAAATAATATAACTGAATTATATTACTTGTGAAAAATAAGGACAGATTTGTACTTAACAGCACAGCCATGAAGTCCTTGCAAAAGATTAAAATGCTATCATGTGTTTGTGCCCCGAAGATCAGAATAGTGCACTGCACTTCTATGGAAGGAAAAGTTGAAGAAGCAGGATAGAGAGAGTATTGATGCTTTTGAAGTTTGGTGCTGTAGAAAACTCCTGAGAATACCATGGACATCCAATAAAACAATGGATCATTGAACGAATCAACCCAGACCTCTCACTCGAAGGACAGATGACTGGCCTCAAGTTATCTTACTGTACTTCAGACACATCCTGTGAAGATTCAGCTCTTTGGATTAAAGTCTCATGTTGGGAAAGGTGGAAGGAAACAGAAGATGACTAACAGCAAGGTGGGTGAATTCTCTTACAGTGGCCCTGGGTGCTCCATTGGGAGGTTTGAAGCATGAGGTTAAGGACAGATCATCATGGAGAAATCTATCCATTGCGGGGGTCTTCAAACTTGGCCCTTTGATGACTTGTGGACTTCAACTCCCAGAATTCCTCAGCCAGGCATGCTGGCTGAGGAATTCTGGGAGTTGAAGTCCACAAGTCATAAAAATTAAGCCAAGTTTGAAGACCCCTGATCTATTGGGTCACTAAGAGTTGAATTTGGCTTGTTGGCGCTTAATCAGTCATTCCCTTCTTGCTCCTAACCATGGCACAAAGATCCCTTTGTCTTCACATTCTCCGTCCATGAATGGATGAGGCAAGCTTCAGTCATCTTTAGCTGTGTTGAGATCAGATTTGATGGTCACATCTATACTTTTACCCTGGAATTTGTCCAGTCCAAATTTGTAAGACCTATCCTTGCTGTTCGAAGATGCATCAAAAATGCTGCCTTATATAGGTTTCGTTTTATGTCGGTGCCAGAACCTAGTACTATCACATTAATTTCATGGGTCATGTGATCGTGACCTTGTCTCTGGAGATTCTCAGTCATCCAGGTCATGGTTGCCCCAAAGGTGCTTTTTCACAAGGCAACTTTTTTTTCTTTTTTCTTTTCTTTCCTTTCCTATTTTGTGTCCTTCTGACAAGCAAAGTCAACGGGGAAGCCAGATTCACTTAACAATTGTGTTCCTAACTTAACACCTGCAGTGGTTCACTTAACAACTGTGGCAAGAAAGGTTGTAAAATGGGGCAAAACTGACTTAACAAATGTCTCACTTAGCCACAGAAAGTTTGAGCTCAATTGTGGTCATAAGTCAAGGACTACCTGTATATTATTTTATATGTACCCACTTTTTATTATAACTCGTATGTAGTACATTCCGCCCTAATAAAGATTTGTTGATGATGTTGTCTCTCTATTTTTTTTCTGACCAAGAACAGCCTCAAATTGTGTAGAAATCTGCTTGCCTTTGGCATCCAGTGTTTGGAGAGCACTCAAGTCAGTCCCTGGGAACGGAGGAAGGGCTGGACGTGGGTTGGCAAGGAAGAGAACAAATTTCAGGCTGGTCTAGTTTTCTGCCAGTCCAAGAATGGGTGGGGAGGAACTCAGCCTGAGAAAAAACGTCTGTTAAGCCTCGTTCCCCAGGAATATTGTACTTTAAAGAGCCAGCCTGCCCATTCATGTTTAAGATGACAAATGATATAATTCTCTACAAATAAATCTGTTTTGATTTTGTTCCAGGCATCCAGAATTCTCTGGTTTTGAAATTCCTCTGCTACCGTTATTTGATTTTGTGTGCTGAGCTGTGATATTTTACCAGGTAAAACAGGTGAATTTTAGAGCTTAGGTTTAAATCGAGGTAGGTAAAATAAGGACCCAGATTGTTGGGGGCAATAAGCTGACTTTGTAATAATGCTGCTTGGGGGGTGTATGAAAGCCCTAATAAGCAGGCATATACATAGAATGAAGGCTACTGCTAAGCTTGTAAGCTGCCCTGAGTCTTCGGAGAAGGGCGGGATATAAATGGAATTAAAATAATAATAAAAAAATCTTTAATGCTCCCCTCCCTTTGGACTGACACATAGGTGCAAATAAATGTTGTTTAAATATATTTTCATTCTATAGTATAGTGAGATGAATAAAAAAGTAAATAGTACTAATATGAATAACAGAATTGGGAGTTTGAATGTCTTCTAGTCAGCAGGAGACCCTATACCAGGGGTCCTCAACCTTGGCAACTGAGGAATTATGGGAGTTGAAGTCCACAAGTCTTAAAGTTGCCAAGGTTGAGGACCCCTGCCCTATACCATTCCAGACAAGTGGCTATCCAGTCTCTTCTTAAAAGCCTCCAGTGATGGAGCACCCACAGCTTCTGAAGACAAGCTGTTCCACTGGTTAATTGTTCTCATTGTTAGGAAGTTTCTCCTTAATTCCAGGTTGTTTCTTCTCACCTGAATTAGTTTCCATCCCTTGCTTCTTGTCCTGCCTTCAGGTGCTTTGGAGAATAGGCTAACCCCCTCTTCTTTGTGGCAGCCCCTCAAATATTGAACACTGCTATCATGTCACTCCGTGTCCTTCTTTTCACTAGATTAGCCATTCCCAATTCTTGCAACCATGTGTTTTAGCCTCCAGCCCCCTAATCATCTTTGTTGCTCTTCTCTGCACTCTTTCCAGAGTATCAGCATCTTTTTTATGTCATAGTGACCAAATCTGGATACAATATTCCAAGTGTGGTCTTACCAAGGCATTATCAAGTGGTATTAACCTTTCACCTGATCTTGATTCTATTCCTCTGACGGTATGATAGTAATTACAAATGGAGATTAAAATAAAAGTCCCCAAAAAGTAGTTTCATATAGTAATAGAATGTGCAATGAGTTGTCTTTTAATATATTATTAAAACTAGATCATATAGAAATATCTTTTCCATCTTATTTTTTGTACAATAAATCATCTCTAACGAACATGCTTTTAACCTCTTTTTTTTCCTCACCTGTGTGGAATGATTATCTTAGTTGAATCCCAGGTTCTTCGTAAAGGACGAAATACCATTTTTCTGCAATGTTTGCGGTAATTATGTAATATAAATATAGTAAAGGGGGGGGGCTACCAAATCCTGACCACCACAGGATAGCAGTAAACAGTCAAGTGCAGAGGTCCTCCAGATTTTTGCAGCCGGGAGTTTATGATATATATATATAATATAAATAGATACAGCATCTGTAATTAAAATCTCTTTAGTTTCCCTGCCTTTCTTGCTCCAAAACCCTTCTATTGATGCTGGGGTTACATGTTGCTACGCAGACCCAGCCACTCGGAGGCTGCATTCTCATAACATAATAGGCAAAGCTAAGATGGCTTGGGTAGTTTAGGGGTTCAAGCTGTCTCCCATACAGTTTCCTCTGCTGTGAGCACCAGTTGGTTGGCTTCCAAGTCCAATACAAGATTTATCACTATGAACCCCTACAAGTTACAGATCCTTGCTATTTGAAGGACCATTTATTTCCCATAGTGTTTCCCCGTCCTGTAAGCTCCAATGGAGGTCCTGGTTTAGGTCCTGTCAATCACAGTCATCTACCTAGCCCCAAAGATGGGATTCTTTGCTGTCGTTGCATCAGCTTTTTGCAGTTCTATGGCTCCATATTACGATGATTTTGTTGCTTTTAATTTAATATATTGTCTCTTATATTGTGGTGTGTGTGTGCGTGTGTATGTGCTGATACTTAATTGAAAGTAACTTTCTGTATCAGTGATTGCATGACTTCTGTGGATGCCATGCACTAAATAAAATAAGTAAGCCCTTTGGAATTTTTATTTATTTATTTTAATTCCATTTATATCCCGCCCTTCTCTGAAGACTCAGGGCGGCTTACAAGCTTAGCATCTCCTCAGATTTACATTCCCCTACACACACTTTACCACCTCCACACACTCTTTAATTTTAAGTACAGAGAGTCCTTCAGTTATGACGGTCATGGAGCCTGCCCATCGTGGTCATAACTCATGATGGTTAATAATGCAGCCCAGTTGCAAGCCGCCCAAAGTGTGTTCATAAGACCAACCATCAGAACTTTGAATGTGGATTGTAAGTGCCCCTCAGGTTGGTCTACTGGAGCTGTGGTCACTAGGAGACCGGTCGTAAGTCGAAGATAACCTGTATTCAAGCACAAGAGTTCTTCTTCAGCTTTTCTGTGGGGTTTTGGGTCGAGGGCCCAGCCCTCTAAGCTGGAGGGACATGTGAAAGGGTGCTTCTGTATGCTGGATTGTCGGTTTGTTTTTGTGGAACAGTTGTCCTTTGAACTTTGTGAAGTCGATCAATTGAAGTAATTCCATAAATAACCAAGTACAGATATTCCCATCCTCTAGTGGTCATCCAGATGTTTCCAGCCCGTATCTAGCACCCCTGCCCTCACTAAAAGCATGACACGAACCCTGCACTCTCTTGAAAGCCGATGATGATCAGTGCACAGTTGGAACTGAGTTCCTTATGATAACCTTGGATCATTTAAGTTCCTGAGAGGATGTGATGGTTTTGCTTTGGCCCCTTTGCAGCTGTAACTGTCAGGCATGGAAGTCAGACCTGTGTGAATTGGTGGGATAGATACTTCAGAACAAATATACCGCAATTGGAATGGGACATGACTTCTGCGAGGTCTTTTTGCCCGTTTAGACAGTTGACGGAGGGCTTTCCTGAACAGACCCTTGAACTGAACACTTCAGTGGACTGAGCGGGGTCCACCCGCTTTGCTCGGCAATGAGCACATCCAGGTGGCCAAAAAGGCGACTTTCGAGCCCAGTGTGCAGCGCTGGATACACTTGGGTGAGAGTAAAGGACACTTCTGAAGCCAGACAGCTCCGAGGCTGATGTGGGCAACTTTACCCGTGGGGAAGCCCTATTGCAGGGCTCCTCAACCTTAGCCACTTTAAGACTTATGGACTTCAAGTCCCAGAATTCCTCAGCCAGCAAAGCTGGCTGAGGAATTCTGGGACTTGAAGTCCACAAGTCTTAAAGTTGTCAAGCTTGAGGACCCCTGCCCTATTGGGAAACCCAGAGATCCGGTGGAGGTGAGAAACGTTGCTTACTCGTGCGTAAGGCCCGCGGGAAGGCCGGGAGCGATTTACTCTCGAGTAGAGGCAAAAGAGGACCAAAGGACTCCAAGCTCTCGCCGACCGATGCGCTAACTTGGGAGCGGCTCCGAAGGGAGGGCTCGGGGCCGTTGGCAAGGCTGGAGACGCCCTCTTGCTCGGGGGTAAGCACGCCTCGACCTTACTGGCGAAAGAGCAACGGCAAGGAGCCGCGCAACTCTGGCCCGCTTGCTGATGCGCGTCTGCTCGGCTTACTGGCGACCGACGGCTTCCCCCTGGATCGCAGAGGAAAGACGCAGGTCAGACGGGGCGGCCCTTCTCACGACAGTGCCGCAAGCTTTCCTGGCCCGCCGCAGGCGACCGACTCCCGAGTAAACGCGCGAAGAAGCGATCCCGTCCTCGCCCGCAGGGAGCAAAGCTGCGCGCTCCGCGGCTTTCCAACCTGGCCTCCGCGCTTGCGCAGAGCCGCGCAGGCGCCCCCTCCCTCCCTCCCTCTTCGCCACCCTCCCTCTCCCCAAATCGCGCGCGCCGCGCACACATACACAGACCGTGGGCTGCTCCCTCAACCCGCCACCCCTCCCTCCTCCGCCCGTTTCCCCCGCTGCTCCTTTCCTCTCGCGGAGAGGCTGTTCCCACACCCCTCCCCCGCGGCCGACTCCTCCCCGCGCCGGCTGTTCCGCTGCCAAGGGCCTCTCCGCCCTCCGCCGCGCTAGGGACCCAAGATGGCCGCCGTGTCAGTTTGGGTCTTCGCTGCCGTCTGGCCTCGGGCGGCTGGGCTCCGCCTCTCCTAGGCCCCGGTGAGTCTCGGGCGCCGCCGCGGGGATTCGGACGGCCTCGGCGGCGGGGCGGCGGCGGCGGGGGACGCGAGCCGCGCCGTCTCCCAGCCGGCGGCGGGAGGGGAGAAAGGGCCCTGCGCGGGCTTCTCGCCTCAGGCCCCGCGGCCTGTTCCGGCCCGGCCGACGCTCGCGCTGCGCCAGGCCCGCCCGCGGGGGCCGCGGCAGGTGCAGGCCGCCTCCGCCGAGCGCCGGGACGCAGGCCCCGCTCCTCCCGCCCGGCCGGCCTCGGCGGACGAGCGTCCTCCGGGCGTCTCGCAGGCCGGAGCGGCGGCGGCGGCGGCGGCGGCGCTTGGGCGGCCGGGGCGTCGCGGGCGACCCGCGGCTTAGGCCTCTCTCCGCTGCCGGGGGCGGGGGCTGGCTGGGGCCGCGCTTTCCCGGCGAGGACCCCCCGGGAGGGCCGGCGGAGCGGGGTCGCTGCTCTGGGCTCGGAGCGGCCGCGGCCCGCCCGTCGATCCGGCCGATCCGGCTCCTGCGTGGCCGCTTCTGCCCTTCGCCTAACGAGGCTGCCTTTCTCTGGGCGGGCATCTCCGAAAGGCTCGGGCTTCCCCGTCGCCTTCGCAGAGAGGCGCCCGCCGCGCTGCTCTGGCGGCCCCGGGGACCGTCCCGGCTCGGCAGCCGCTCCTGGCGGTGGCAAAGAGGATGGAAAGTTTCCCGGGGAAAGTTAGTTTCGGCAGGAGCCTCTCCCGGCTCCTCTCCGCCGAGGCAATCCGGCGCAGCCTGGGGTTGTTTCGATGCCCGTCGAGCTGCGGATCTTTGCCGGTCCTTCTTTAATTCGGGCAGGAGAGTTGGAGAAAGTGGCCGGCTGACTTGCCCCGATTTTAGTTTCCCCTCCGGAACTCTTGACCGTGCCGCTTGTCCCCGTTTGGCCGCCTTTCGGCTGGTTTTCAAGTCTTGTGCCGGGTAGAAGGAGTTTGGTTTTTCTTCTCACTGTTTCTCCGTTTCTTCTCGAGGAGTTTGCCTCGGCGGTGGTGTAAATCTGGAGTGCCTGGTCTAGATAAATCTGGCTGCCAAAAGTTCAGAGTTGTTGTGGGGGGGGGGGGGGAGAAAAATGAACAGATAACTGCTGTTTAAAATACCAGTTCAGTTTCAGTTCAGGGGTCTTCAAACTTGGCCCTTTTATGACTTGTGGACTTCAACTCCCAGAATTCCTCAGCCAGCAACGCTGGCTGAGGAATTCTGGGAGTTGAAGTCCACAAGTCATAAAAGGGCCAAGTTTGAAGACCCCTGATTTAGTAAAGTATTCTTAGGGGTAATTGGGGGAGAGATGTTTGTAAACAGTGCTGTCGTGAGATAATAAAATCCGACAATGTTTTCATGAATTCGGATAAATTGCTTCATTTATAGTTATTTTTTTCCCCCCTGATTTTCTTTCAGGTGCACAGTCTGCCTTTCAAATTGGGAATATAAAGCAGTGGAATGAAATGTATTGACATCTTTTTTTTTTTTTACTTGTGCGATACATTTTTTTCGTCTGGTTTTTTTTTGGGGAGGGGAGGGGCTATTGGGAAACATGAATCAGAAGTAGGAAATACTCTTGTTTGAAAAAAAAATAAGAGCAATTTGGGGCCAAAAAAACGCATATGCTATGATTAACTGGTCCTCTTTCTCCGATCATCTGTTTTCCCATTGTGTGAAACTCCTTCAGCATAGGGATAAGGGATAACGACTCTATGGATATAAAGAATTTTTCACCATGGTAAAACTCGCTAACCCGCTGTACACTGAGTGGATTTTGGAGGCAATTAAAAAGGTCAAGAAGCAAAAACAGCGGCCGTCAGAAGAGAGGATATGCAATGCTGTGTCTTCATCCCATGGTTTGGATCGCAAAACTGTCCTGGAACAATTGGAACTGAGTGTTAAAGATGGGACTATTTTAAAAGTTTCTAATAAAGGACTTAATTCCTATAAGGATCCAGATAACCCTGGGCGAATAGCACTTCCTAAACCACGGAACCATGGAAAGTTGGATGGTAAACCAAATGTGGACTGGAATAAACTTATTAAACGGGCAATTGAGGGCTTGGCAGAATCTTCTGGTTCCTCTTTGAAGAACATTGAACGTTACTTGAAAGGGCAGAAGGATGTGTCAGCTCTGTTTGCCAGCAGTGCCCCTTCTACCTTTCACCAGCAGTTGCGGTTGGCCGTTAAGCGTGCTGTTGGCCACGGCCGACTTCTTAAAGATGGACCTTTGTATCAGCTCAACACGAAAGCGGCCACAAATGCAGATGGGAAAGAGAGTTGTGAATCTCTTTCTTGTCTTCCTCCAGTTTCACTCCTTCCACACGAAAAAGATAAGGTAAGAATTGCATGCTTGCTGAATCTCGCTAGTGGTAACCAATGATATCCAGGTCTACCTTGAATTGTAGCGTTGCAGAATTGTGTAACTGTTGTGTGCTGGAATTTTCCAGTTCAGTTCTTGGCTCAGAAACTGACTTTATATCAAGACCTCTCTTTATCAGGCTACGCCATCTGCAGTGTCAAGATTACAGTGCTACCTTGCAAGGTTATTGAGAGGATTTTTGAGAATGTATATGTAAATTCTCTAAGGTGATATATAATCAATAAGCAGCCTGGAAAATTTTGTAAAAAAAAACCCTGAGAGAATCATTTTTGAAGGATGGCATATGTACTAAATTTATCTAGTGCATAATGGTCACTGCTACTGGTTGTTTCACGGGAGAGTAAAATTTGTCAGTGAGAATATTTTTTCATTATCTTATTAAGTATGCATGTTATTCAGATTCCCAGATCCTCTCAAAAATAGGGATGGATTTAATATGGCGAGATAAAAATTTAGTTTTTAATGTAATGGTGTCAATTGATAATCCTAAATGTGGGGGCCTTGGGTGGCAACCCCTGGCTGGTTTTAAATGAGCTTTGTAATTAAATAGTGCTCATCCTGGTAGTTCTTGGATTAGAGACCACCAGGAGCTCCAGGACTGTAGACTAGATTGGGAAATCAAGATGGTAATTGCAAATCATGTTGATGTTATTGCCAAGAACATCTGATGTTTGTATCAAAAATCGAGCTTGACTCAAAGGTGTCCTTACAATAGCATTTGTGTGTATTTAAAAGAATATAACAGTCATATCTGTTACTTGATATTATTGAGTTGTTACGTTATTGTTCAAGATAGGCTCTAACCTTTCAGTTTTCTCTGATCTACTAACTTGAATAATGTTATAAAATATATTCAGTGTTTGCTCTTACAATCTTTCCTGAAACGGAACTCTTACCTGAACTCTTACCTTGTCTGGGAATGGTATAGGGCAGGGGTCAGCAACCTGAAACAGTGAAAGAGCCGCTCGGAACCGGTTCCCTCACAAAAGGAAAAACTGGGAGCCGCAAAAAATGCGTGCGCATGTGCGTACATGCGCGCATGCGCAGAACGGGTTGACTGAAGAGTGGAGCCAAGGCGAGATATGCACCTACCCTGCATATTTGAATTGATGGGTTGAACTTTTTTAGTCCCACTGTTGTTGTTTTTTTGGACTGCACATGGCAGAGGACTGGGAGCCGCAGGAAACGGCTGAAAGAGCCGCATGCGGCTCCGGAGCCGCGGGTTGCAGACCTGTGGTATAGGGTCTCCTGCTTGAACAGGGGATTGGACTAGATGAGCCCCCAGGTCCCTTCCAACTCTCGTTCTTCTGAAACTGCATTTATAATTTTAGGTGAGTCCCAGGTTACCAGCAGAGTGTGATAAACATACTTTGCCCTGTTGTTCTTCCCTTAGTCTTTATTGATCCCTTCTTAGTGTTATTCAGTGGCTATCATTAGCGTAATAAGCAAAGGGCTACGCGTTGCTTCAGAGTCAAATCCTAAAAGGTATTTTGGAGCATCAATAAAGCACTGGTTTGTAACTCATAATCAGTTATGACTTTTCCTGAGATCACACAGCAACTGCAGGGGGGTGATCTTAGGAAAGGATGCGGCTGATTTAAAGAGCGCAGATGGTACTACATTAACAGTGGCATCCAGCAAGAGTACTTCAAATCCAAAGCACTGCACAGTCCTAGTACGCACTTGAATTCCTTTAACTAGTCCTAAAGCACAGTTGCTTTCAGAAGTAGGAAGAGGATAAAATTGGGAATCTGATACAGGAGCAAGAGAAGAAAGTTTGAGGGACATATTTGCTTGATGAGCCTTAAGTATAATTCCAATGGGAGTGGTGTAATAGTCTGTAACAGTTAGGTTGACAGTGAAGTGTCCACAGAAGGAAGTTGGAAAGCTACTCAATCTTTTTCTAAGCCCAAGCTTGTTGGATGACAAATAGTTGGCTCCCAAACTCAGCTCACCTTTACATTGAATAAGAATAGTATTGGGCAACCTGTTGGACAGCAATGTGACCATTAAGACTTTTGCTAGTCAAGGATGTAGCTTATGGCAGAGAATTTAGCAAGCTGGGGCTTGGGTCTGCTCTATAGCTTACCTGCATGATGTTGTCATTCTAAGCTCTCCTTGATTTTTAAAGTACCATTGATCTCTGAATGATTTTTCTGTATACAGTATGTCAATTATGTTGACAGTTTTAAAGTTACACATTTTTTTTGAGTCTTGATAGATTTGAAATCTTGAAGTAAATGAATTGCCAATGTAAAATCTAATATTACTCTGTAACCCTGTTTACATTTTTTGGGGGGGATATTTATTTGTTAGATTTATGTTCTGCCTTTCTCAAGTCTTATTTGCCTATCTCCTTGCTAGAGCAATCAGTGTTGCTTTAGTGCAGGGATCTTCAAACTTGGCCCCTTTATGACTTGTGGACTTCAACTCCCAGAATTCCTTAGCCAGTGTGCCTGGCTGAGGAATTCTGGGAGGTGAAGTCCACAAGTCATAAAAGGGCCAGGTTTGAAGACCCCTGCTTTAGTGTCTATCCTGACTTGTTACATTTACTGTCTTGTTTAAATGGAAAAGTTCTGTATTTCTGGAAACCTACAATCCTTCCCTTTTAAGGGGAACTATATTTTGTATATTATATCTGGTTTTACCTCCTGTGTTAGCTGTGTGAGATAGATTGATCTGAGAAAAATAACAGTATGATTCACGTTAGGAGAATTTTGAATCCAGCTCTCTTGCCTGAGACAATCTTAGCTGCCCCACTCTTTTTCTTCTCTGCCGGTTAATTTCCTGCCCTGTGGCAATTAATTAATCCCAAATATTACTAGGGTGAGATTACAGAAAAGTATGAAGGAAGCATGTGGATTTCACTGAACAATTCAACTTGTATTGTGGAAAGGGATCTTGCATCCCAATGCCTCCATTCTTTTACATGTTGACATAGCACCTTCATTCTGGGCATATTTAACTACTAATTCTGCATATTTGTCCTGATGTCTGTACCATAACATAAGCAAAGTCGGTGTAATGATGTAGGACTGTAAAATCCCCAAATAACTTTAGTGTTCACTTTTTAGGTGTACACCTATCCGCTCTGGCAGCAGCCCTTTTTTCCCCTAAAACTCTCTTCTTTCTTTTTTCTCTCCTTAATACTTGGACATTTCTACTAAACATTCCAGACAAGAGTGAGACTTTTAGTTTTGAAGTGGCCATACTGTACTAGCTATGTTACAGTATGCCCAGCAGAATACAGTAGCGATCTAGGGAGGATATGTTTGAGAAAGGAAGAAGACATTGATTTTGATTCCTAGATAAAGAATATTTATTTATTAAGCTTACAGTCTGAAAGTATCATACAGAAAAGTTTATAAAATTTGTCCCAGTGAATTATCTCTAAGAAGGCTTAGTTAGGATTTGGCTTTGTGATGCTTGTGGTTTTTTTATTTAGATCAGAATTTAATACTAACCTGTGATGTGGTTTGTTTGGTTTTGGTTAGCGTGTTGTATGACCACTGTCACATAGTTTTGTAAACTATGGTTTATGACTTGCTATATAGTACTGTATTGCATGGATCCTACCATTGGGACTTATTCAGCAAATTATGTTTAAAACTATTTCTTAGGCAATATGTGATTCCAATCTATAGACTTTAGGAATTGCTGGCCAGTGCAGTAATTAGCTTATATTTCTTTGTTGATCAGACTATAGAGATGTTTCTTTTTATTATGACTATCAGGGAAACAAGTGAATGAGTGGAAGACTCTCCCCTCCACCAGACTTGTGGAGGGGAATTCCTATTTGCTTCTGGGCTACCAGACAAGCTGTTAAAAACAAACCTAGTGTAAACAGATGCTGTCTCCTAGTCCACATCCAAAATAATTGGTCCTTTATCAAACTGTTTCAAGAAGGTAGTGCTATACATCTTGGAGAACATTTGAATATTTTTGCATGCGTTTTGCTAGTGTGTAAGCAGCACCGGCACTTAATTTATTATCTGTCAGTTTAATTTCTCAATTGTCACTCCTTTGAGCATCTTCATATGCTGTTGTGAATGGAGCATGGTTGTTTTTTAAAGTGTAATATAAAGGAACAGTCTGAAAATCCATATGTTTTTATTAACATTGTTTTAGAAGTCCACAAAGAGCCTCTTGGTAATATTTTCTTAAAGTTCAGGTCCTTAAACAGTGAGACATAGCGCTCGTGTTTGAACTACGGAGCTGTCTGTCTAATATATTCATCTCCTTTCACTGTACACATGTTGTACTTTGATAATGAAGGTTCACTCAGTTATGCTGATGTGTTTTGTAAGGTTAATACAGAGTTGGTCTGGAGTCAGGCACTGCCAAAAACAAATGCAGATAAGTCCTCGAATTATAATCACAATTTCTGTTGCTAAGTGAGACATTTGTTAAGTGAGTTTTGCCCCGTTTTATGATCTTTCTTGACAGAGTTGTTAAGTGAATCACTGCAGTTGTTAAGGTTGTTAAGTGAATCTGGCTTCCCCATTGTCTTTGCATGTTAGAAGATCGCAAAAGGTGACAGCTATGCAGCCGTCATAAATATGAGCCAGGTGCCAAGCACCTGAATTTTAATCATGTGACCATGGGATACTGCAGTATTTGTAAGTGTGAAAAAGGGTCATAAGTCACATTTTTGATGCTGTTGTAACTTTGAATGGTCACTGAATGAATTGTTCTAAGTTGAGGACTACCTGTAAATAGATAAATAGTCCAACATAATTTTCAGAGTGAATTTACCTAGCCCTTTCATTGCCAGCTGTTCAACACAACTTTAGAAAAAATGTACTTTGATGTGTGGGATCATTTTTACAAAGTTTATTTATTATAAATTGCAGAAATACTACTGTCTTGTAAGCTGAACTATGGTGTGGTTTGTACAGAAATACTTGTTTACTAGATACTGTAAAATTTGCAAGTTGTATGTGCAGAACTATTTTGTGTATGTTGGCTGATTGAGTTCATGTTCTTTTGTAAAATGATCTTGCCATTTTTCAGATACAGTTGAATTGTTTTTTATTTTTATTTTTTATTTTAATTCCATTTATATCCCGCCCTTCTCCGAAGACTCAGGGCGGCTTACAAGCTTAGCATCTAAATTATCTAAATTAAATTAAATTATCTAATTATCTAAATTAAATTAAATTATCTAAATTAAATTATCTAAATTATCTAAATGATCTAATTATCTAAAGTATGACAGTCTTGAAACTTTCTAATAAAATATTTTAAATTATAGCATTCTGAAAAGTCTTGTAGAATAAAAGTTTCCTTATTTTAAAGAGTGATATATGATTCCTTAGGGAAAATTATTTGAGAAACTGAGTGCTTTCAGATATTTGTGCCTGGAACTCCTGTTGTTTGTTTCTGTTGGAAGTTGTGGTCCATAACAGCTGGAGGGACCTATGTTAGGAAAGTCTAGCAGCTTATATTTTGGAAAACCTCTAAAATAGTTGCTCCTAATTCTCAAAGTAAATGTTATCTTTGGCCCCCCCAATGCTTCAAAAGAAAACACCATCTAGTAAATTATGGAGAATGCCTGTTTATATTGGCTAATAACTCAATTTATTGAATGGGAGCCAATGTATTGTGCCAAGACATAAAGACAACTCTTTGTGATTCAGAACTTAATTGACCTGAAACAGTGGTTAGATGATATTGCTTTGTTTGGATCATTGTATTTCAGTTTAATAACCTAAACTAAATATGAGAATGCCTTCACTCTTTTCATGAACTGGCAAACAAACCAGGAAGTGTTCCATTAGCTGTAGTTCCTTGTCCAAGACGAACTAATAAATTATGATTGCCAGGGCATTAATATTTTCCCTAGCTTTTAAATATAATTTTCCAATTTAAGAAGTAGAAAATCTTCCACGTTTGCTTGTTTGGTAATTCATACTTACCTTATTTCTTGGCTGTTCATTGAACTGACTCAACTGTTTCCAGCAATTTACCAGCAATTTACTTTTCTTGGCCTTTGGTGAAAGTCTGAATATCTTGAATTTGCAAACTAGCCCAGACACCGTGTTCAATTGCAAGGCATTAGAAGAGTTCCGATCCAAAGCAGCTGGAGACTGCCTGGTTGCTTAGGCCTATCGCAGTGGTGGCGAACCGATGGCACTGAGAGCCCTCTCTGTGGGCACGCACGCCATCGCCCCAGCTCCACCACCCCCTGTGGCCCCCTCCTCACCAGCAGCCCTCCCCCAGAGGAGAGTGGCCGTGGCTGCAGCCTGCACAGAGCAGCGCAATCAAGGACATGAGAGCCGGTAAGCAAGGACAAGACTCCGCCCTCGCACCCCATCGCGTGCAGATGATGCTGCGGGGCACGGACAGAGGGTGTGGCTGCCATAACGCTGCTGGACCGCCTGGGCAATCTGGTGTGGTGGGCCATGGAGGCAGTGGGTGGCCCTGCGGGCAGGAGAGGCGGGGGTGGGGCAGGGGCAAGGTGGTTTTTGGGCACTCGGTCTCTAAAAGGTTCGCCATCACTGCCCTATTGTATGTGCTACGAATGTTTTCGGAGTCATAGTCAGTAAAATATTGCGTGGCATGTCAAAAGTTTTTGAATGCTTCTAATTCTACAGAATTACTGGTAGAGGGATGGTGCTGTTGAGTCCTGTTCTGTGCATGTCCTTTGAAACTGTTTTGAATTGTTAAATTAAGATGACTCGTGGGATCATCCTAATTCTAGCATAACATGGGGAACCTTTTGTGACCTGACAAGCAAAGTCAATGGGGATACCAGGTTCACTTAACAGCCGTGTTACTGACATTTGCAGTGATTCACTTAACAATGGCGGCAAGAAAGGTCATAAAATGGGGCAAAACTCACTTAACAAATATCTCACTTAACAATGACATTTTGGGGTCCCTTGTGGCCATGGGTCGAGGACTATCTACACATGCCAGATTTTGTGGAGAGCAATTTTAATAGCAAGTAGCAGAAGAATTGTAGAATTCATACGTATGAATTGGTGCATCAGTTTGCTTTTGCGGTCCTCAAAAGTGCTGAGTAAATGCTTACGGAGTTTCATGATACTACATTATGTCAGTAATAGGTTTTTTGCTCTTCTGACTTGCCATTTCCAAGTGATAGTTTAACTTAGTAGAGAGCCGTTTTGATTTATTGAAAAAAGTTGTATCATTTGACAGCATGTGTACTAATGTTGCAAGGTATCTGACATCTCACTAGTCTTGTGGAGAGAACAAAAGATATGATGGTGATCCATCTGGAGGAGGACCTGGTAATGTATGTTTCTGGCATTTGGTTTCTAATCCTGCTGTGTGTAGCCTAGCTCTCAATGATCTATACCAGGTATGTCAAACTCGTGACGTCGCGCAACGTATCAGAGCCTTTTCGCCATTGCTGGCAATGGGGTGGGCGCAGCTTCCAGATGATGCGTCCGGCCCGCGGGCCTGCAGTTTGACACCCCTGATCTATACTATCTTAGAACACAAATATTCGAGGCAGTAATAAAATAAATTGATTTTGTAAAATGAATCAAGACAATTTACCATATAAATAAAATACAAGATAAAGTTTCATTTGAGTCCAGCTCAATTTGCAGTGATTTAATTGAAACACCAGTATAGTTTTCTGAGAAAATAGGGTAGTTTACTTGCAGCATATTTTTAAGATCTCTGCTGGTCTCTGACTGTAATAAAGACTGATTTGATTTAATTTCCTAATTAGTAGCCTGGTAGTCTCCCATCTACGGTAATAAAATCCCAATCTACTCTTGGTTCCCTTTTGAGATCACCCAAGGTTAACTAGGCCCTGCCACTTTATTTATATGTATATGTGTGTGTGTGTGTGTGTGTGTGTGTGTGTGTTTGTGTGTATGTGTATACACACATACATATATGTATGTGTGTATATTACAAATTTGCTGTTACAATTAAAATGTTTTTAATAACCACGTATTTTATATTTTAAATAAATACGATTCAGATTTCTTGTCATGCAGCCCATTTGCATTATGCAATATTTATTGAATGTATCTATGAATTAAGGATTTTTGTTTGGCTTTATTTGTGAATCCCAGCAAAATTGCTTACTTATTCTTTCAGGATGCAAAATCTTCTAGAAGCTTAATTGGGTAAACCAGTGTTTCACCAAAAGATTCTGTGTGTCTGTATTTTAACATATTTGTGCTCAGATTTCATTTTAAACGTGATCATTACAAGTTTCTTTTGTTGGCTGTCTCTTAGAAATCTGTTTTAATCACCGTTTTTTTATCCATTTTAAATGGTAAGATAGCCCAATGTTATTAAAATCTTCTGCTTTATTGGCATTTTTGGATGGGTTGCT
Source organism: Vipera ursinii (assembly GCF_947247035.1). Taxonomy (NCBI): domain Eukaryota; kingdom Metazoa; phylum Chordata; class Lepidosauria; order Squamata; family Viperidae; genus Vipera; species Vipera ursinii. Next base: position 5,918,063 of record NC_139519.1, on the reverse strand, counting down.
TAGAGCTATTTTAAATGAAACATTCTGCCAGAGAAATCTTTAGTCATAAGAGAGCATAATCCAAATAATTTCTGTTCTTACTAACGAGAGTAGTTTTGTAATACAGCCGCAGTTCCTTTTGCCAAAAGGAGAATAGCTAATACTGCTTAGCCCAGGGAGGAAGTAAACAAGCTATTTATATCTGTAGTTATAATGCTGGGGATTGCCTCTCTGATTTGAGGCAACCTTTGAACGAAGTTTCCTCAAGATACAACCTGCAATACAATATCTATATTCCTCTTAGCAAGTTCTAATTATGTTTGAATAGTTATTTATAGACTCAGCTTAAAACCTTAGCTAAACTAAGACAAAATGTATTTAGTTTGATTTTTTTTTTAAATTTAGAAAACAGATCAAGGTGAAGGCTTGAGGCCAGTTCAGTCCACCCGTTAAGGCGCCAGGTTAGAAACCAGGAGATTGTGAGTTATAGTCCAATTTGGCAACTTTGGGCCCGTCACTCTGTTTCAGCCTATGACATGAAGCTTAGGCGACATGCCAGATGTCAGTTCCTGATGCAACCAATGATCAACACTTGATTGATTAAAAAAAAGGACTTTTCACTTGCAGAAAAAACCAGGAAGGAAAAAAATCGAGAGGTGTACAGTAGCAAAGTGTCTTTTAAAACCTAATTCTAATTTTAGTTCTTGTTGACGTAGCATTATCGGTCTCTTAAAATTCCTTATGAAAGATCCTAAACTGAAAGGTACTTTTTGTGTTAAACAAGGGTGCAGCAGCCAACAACCGTCCTGTAGAGGAAATGGAACATTGCATGCTCAGAGTAGGTGTAGCCTAAGAATAGAAGTAACTGAAACATTGGGTGGTTTTACACAGCATTTTGAAGGCACTAGTGCAGTGATGGCGAACCTTTTAGAGACCGAGTGCCCAAACTGCAACCCAAAACCACTTATGTATCGTCGGATGCCGGGTGGGCGTGGCCCATTGGGTGGGTGTGGCCAGTTGAGTGGACATGGTCCATTGGGTGGCCGTGGCTGCAGTGGTAACAGCAGACTGGGTGGGACTAAAAAGTTCAATCAATTCCAACCTTGCGAGATCTTTTTTTTTTCCCGTGAGAAGTTGAAATTGATTGATTGATTAAACCTTTTATTTTATTTTATTTTATTTTATTTTTGCACACGGCGGTGGAGGCCTAAAGCGAAAAGGTTTTATAAAACTCAGCTGAAGGCCTAGGACTGGGGCGATGGTGCGTGTGCCCACAGAGAGGGTTCTGCATGCCACCTGTGGCACGCGTGCGATAGGTTCGTCACCATGGCGCTAGTGAGTTGCTTATTTTCTCATAGGAAAGTAGTATTTTTTGTTTACCCTCCGTGCTTTATTTAAATTTCACATTATTTAGTCACTGATTGATAAAATTGAACAGTCTGAAGTGATATTTTTATTTGTTTAGACTAGATTGGCTTAAATAGCTTGTTCCAGTTTTGTAATTCCTTGTTCTCCACTTTTGAGCCTGGGAGTTGGGACATTGAGTTATGGTGGTTCTTGCCATTTTCTGCGTCTTAGGTTTCCTATCTGAGGTCATGCAAAACCTATTCTCAATAATGGTTGTTCTAAGGGTTCCGTATCCTCCTCACTATGATTTTATACATATGTAGAAACATCTGGAGGAAATAGTTTTTGGATATAAGCTCCTGTGAACTGATGATAATTCTTCCTTTCATTAAATCCAGATGAGGTGTTCTGTTTTTATATTTATGCTTATGATTGGTAGGAGACAGAATCACTGGGCCAGTAGATCATACTTTCCTTTAAGATGAGCTTCATATGTGAAATATATCCAGGTTATGCTGCGAATCCTATTTAAGATAGTTTGTGCTGTCTTATCAGTTAGCTCTGCTACTGGAAGACAAAATTAGGCCTTGGGGACGTCCAATTGAAATTGGATGAATGAAGCTACCTTTAAAAATGATTCAGGCCATTTTGTGGGTGTCAGAGACTATTTGTCCCTCTTACACAATCATGTTGTCCATGGGGTCGCGATGGGTCGGACACGACTTCGCAACTAACAACAACAGCACAATCAGAGATTATGGCATTGCTTGGCATGTTGATTGTCCATGCCCTTCCTTAGCTTCAGTCTGTCAGTTTTGATCTTTAACTAAGCTAAACATGACAAAGTGTGGGAAGGAATTAACAGAAAAAAGATGTATATAATACTTTCATAATCATAATTCATCCTTTTCTCCTATTGGTGTGATACTTTGTTTGGATGTTCCTGATAAAATACATTTTAAAAACATGCCTCAATCCAAATTCAGGGCAGAAAATATCTCCTTTCTTAAGTATTACCCATTTAATTAAGGTTTAGAAGTCTCAAAATTATGGAATTGCTTTCTCAAAGGGAGGTACTTCACATTAAAAGTTAGTTGCCTAACTGTGATCATCTTCTTTCAAAAAGCTTTTGATCCTTGATTTCTTTTCTACATTATTTCTACATTTCTTTTTTTTTTAAAGACACTTTCTACCTGGTGAATATATTTTAATCTGGGATTTAAAAACCGCACAAATAAGCACCAGGTTTGCAATGTTCTGTTGGAATTTTTAGTATTTTAAACAAGTCGGTCGTTCGTCTCTAATGGCATGTCTGGAATAAACTTTTGAAAATCTTCAAAAGACAGGTGACTTGTTGAAGATATCGAAGTAATCTCTTGGTCTTTACATTTCCATTTCATTAATATTGCATTTCCTCCTGAGCAAACTTTGGAGCCAGCAGAAAACAGACATATTGCTTGTGGAATATTTGGTTTGGATGGAGCCAATGTAAAAAAAAAATTCTTTGTGGTTGCTGGAGGACCAAAGTAAGATGAGAGCAGACCTCACCCCCTTTGAGGGGGGTCTGTTCCAACCAGAGCAGGATTAGATGAGTCGCTGTATTCCAGCTTGTTTATCTGACAGGGGAGAGTCATGATCTGAACAGATGGCCGCCATCTGTGCGTAACTCTGGAAACCCCAGTGCCACAAAATTAGTCTGAATTTTCTTCACCGGGTTGGTAAACAGGTGAAATGATTCCTAATAACAAACACAGCGTATTGTGTAAATGGTATCCATTTGTGCGTTTCCATAATAGTGACAAGAAACAAAGCAACAGGAGGAAGCGGAGCCCGGGTTGGAATTTTAAACAAAGAACATGACAGACTATTGGCATTTAGTCAGAAAGGCCGTAACGGAGCCCATCTAGGTAAAGATGCAGGAGCTGAGGTCCCCCCCCCAAAAAAAAGGTGCCATAGGAAAATGCTGCCTTTATTTGATTAAAGGAGTTGCTGTAGGAACCAAACGTAAAAATGTTGCAAATATTAACGGATAAAGCACAAGGCATCTTCAGCCAGCTATAATACCTTAAACATTTTTTTCCAGTTAAAACAGTTGTTATAATGTTAATGGACTCTAGTGCTGGCATAACCTCTCTTTAATAGACTTGAATGCAACCTTTTCCGTCTGTGCTTATTAAAGCTAACTAAGTGGGGAGGAGTTAATTGGAAGGTGATTCGTTCAATCTGCCAATATGTGGGAGATTGGCTGCTATACTTTGTCAGCTATTAGCTTCCAGATTTATTTGCTGGGTTATTTAAGAATGACCAATGTATAGAAAAACTGTTAAATTGCCCTGCCTTCACCTCCCAATGATGAGCCTGTTCCCCTTTATTAGTAATTATATGGACTGTAGATAGTAACAATTAGCCATGGTTCAAACCAGAATTTTTTTGGTATCTTTAAATTTAAAGTGTTTAAGAACAAATGTTCTAAGTTGAAGCATTTAAAAAATGCTTAAAAGATCTGTACAGTACAGCTGAGTCTAATCTCAGTAACAGTTGCAGCCTACTCTTGCTTTTCCTACATAAGGGTAAATCATATTATGTCTCTACTTGCTTCTTTACCATACAGGTAGTCCTCGACTTATGACCACAATTGAACCCAAAATTTCAGTTGCTAAAGAAGAGAGTTAAGTGAGTTGCATCCCATTTTACGACCTTTTTTGCCACAATTATTAAGCAAAATCACTGCAGTTATTAAGTGAATCATGCCTTCATTAAGCAAATTGGCTTCTCCCATTTGCTTGTTGGAAGCCAGCTGGGAAGGTTACAAATGGCAATTCACATAACGCTAGGTCAGTGCAACTGTCATAAATACATGCCAGTTGCCAAGTGTCTGGATTTTAATCACATGACCATGGGGATGCTACTATGGTTGTAAGTGTGAAAACTAGTCATAAATCACTTTTTTTCAGTGCTGTTGAACGGTCACTAAACAAATGGTTGTAAGTCGAGGACTACCTGTACTGTATAAATATGTGAAGCAAAACTCCATTCTGCTATAATTATTACCAAAATGTTTCCCTTCAAATTTTTATAATGTGCTAATAAAATTCAGCTTGATTATACTGCAAGGTACATTCTTCTGAGCCTGTGCAGCTTACACAACTTTATTTAAACTTATGCTTTAAAGGGATTATTTCTTCCTTTCAGCGTTTTAGGATGATATATCTATAATAGAAAATTAGGCACATTTACTGTTCATTACTTTTCCATGTGGGGTTCTGAGAGTTAGTTGTTTTGCAGGAATTGGCAAAAACCTGGTTGAGTTATAGTCAATATAAGCAATTTTGTGGGATGAGATATGTAGTTACTTTAGCAGTTTGTGTTGTCTTCCACAGTTCAGGAATTCTGTATTTTCTATTTAAAGTGGAAAGGAAGGGTTTTTATTCTTTCCCTATGCAGTAACAGCCAAATTACAAAATGGTGTTTCAACATGAGTAGGGTACTTTCCATCTGCAGTTTTATGGCTTGTGACTGCTGTGCTGATTAGTAGTAGACCCTCTGGAATTTCTCTGCACACGAGAGTAAGGCTGGAGGAAGATTATGGAAGGTTGTAGGATTGTCTGTTTTAACAATGGGCTGTAGCAGGACTTTGTTTGTATGCTGTTACATGGAAGAGAATGTGGATGGAAAAGAAGATCCTTGAAGGCAAATATAACACAGTGACCTTACCATGGTATTCACTTTCCTTTGCTGGAAGAGGATGTGATGTTTGCAGTCCTATTTTTATGTTTATGATTATCTTTTAGTTGTGGAGTCAGTATGTGAATGCAGTTCTGTTGCTGTGTGTGTTGTGAGACAGCTCCAGGATCATGGATATTGCACAATTGTTGGTCAGGGTATTGGAATGCAGAGATGTATGACATAGAATAAAGGGGAGTTTGGAAGAAACAGGGGCTTAAGAAGTAAAGGTACCCCAAGTGAGGCTAGAGAAGATGCATGCAGCCATGTATTTACACAAAAGTAAATTGCAAACTTTGAAGGAATTAAGGTTTACCATCCAACTCTGCAACTCCACGGAGGGATATAGTCAATATGGTCAGTAGCAAGGGTTGATCTGAGCTTCAGTGCAAATCGTGGCTAATAAAAGGACAAAAACACATTATGATGTTCAGTGTAAACTAGACAGTCCAGCAAAATGTATTTTAAAAATACTAACTAAGCTATCCATTCTCCTTTTATCTCCTCTCCTCCCCACTTCACTTTATGGCATTGTCATTACTTTGGATATTTTATATCTGTTTCTTCAGACTGGAGTCCCAGGTTTAGAAACTAATTTTTCTTTCCTTGTCATTGCCAAAGGGAAGCTCCGAACCGAGATACTGTCAGCCATAAAGTTGTTTTTGAAATGGTTGTTCTTTATGTGATAGAACATGCTCATTGAACCAGTAATAAATGCTTTTTACAGAAATAAGAAATGTTTGCCTCTTCTTGTTTGGTACAAGAAAAGCCATTCATGTTAATAACACGAATCTTTGTTACAGCAAGAGTTAATTTTAAAAATCCATGGATCAACTTTGAAATCTTGGGGAATGTTCCAATCTTCAGGCACACACCTTAAGAACTGTGGCTGTTTTTGTGTGTTTTAGAAATTGTCAGGCCTTGGAAATTTATTGCAATAATAATTAAAAACAATAAATGCCCATCCATTGGCACATAGTAGGGAAATGACTGGTGTTAGTTTGAGGTCAGAGACAATGATCCTTCTGTCAATGAGCATTGGTGATATTTATATAGATTTCAGTAGGACAATTGCCAGTTCCATAGGTTAATGCACCCTACTGGTGCCCGAATAAGGTATTAGTTATACAGTGAAATGTTCATTGCATCATATCTGTGGATTAAACTGCTACACCCTTGATCAGGGACAGGCAACTACAGGTAGTCCTTGACTTATGACCACAATTGAGCCCAAAATTTATATTGTTAAGTGAGACATTTGTTAAGTGGCATATAAATTTAATAAAATAAATAAATAAATTGAGTTTTGCCCCATTTTATGATTTTTCTTGCCACAGTTGTTAAGCGAAATCACTGCAGTTGTTTTAAGTTAGTAGCACGGTTGTTAAGTGAAGTCTGGCTTCTCCATTGACTTTGCTTGTCGGAAGGTCATAAAAGGTGATCACGTGATCCCGAGACACTGCAAAGGCCATAAATACGAGTCAATTGCCAAGTGTCTGAATTTTGATCCCACGACCGTGGGGATGCTGCAAATAGCCATAAACCATGAAAAATGTTCACAAATCACTTTTTTTTCAGTGATGTTGTAACTTTGAACAGTCACTAAACGAACTGTCGTAAGTCAAGGACTACTTGTAACGTCAAACGTTTCCCATTGCCCCAAATTTCAAGGATCCCTCTCTCGGCCTTCGTTCTTGTACATCCAGACCCTTTCTTCTGAATTGCACTGCTGTTGTGAACAGGAGTGTGAAACATTGGCCAGAGTCTTCCCTCATGTCCAATCAGAGCAGAGGTAGTCAGCTGACTCAGGAATTCTGGGAGTTGAAGTCCATGAGTCATAAAAGAGCCGAGGTTGCCTACCCCTGCATCAGAGGATATGAGGACTAAAGGTGTCGTTCTCTTGTCTCATAATGATTACTTGGTTCAGAATGCATCTTTTGTTTTGTTTTGTTTTGTTTTTAAAAAAACAACACACAGTAAGTATAACCCCACCAGAGTTTTGAAGCACTGAATGTTGCAGAACAAAGAATTGCTTAAATAAAGAAGCAGACTTTTAAAGATTTTTTAAAAATATAATTTTTATTGTTTCTACATAGAGAAAACCCAAATACAGAAATATATAAAGAAAAAAGAAAAGAAAAAAGAAAATGTGCAGAAGAGACTCGGTTAAAGAAAGAGGAAAAAATAGCAATTAAAAAAGTGACTTCTGACTTTTACAATAGTTCTAAACTTATTATCCCGACTCCTCCGTTAGCATTAGTGCATTCAATCCATTTTTAAGCATCAAATCCAGAAAACACAATTTCACTTTTTTCCTATTTTCATCAAAAAGTCCAAGGGTTTCTTCTCTTGTTTTGTGCCTGACCAAACGGCGGTTTTGCCATTTCTGCTAATTCTGCTATCTTCACAATCCATTCCTCCATTGCGAGTGCTTCAGTATTTTTGCATTGTTGTGCATAAAATAATCTTGCTGCGATGATCATATATAAAATAATTGTTTGTCTTTTCTAATTTGAGTATCCATAAGTCAATTAGAACAACTGGTTTCCTAACAATGGTTGGAAACTAATTAAGGAAAGAGCCAACCCAGAACTAAGGAGAAATTTCCTAAAACAGTGAGAACAATTAACCAGTGGAATGGCTTGCCTCCAGAAGTTGTGGGTGCTCCATCACCGGAGGCTTTTAAGAAGAGTCTGGACAACCACTTGTCTGGAATGGTGTAGGGTCTCCTGCTTGAGCAGAGGGGCTGGACTAGAAGATCTCCAAGGGCCCTTCCAACTCTGTTGTTCTGTTATTCTTTTGTAAGTCCTTTATATTTCTTAGTTAATTTCTCAGGTCCTATGCCAACAGCACAGCATTTTATAAAAATTCTCTCTTAAATTATAAAACAATGCAAATTTAAGTCCTTTTGTCCACATGCTCTTCCATTGATCCATCCGTATATTATAATTAAAATTCTTAGGCCATTTAATCATTCAACTTTTAATTTGTTCTTCATCTGCTTCAAGTCTCAAAAAGTTGTATATTCTTGCAATCACATTTTCATAATTTGTACACAATTCATTTTCATTTTCTGTTTTGTGTCATTCAGTCTCCATTATCTTTTTGTCTACAGTGTAATAAATCTTTTTTTAACTGTGCATATAAAAGCATTGAAAGTGAAAGCCCTCTGCAGTTAATTGCTCTCTTGATTTCATCTTAAGTTGTCTATCTTCTTGTATTAATAACTCTAGATACGATAACCGTTTCGCTTTGCTTGCTGGTTCTTTTCTATAAAAGGCTTCCTGTGTTGACACCAGTTAAGGTATTTTGGGCACAACCTGAGTTTGCATTTGTGCATATCCTTAATCAAAGCAGCTTACATTCTTTTCAGGATATTAGTATTCAGAAAGCACTATTGATTTGAAGACGTTTAATATCAATGATAAAAAGCTATTCTTTAAGCTTCTTAAGAATGGGGATGGTGTATAATGATCTGAGGGTCACGTGAATGGTTCTTAAAATGCACCAAGAAATTGTTTTTGCATTGGAATATGTTTTTGTTGGAAGTTAAAATTGATCACATTTACACTAGTCACATTGAAAACTTGAATGGGTCCAGTGGGCAGGTAAGCTCTCTTCTCTGTCTTAAATAACAAATAGTGAGGGAGAGAAATGTGGATGATATTCCTGAAATATCTGCAGACAGATATTGTTGTGTGGAAGATTCAAATAATTGGTTTTCTGTTGCCTTATGGGAGAAAGGAGAGTAGAAATAATATCAGTAATCTTTGATCTAGATCAAGGGTCTCCAAACTTGGCAACGTGCTGACTGGGAAATTCTGGAAGTTGAAGTCCACATATCTTTTAAGTTGCCAAGTTTGAAGATCCCTGATCTAGACCATTCGTTCAATAACTGCTCAAAGTTACTATGGTGGTGAACAAATGGTGCTTGTGACCATTCTTCTGAGTTCTGGCCATTCCAGCGTCCCCAAAGTCACATGATCATGATATGGGCTCTTGGCCACTGTTTCACAGTTATGAGTTGCCATCACTAAGTGATGTGATCGCACTTTACAACCATATTAGTTAGCGATGGAAATTTCTGTTCCAATTGCTGTCATAGGTCTGGGACAACCTATAGTAATAAGAGTAAATAAATAGTAATAATAATAAATTGAAGGAAATAGGAGGATTTTCTTAATAGGGGTGTCCTTGAAGAGGATTCGGAAGCTTCAGCTAATTCAGAATGTAGTGGCCTAAATAGTTTTGCACGAAACCTGACTTGCTCATGTGTTACTTCTTCTCTGGGAGTTGAGCTGGGTGACTATCTGCTTCAGGTAAAATTCAGGGTTCTGGTTATCACCTCTGCCCTATTACAATTACCTGGCTGATGGGGCAGGAAGGCACGGTATGATACGGGTCCCATTGATTAAGGATTGTCATCTGGTGGGACCATGAAGAAGAACCTTCTCAGTGGTGGTCCCTTCTTTATGGAACGTCATTCTCCTCCAGATAGGGTTGGCTTCCACCCTGCTGCTTTTCTGAAAGACCATAAAAACATGGTTTTGTCAGCAGGCCTGTGGACCATAAATGGGAATGGTGCTGATCAAGTGGCTGTTTTGATTGAATGGTTACTGCCATGGGGGGTGGGGGAGGGGGAAGTAGAGAGGGAAGATGACAATGATGATGATGGATCTTTTAAATTCTTTAAATATTGAAAGTTTCCTGGAACCACCTATGTGTGAGTTGTGCAGTTATATAAATTAAGAGGGAGGGAGGGAGGGAGGGAGGGAGGGAGGGAGGGAAGGAAGGAAGGAAGGAAGGAAGGAAGGAAGGAAGGAAGGAAGGAAGGAAGGATTCCATAGTGAAGTGGATATACTCAGGGTATTGTGAATTAATAGATTAATCCATGGATTCTTAGTGGGAACATTTTTGATATTCAACGTTGTTCATCTTATGGAAAAAAATCCTTAGAGGGTTTCAAAAGAAGACTAATTCATTTTTTTGTCCAAGTTGCTTTCCTGCAGTGGATCAGAACTTGAAATTGTTTTATTCTGACACAGTTTTTGTTTCATTCTGACTTCAGTTTCTTTGTTCATGACTGAAAACAACTAAGAGGTATGTCTTTTATTTTGGCTTATGGCTCCTTATAGCCCTAGTGAATCCAGTTATGAGAACCAGTAGTAAAATATTAAGCAAATTTTTTTACAATTAGAGGCTATTATTTCCACCCCATGTTTCAGTAGCTGTGAGCTGTTTCTGCTGTGCTGTTCCGTTGTGTTGTTAATTTGCTTTCTTATATAACATCTGTTTTATTGCATGTTTTATTTATTTACCTGGCTGTCATCCTGGTTGCTGTAAGAATGCAAAGTAGTTTGAAAATATATTCATGACAATTGTTTTCATCCTGAAACAGCAGTTGAAGTGATGATAAGAAACCCCATCACGTTGTTATGCTTTCAAGATAGAGGAAATTAAAAGTGCTGTGAGATTAGGGATTTGAGAAAGCAGTCTTTAATGGTGAAGAAATCAGTCTTTCAATGGCATGTTTTAGAAGCAGTCTTAAAAGCAGGGCTATCCAACCTTAGCAACTTTAAGATCTGTGGCTGGCTGGGGATTTTTGGGAGTTGAAGTCCACCAGTTTTAAAGTTGCCAAAGTTGGACATTGCTGCATTAAAGATTGAAGAACAATTAGCCTAAGTCTCTAACCCCTACTGAACATGCAGATGTGTTGAACTACAGCCTTTGTCCTGCAGATCCACACTCACCATGCTGGTGTGAATGATAGAGGTTGTCAGGCACATCTGGAGATTCAGTAATCTTACGCTTAGGCTAACCACAAAGCATAACCTTAATGCCCTTCAGATAGAGTTGTAGTTTAACTCTATCTGGAGGGCAGTTGATAAGGGACTAGTGTAATGGATCAAGCTTTATCTTTGGTTTGATTCAAGAACAGAAGCAAAAAAATGCTTGACTTGTCAGATTACAGTCATTATTGAACTTACCGAGTCTCAAGTATCGTTCTCTGTAATGTGTTTTTAAAAGTACGTGGATTCCCAAAAGAATGTCTCGTAGCCGCTTCTGAGGCTCTGGGCCCAGTGTCAGAATTGAGTGGCGTTTTCCGTATCCCGCAGCCGTAGATGAAAAAGGGTCTGATCTTAAAATCTCTGCATGCTAAAAGGATTGTGCGGTCTCCAAGGGTACAGTTGGCCAAGGACAGAGGCATTGTCAGGGCATTTTGAGATTTATGATACTTTTAATCTGGAGATGTTAAAAGCGGATGTTCAAATGAAAACATTCACCAGCTGCACGCAAGCCGCAATAAAGGCCCCGGCGATTCTGAAAGGAGGGTCAATCTCAGGAAGTTAGCTTGGGATGTTTTCACTGCCACTCTTCTCAGCCTGTCTCCACCCTAACATTCTGCACTAATAGTAATGCAAGGAATTAGGCATGTATTTTTGATGATCTGAGTCAATGCTTCGGGGGATTGATGCATCCAAGGTTAAATTTCTACAGAGTGAGAGTGATATACAGAAGGGAGAAATATCATATCTGCCCTCGCAGAGTGACTTTCTATTCCATACCTGTGTTCTGAGTACATAAAAGTAAATCTGCTTCAAGGTACTTACAGCGTGTGAACACGAGTGGCTGTCTGTTTTTTTAAACTGGGTGCCCAGACTGTCATTGCTCCCTCCTCCCCTTCTGTTGTTTTTCCTAAAGCGGTTAAGTAAGCAGAAGGATGGAAATGGAACAAATGCAGCAAATGGGGAAGAGACAGACCTCTTTCTGCAAGCAGGAGTTTGATATTCCTGTCCTCATCTGGACTTAGAACTCCCAAAATAGATGAAATGAGCTCTTAACGCCCGGAGAAGAGAATGGTTGGCTGCTACCTCCATTTATGCATCTGTGTGTTTTGTATTAAACCTTCCTTTCCATAAATTGTTCTCTTCTCTATGCTTCGCTATGGGAACACTTTAGTCTTTGCTTCTGTCGAGCAAGTGGGCTTCCCAGACAGCTTTTGTGTTATGTGCTGAGAAGCTGGCAACTCTTAAAACAGTCTCACTCTTTTTCAGTCTGAGACTCTTCCCTTTCCTTGTTCCCTCCCCCCATTTTCCCTTCGGCTCTGCTGACATTACATCGATAGATGTGCTTGAAAGGAAAACAGCAGAGAGAGTTGAATGTCTGCCAAACTCTCTTGCTGCCGCTGTCCCTTGTCTTTTCCCCCCAGATCTTCAGTTGTGTACGTTTATTTCTTTCCTCACTGTCTCTAGATTTCTTTGCTGCCTCTGTGTTTGTGTGTGTGTGTGTGTGTGTATATCTATATATATATGTCTGTCTGTCTATATCATCTATCTATCTATCTATCTATCTATCTATCTATCTATCTATCTATCTATTTATCATCTATCTCTATCTATCTATCTATCATCTATCATCTATCTCTATATCTATCTATCATCTATCTATCATCTATCTATCTATCTATCTATCTATCTATCTATCATCTCTCTCTCTCTCTCTCTCTCTCTCTCTCTCTCTCTCTCTCTCTCTCTCTCTCTCAGTTTATTATTCGGTAACTCCCTTAGGGATGACAGCTAGAGGACAGCTTTACACTCTCAAAAATGTTCTTCTTACCCTCTGTTGTGAGTCTTTCCCTATTGGTCCTTCAGAGTTGCTGATTTGTTGCTTAGCTAACCAGAGCAAATGAGACGAGAGTCAGGTGAGGTGATATAAAAAAAGTGAGATGGGCAGCAGCAGTTTTGATTTGACCTTTTCCAAGAATTTTTCAGTTCAGTTCAATTTTTTGAAGAGAATTTTTCTTTTTGCAAAAGAGACATTTACGTGTTGCTTGCTGTCTTTTCCCGCTTGGTGGAACGGATCTGTTAGCGGTTAGAGTCCTTCCTTCCTGGCTGTACTATGATGCATCCACTTGCATCTTTTAAACATTTCATTCTGATCTTCCTTGTATATTTAGTTTGGTGAAATGCCCCTTAGGTATCAGATTTAACATCTACAAGAAGGGGAGAAGTTTGGTTTGAATCAAGCCTGATGAGCTTCACTGTTTATTAGTATCTTTGTTAGAAATCCATCTGTATTAGTTGGATGGGTTGTGTTGAGATCTTGGATTTCTCATAACTGAGAATGAGGCACCGGGGGGGCGGGGGTGGACATCTAGAATCGGCATACAGACAACTCAATAATACTGTCCTAGTATTATATATTTGCAGAATCAAGAACTCCAGCAACAATTGGACATGGTAATTCCATCTCTACTTTGCAGCTAATATTGCCTTTTTAGGAGCCAGCCTCCTTTTCAGATGACTTTGTGATCAACCCAGTTACACTGAGGCAAGATATATTGCTGATAAAGTCACGAAACTGATTGATATGGCTGATGTAAAGTGCTAAGAGAATATATTTTATAGTAGAAACAACATTTTATTGTTTCCCATCATCGGTTAGCCTAAAATAGAAGGTTACCAAAATAATAAGAATGGGAGCAATTTGTGCCATATACATAGCAGCATAAGGTAGGCCTCGAGTTACAACGGTTCTTTTAGTGATTGTTCAGAGTTACAGTGGCACTGTAAAAAAAGGTGACTTATGACCGTTTTTCACACTTATAACCATAGCAACACCCCCCTGGTCACGTGATCAAAATTCAGACGCTTGGCAGCTTACTCGTATTTATGATGGTTGCAGTGTCCCAGGGGTCATGCATTTCCCCCTTTGTGGCCTTCTGACAAGCAGGATCAATGGGGAAGCCATTGACTTAACAACTAACTAACAACTGCAGTGATTCAGTGAACTGGGGCAAGAAAGGTCATAAAATTGGCCAGAACTCACTTAACAAATGTCTCACTTAAAAACGTGGGGGGGGGGGTCAGTTTCGGTTATGAGTCAAGGAGTCCCTGTACTCATGGTTCAGGAGTGACAAGTGGTCCTATACTGGTCTTCTGTCAGGGCTGGGATAGAAGAACGGCTTGTGTGCCGCTTTAAACCAGTGTGAATGATCTGAGGTCTCTGGGAGGCGTGTGTGTGTGTGCAAGGGTACAAAGCAGGCCATGATTTTCCAAATCTTCCTCCTCGTTTTTAGGGTTTGTGAACCTCTCGAGTTAGAGGGAGAACATGCTCTCTTTGTCAGGTACTTGGAAGATAGTTTATTTATTTATTTATTATATTTTTATACCGCCCTTCTCCCGAAGGACTCAGGGCGGTGTACAGGGCAATAAATATAAAAAAGGAATACAAAAGTTAAAAGCGATTAAATATTAAGCCCAAGTTTAAAACAGTATTAAAAACATATTAAAACCCCAACCCTAACCCATCAGACCAGGTCAGATTGCTCAAATAAATAAGTTTTTAGATCGCGCCGGAAGGAGCGAAGGTCGGGGGCCATCCGGAGCTTAACTGGCAGGCGGTTCCACAGGTCTGGTGCGCCCACAGAGAACGCCCTCCCCCTGTTGCAGGTGCCACAGAACAAAGCGGCTTTGGCTTTGCCAATTCCATAATGTTTAAGCCCTCTGCACACCTATGACCTTTTGTTCAGTCCTCTTGCTGAAAAAAATGGACCTCCAAGTTCTGGTCCTCACAGCATCCCCGTGATGACATGATTGCAATTCAGCACTCGCGTGCTTGTAACAACATCAGATTTCGTGCACAGACACATCTAGTTCGGATCCCACCAATAGGTATGTCAGTCAGGTTTATCATCCCCATATCCATAATTGTGACACTTGCATTTAATATCTTTTACCGTTTGTTGCCCTTCATCCAGTCTACACAGAGGCTGTCTGCTCTTCCATCTGCTGGTGGTATCCCCACTCTGAAACATTTAGTTATTAGAAATCTTCTCTATCTCAGTCTCCACCCCAGCTCCAGATACCTTAGGCATGTTGAGTAGTTTACTACTGCTGGAATTAGGGTTTATATTTCTTCTACAATAGATGGTACTTATATAAAAAAGTGAGCTTTAGTGGATGTGAAGAAAACCAGCTTGGAAAAAGTTGGAGCTACTTTTATGACCTGACATTTTCAATCTCTAGGCGGTTTTATGGGAGCATCTCAAAATGTTAAGTAGCTGGGCTAATCAATTTTTAGGAAAATAATCTTTGCATCTAAATGTTAAGTCGCTTCGTTTTTATAAAAGTCATTGTGCCGTGCATTCCACTTGCAGCTTTGAAGAAGAAAAGGATACAAATATATAGAGCTTTCATTTATTTTGAGCCAGATAGGAGAAAGCTCTTGGTCACATCTGGCAACTGGATAGCACAGGGGTCTTCAAACTCGGCCCTTTGATGACTTGTGGACTTCCACTCCCAGAATTCGCGTGCCTGGCTGAGGAATTCTGGGAGTTGAAGTCCACAGGTCATAAAAGGGGTTTGAAGAGCCCTGGGATAGCGTATACTGAATGTGGAAAGAGGGTGTGACCACTTAATCACATTTGTCTCTCATTTTTTCCCCTAGAGCAGGGGTGTCAGACTCAATTTCATTGAGGGCCGCATCAGCATTGCGGTTGCCATCAGGGGCCGGGCGGGTGTGGCCAGGGTGGGTGTGGCCTACTGGGTGGGTGTGGCCTACTGGGTGGGCGTGGCCAGCTCTACATCGTTCGCATCAAGGGTGCCTATGGGGGCCTGGGCAGGAGTGGGACAGATCTGAGGGTCTCTGGCAGGAGGAGGGTCTCTGGGCCAGGGCCAAGGCAGTGGGGGCCGTTCCCTCACTGTTTCCAGGATGGCTTCGCGGGCCACATGAAACCACTTCGCGGGCCGGATCCGGGCCCCGGGCCTTGTGTTTGACATGTCTGCCCTAGAGTTTGTAGTGAAACATATGAAACTGTACTTTATTTTAGTGACAACCTAGTGCAGAAAGTAGGACTGAGAACGTAATTTGCTCAAGGCCCCACGTAGAGATCGGCTGCCTTCCATTCTTAGCGACCATTTGTGGGTCCTGCAATGATCCTTGACAGAAATATTGACTGACTTGGTCTTCTCAAACTACTGACTCGAATCCTGGCTGGATTGCGTGCGCCTAAAGAGCGACCAACGTTGAGCCAGCTTCTCCTTTGGACTGAGGCGCCACGAACACCTTTCTCTCTATACGTTTGCTCCTGCCATTGTTATTTGGACCGAGCTTCCTTGAGCTCTGCGTTCATTGTTAGGTACTTAAGACTTTGAAAGTGAGAACTCAGTCCTGGACTCCCAAGTTCTTACATTTCTTATTTCTCATCTGATGTACTGAAATGTACTGTGGTACCTTTGTACAGTATTTTGCAAACATGCCAATTAATGAAAGCTTGTGTTTTCTCTCTCTCTCTCTCTCTCTCTCTCTCCCTCCCACCCCCACCCCCACCCCCCCTTGCAGCCAGTTGCTGAACCAATCCCAATCTGCAGTTTCTGCCTTGGTACAAAAGAACAGAACCGAGAAAAGAAACCCGAGGAGCTGATCTCTTGTGCTGATTGCGGCAATAGCGGTAGGTGACTTTCCGTGTATTTGAGGCACCAGCATTTGTGATGATCCATTTGTTCATCTGGTTGGAGCCACCCTGCACTTGGCCTTTGTACTTCCTTAGGCCTGAAGGCAAGTAAACATTTCTAAAGATAATGGGAATAATCGTGGTCTTTCTTCCTTGGACTGTCACAGTGCTCTCATCTGCATTGATTGGCTAGGGTGATTCTGTATCAGTCGACAGGAAAGGACCCGACGTCAGCACTTGTTTAGCTGCATTAATTCCCAGCTCTTCAGGGATTTCCATGTGAGTTTCAGTGGAGATGAGGCACGAATCTATTAGTGTACAGTGTTTTAAACCAGGTGCTCGTCCATTGTCCGTGTTGCTCAGGGTCGGCAAGTTATAGTTGAGATAACATAAGCTATTTTTGTTCTACTAGTAGTCCTTGACATACGGCCATTCATTCAGTGACTGCTTGAAGTTATCACGGCACTGAGTGAATTATAGTTATGACTGGTCCTCATAGTTTCTTCCATCTCAGCATTCTCACAGGCCTGTGATAGTGATCTGGGTGCTTGGGAATCGACTCGCACTTAGGACTGGTTGCAATTCTGTGATCACATGAACGCCATTTGCAACTTTTCCCTGCTAGCTTCTCCAAAAGGTCAGTGGGGAAGGTGGCAGGGAAAGATGGCAAGTTGCTGGGATAACAATCTCTTCTGGCCCTCTGCTTGTGCGGTGCTGGCCACTGATGCGCCCCACGCACCCTCCATAATCCACCTCTTGTGCAGTCCCTCACATCCTGCCCACGTGTGCCTCTCACACCCTTGTTCTCTCCCCCGCCCAGCAGCAGCTTCAACTTCCTGCCAGCTTTCACTCTGACTTTGGCTTCACACGTCACCCAACGACTGGGAGATTCGATTAGCAATGGCAACTGGGATTGCAGAGATTGCCATCACTAAATGATATGGTCACGCCATATGATTGTGTTGCTTTAGCAACAAATTCTGCTCCTACCGGTAATTGTTTGATGTAAATCAAGGACTAGGGGGGAAAAAGGTAAAGGTTTCACCTGTCCAGTCATGTCCAACTTTAGGGGTGATGCTCATCTCCATTTCCTAGATGAGGAAGCCAGTGTTGTCTGAAAACACTTCTGTGATCATGTGACCAGTATGATTATATGCCAAGGCACATGGAACACTGTTACCTTCCCACCAAAGTAATAACTATTTATCTCCTCGGATTTGCTTTTGGACTGCTAGGTTGGCAGGAGCTGAGGCAAGAACGGGAGCTCCCCCCATCATGTGATATTTGGGACTCAGACTGCCAATGTTTTGCCTTGACAAGCCCAGCATCTTAGCCACTAATTCACTGTGCCCCCTACATCAAGGACTACATGGATTTAAAAACAGAACAATTTACCTCACTAACAAGTAAACAGAAAGGAACGTTGGATGGTCTTCAAACTTTCAACTCAACTCAACACAAATTTATTACAGCTCTAAAGACAGATAGGTTAAAAACAATAAAAGAAGTATTACATATTTCCATATATACAGGGCTTTTTTTTCTCACAGAACGCTTGGAACAGAGTTCTGGCACCTTTTCCTTTTACAAAAAAAACCCCTAAGTGTAATATATCTAAAAACAATTAATAACAAAAATACTACATATATCCAAATAAAGTAAAATAAAAATAATATAAAATAAAAAAAACCCAAATCTAAATAATAATGAAGTGTATTGAAGAAATGGTAGCACTGAAGTGGGTGACTTGAGAGATAATTTTCAAATCCTTGTCTAAAAGAAGTAACATCAAATAGAAATTGCACTTCCTACTTGGAAATTTCTTCAAGACAGGATGCCTGAGGTTCTGTTTAGAGTCCACGTGGCTTAGGGCAGAGGTCCCCAACCTTTTGGGCACCAGGGACCGGTTCCGTGGAGAGAGGTTTTTCCTTGGACTGGAGGGGGCATGGTTTTATGTGCTGCCTGCATCCAACTGGCATGCTGTGGACCAGTACCGGGAGTTGGGGACCCTTGGCTTAGAGTTTCTAGGGAACCCTCACCCCATGGACATAATCAAAGGTGCTTAGAAGTACCCTTAAAACGTCCAAACAGGACTGCTCTGGGCAAAGTATCCCACCTGGCTTACAGTGAAGGCCTTACAAAATTTTAAAATCGGAATAAATGATTAAATAGTCTGGAGCAAATCTTTTGGAAGCTAAATGATAAATATTGAGGCGTGACACTTATTTATCACTGTTTGGAGATCTGTATCCCAAGTTAGTTTCTTAAGGGTGGTGGTAGCATTGGAAAAACCTAGCAAACATAGATTTTTCATAGAGAGGCCTAGCAACTGAACTTTTTATCAAGTGCTTTTCAAAGCCATGATGAGTTCAGATAATCTGTAAATACTAATGGGGGCCAAACCTATAGGAAGTAGAATTAACTTTAGCCAGAAGTTGAGAAAAAGCATTCTCTAGCATCCAGAGAATCTGTGCTTGTTTTTGCATATAGGATAGCATTTTTAATAAATTTTGGAACCATCAATATGGCTCTAATGCATTTATTTTTGATTGTTTCAATAACATGAAGCTTTGTAAAAGAGCAAATTTGGGAGCCAATAAAGAAGCTGAGGGACTACCTGAGCTTGGAAGACCTTTGAGGCTGCAGGACTATAATGGGCTCCTTTTGAATGGTAAAATCTTACAATAGCTTTGCAATATGGCCCAATAAGAATAACGAACATGCCAGGATAAGGAAGCCTGAAATTGCACTGCAAGGTATTTATAGGTACGCACCTGTTCAGTTGGCATCCCTTTTTTTTGCCATTTATAAATTTTATGATGTCCAACTTTTGGCTTTCTGACAATTTATTGATAGATTTTGCTCTGTGCAAAATAAAGCTGATGTTTTCCTCATTCCCGCCTGTGAAGTAGACATAACAGCGACATCATCAGCATACGGTAGTGCTGGAATCGTACGATCAGCCAGAATGGGTGGATGATGGGCTAAAACGACATGGGGGTCCTGAATTACAGCAGTTCATTTAGTGAGCGTTCGAAGTTACAACGGGACTGAAAAAAAGTGACTTAAGCCCATTTTTCTCACTTAACGACCGTTGCAGCATCACCACGGTCAGGTGATCAAAATTTAGATGCTGGGCAAGTGACGCGTGACAGTTGCAGCGTCCTGAGGTCATGTGATCACCTTTTTTTGACAAGCAAAGTCAATGGGGGAAAGCCAGATTCACTTTACAGCCTTGTTACTAACTTAACAGCTGTAATGATTCACTCAACGACTGTTGCAAGAAAGGTAATAAAATGTGGCAGATTTCTATCATGCTTAGCAACAGAAATTTTGGGCTCAATTGTGGTCGTATGTCAAGGACTACCTGTATTAAGTTTAGATACACATTTACAAAACGGATTCCTCAAAACAGATGACAGGTCGTTCTATTATGAGCAGTATTTTTAGTGCCAGATGGCGTTTCTTTGTCCAAAAATGCTATGCAGATGAAAATAGAGATAAATTTAACAAGTATATGAATGGTACTTTGAAATTGTGTGTAAATCACAGACATGTTGAAACCATTTGGGTTTTAGCCATTCACAAAAATCTTTTAGAACTAAAATTTTCCTCACAAAACTGAAATGCAAAGTTGTTGGGCAAGAAACCATGTCCTTTTGAAAGCATAGCCTGTGAATTAATGCAAAGTGCTGAGAATGCGTTGAACTCTTTTGACAAACAAGCTAGGAGTCTTCTCCGGAAGTCAAGAGTGAGCTGCATTAGATTCTGTAACCTTACTTTTTACTAAATATTGCTGTTTTTCCTTGGCGTCGTGGAAATCACTCTTGCATCCTTGGCACGTACAGGTCATCCATCCTGCTTGAAGTTCTCCCCAGAATTAACCGTTCGGGTGAAGGCCTTACGATGGCAGTGCATTGAGTGCAAAACCTGCAGTTCCTGTCGAGATCAGGGCAAAAATGCTGTGAGTATCTGAGCTGAAGTTCAGCGCTGGGTCAGTGCTCCGGAAGTGATACCCGATGAACTTGCTCTAGCTAAAACATGGACTAATCTCTTTTGCAGAATTCATCTGATTTGCACTTGCACTCTGTGATTTGATTCAGCAACAATCACGGCACACCTTTGTAACAGCCATGTTAGAGCACTTTAAAGATACTTTGGGGCTATTTGGAAGCTAGAGCTGACACAAAGTGCGGTGGGAGCAGCTGGAGCTTAGTGCAGGAAACGGTCGTAACAATTGTGTTACTCCCAGCAGGTTTCTGGGCACAATCCAGAGCTCTGAGGTTACTTTTTAATGCTCCAAAGGGCCTTGTAGCCTGTGAACTACTATATCCCCTGCGGGCCTGACCATTTTCTGGAATCATCAAATGCGAGTGCTGCTTTGTGTCGTTCTGCGGCTGACATTAGATAGGCTAGTTTGCACGAGAGTGTTTTTGTGGCCCTTGTACTTATTTTTTCCCAAGTGATCCTTTTTCCTTTCTAACGTGTACAGTGGAGAAGGCCTGGCTGATTTTACTTATTGATGTTTATTTATGTAAACATTATTTAAGACTTTTTTTTACATATAAATAGAAAAGCAGAACATAAACATGTGAAAACAAAAGTTGACACTTTATAAATAGCATTAACAAAATATTTTGCACGCCTGTTAGTTTAATATGTTACTTGTCCCAATGGTGACAAATTTATTTAAAAGATAATGTAATACATATTGCTTCCAAAATTGTGACAATTTAATCAGCAACAAAATGATTATAAATCAGTAAATCAATCAAACTGGAATGTGAACAAGAAGGATTTCTAATTTTCAGCTACCACAGACAGAAGTCAGCTCTGAATGAAAAAAAATTGCAAAGCCAGTTCTATATGGGGTGACTGTCTTGTTCAATGTGGATTTTCATAAGGTTTCATGCAGAAGATGGTCCTTGTGGTTGTTCTGCTAACTTTAAAATATGAGCAAGGCATATGAAATAAGTTATTTATTCGCGTGGGGGGAAGTAATTATGAAGAAGTCATTCTCTTAATTTATTAAATGAGCCAGTTTGGTTTAGTGCAGGGGTAGGCAATCTTGGCTCTTTTATGACTCGTGGACTTCAACTCCCAGAATTCCTGAGCCAGCCATGCTGAGGGAAAAGGGAGAGGTTTCCAAGCTGAGCCAAGCTGGCTCAGGAATTCTGGGAGTTGAAGTCCACAAGTCATAAAAGAGCCAAGGTTGCCTACCCCTGGTCTAGTGGTTAAGGCACTAGCCTGGGAAGTGCAGACCATGAGTTCAAGTCCCACTTTAGGAATGAAAGCCGACTGGGTGACTTTGGGCCAGTTACTCTCTCTCAGCCCAGCCCACCTCACAGGGTTGTTGTAGAGAAAATAGGAGGAGGAAAGCGCGTTGGGTACGCTTGCCTCCTTGAGTTATTTGTAAAAATAATAAATTTATTTGGGATACAAATAAATTAAATTGGTTACAGTAGGTAGATTTATATCCTACCCTTCCTCTAAGAGTGCAAGGTAGCACAATCCACCACCAGTTTTATCCCCCAAACAGCCCCGTGAATAGTTAGACCAGTGGTTCTCAACCTTTACTTCACGGACTCATTTAAATACCTTTTGTGGCCACGGAATCCCAAGACGTAATGCAAGATTAAAATCACATTTCTCCAAGCCTTTGTGGACCTCTTGTGACGACATTGCAGGTCCCCCAGGGGTCCACGGACCACAGGTTGAGAACCATTGGGTTAGACCAGGGGTAGGCAGCCTTGGGTCTTTTATGACTCGTGGACTTCAACTCCCTGGCTCAGGAATTCTGGGAGTTGAAGTCCACGAGTCATAAAAGAGCCAAGGTTGCCTACCCCTGGGTTAGACTGAGAGAAGGTAACTGATCCAAAGTTATGCAGTGAATTTTTGTGTCTGGAAAGGGATTTGAAGTTGCTGTAACCACTATATCACAGTGGCTCCCTTAGGTATTCTGAACCATGGCCAAAAGCTTTGGTGACACCCTGATTGTAACTCTTTGAGTGTGCACATACAAGACATTAACCATAAACATCTGTGCTTTACAGGATAACATGCTATTTTGTGACTCATGTGATCGGGGCTTTCATATGGAGTGTTGTGATCCCCCTTTGACCAGGATGCCAAAAGGTAAGGAGGGGGAGGGGAGCTGAAAAATGATCCAAAATGGGAGGCAAATTTTCTCAGATTACATGGAAAATCTTTAACACACAGGATATAATTGATCGGCCGAACAATTTACACATTTTTGAGCTTCAGGGCAATAAAAGAAACTGCTTTACGACAAAGGAGCCAAGAAAATGAACGGAGAGACTGGATTTTCTTCCCTGCTTTTAACATAGGTGTGAAGCTGCTGGGAGATATCCAGTGGTTCAGGGTGTGGTATCATCTATATCCTTGTCTGGTTCCTATGGATTGCCAGGATTTGGATGGGAGAGAGCAGGGTGTACCTGTTGTTGTTGTTACCTGCGAAGTTGTGTCCAACCCATCGCGACCCTATGGACAACGTTTCTCCAGGCTTTCCTGTCCTCTACCATCTTCTGGAATCCATTTAAGCTCACGCCTACTGCTTCAGGGACTCCATCCAGCCACCTCCTTCTCTGTCATCCCCTTCTTCTATTGCCCTCGATCTTTCCCAGCATTAGGCTCTTCTCCAGTGAGTCCTTCCTTCTCATTAGGTGGCCAAAGTATTTGAGTTTTAGCTTAAGGATCTGGCCTTCTAAAGAGCAGTCAGGGTTGATCTCCTCTAGGACTGACCGGTTTGATCGCCTTGCAGTCCAAGGGACTCGCAGGAGTCTTCTCCAGCACCATAGTTCAAAGGCCTCAATTCTTTGGCGCTCAGCCTTTCTTATGGTCCAACTTTCACTGCCGTACATTGCAACAGGGAAGACCATAGCCTTGACTATACGCACTTTTGTTGACAGGGTGATGTCTCTGCTTTTTAGTGTACCCAAAGCATAGTAAATCTGAGCTGCTGTGGATACACTGGAGTTTTCCATTACCACCTCAAGCATTCCCTGTCAAGGAGCAGGTTCATGATGTGGGGATCCTTCTGGATTCACAACTCACGAGGGAACAGCAGGTGGATGCCATAACTTAGAAGGTTCCCAACTTCACCGGGTGCTTCAGTTGCAACCCTACCTCAGGCACAAGAACCTAGCCTCTGTGATTCTCATGCTTGTCGCAATCTAGCCAGACTTCCATAATGGGCTCTATTTGTGGTTGACCTTAAAAAGCTACCCCAACATTACAATTGATCCAAAAGGCACCAGGTTGCGTATTTTTTAACCTTCTGTCGTTGGAAGTATATAACGCTGGTTTGTGAACCCTGCACTGGATGCCACGTGGTTTCCAGGTACAATTTAAGGTGCTGGCTTTTAACCTTTACAGCCATTTGTGGTTCAGTTTTTAGGTAGCTGCAGAACTACCGACTCTTAACGAGCGTTGGCCTAATTGATCAGATCAAATGGGGAGAATCTTATTACTAACTCTTTGCTTTCGGAAGATCCAGGACACTAAAGGGAGCAGGCCCTGTGCAACAGCCTCCCAGTCGACATCAGGCTAGCTTCCACTCACTGAAAGCATTTAAAAACTTGAGTTTTCTAGGAAACTCTCTCGCTGACTTTTAGTATGCCATCTCCGTTTTCTACTTTTATTCTTGGTAGTTTTCTGTTTGGGTGCTGATGTTTTTTTTTTTTTACTGTTTTTATCATTGTTATCCTGTCAAGTTTTACTCCTCTGTTATATTCCGTGCGAGAATGTCTGGATAGAAGATAGAAATGTGGAACACCAATAAGGAAGACTGTGGTGCTCTGCCTTTGGAAGATACTGGCATGACAACGAAGTTTATATCTTGCAGGCATGTGGATATGTCAGATATGTCGGCCACGTAAAAAAGGAAGAAAACTACTCCAAAAGAAGGCAGCACAGATTAAGCGGCGTTATGCCAACCCAATAGGTCGCCCCAAAAACAGATTAAAGAACCAAAATGCAACGTAAGTACTTTGAGGCTTGGAATGTGATCGAGATTGAAGCAGTTTTGTTGTTGGAGATGTCCTCCTTTTTGCAAATTTGAGCACCAAGTGTCTTAGTAACTATTTTGGAAGAGGCTAGTATTATTTCAGTTTTAAATAGATTTTTCCTTTAAACATTTGTTTTTGATTCACTTAATTCTTTAATATTCAAACTTAACAATTGTTTTGGTTTCAACATTTATTTCCACTTCTTGCTTTGGTGTTTGCCAAATGAAGAACTGGGAAGAGTTAGGTGGGAAACACTTTTACAGGATGGCATCCTGCAGTACTGATATTTCTTAATTCTTTCTTTCTAAAAGAATACCACCGCAAAAGATGGATTTTGCACGTTAAAAATCCTTCAGGGAGTTGGATTTCCACTTGATTTAGAGCCATTAGTGAGCTCTGATTCTTAGGAAAAATATTTGAACATACATTTAACTGTAACAACTTTTGAGTTAGGGATGTGCCCGAAACATTTTACTTTGATTTTGAGTTCCTAACAAAACAGTCCCACTTGAAACGTTCCATCAGGCCATTTCGTTAGAAGAGCAAAACTCTTGGAACGTTCACGTTTTGTTTGAAGCTCCAGTTCTCGACTTACCACCACAATTAGTTAAGTGAATTTTGCCCCATTTAACAACCTTTCTTGTCCCGGTTGTTAAGTGTATCACTGCATCATTGCTAAGTTAGTAACACGGCCGTTAAGTGAATCTGGCTTCCTCATTGCTCGTTGGAAAGCCACAGAAAGTGATCACGTGACCCCGGGGCACTGCAAGCGTCATAAATATGAACCAGTTGCCATTCGCCTGAGTTTTGATCATGTGACCCCCCCAGAGATGCTGCAACGGTCGTAAGTGTGAAAAACGGCCATAGGTCACTTTTCCCAGCACCGTTGTAACTTTGAACAGACGCTAAATGAGCTGCTGCAAGTCGAGGACTCCCTGTACTCAACACTAACGGTCTTCCAAGGCTCCTAGAAAGCACAAATTTTGCTCGTGAGTCTGGAACGCTCACACTTTTCTCCCCCAGTTTTTTGAGGTTACGGATATTTTCTACATTGCATCCTTTTCTAGCCCCCCCTTTCAAAACAGAGTACAGTTCTATTAAAGTGTTGATCTATGTTAAAGAAGATCATTTACCTTCTTGCACCCCTGTCATCTCCCAGACATTCAGAATTGTTGCTGCAACAGTGAAACTTTTGTTCATTATTTCATTTGAATCCTTCGATGTTTTGTCAGTTAATCCAATGCAAAAAGACTGGGAAGCTATGTAAAACATGGGTCTCCAACTTTGGCCACTTTAAGACTTCTGGACTTCAACTCCTAGAATTCTAGGAGTTGAAGTCCACAAATCTTAAGTTTGCCAAGGTTCAGGACCCCTGATGTAAAAGGTAAAAGATTCATTCAGGGATGTGCAAAACACGGTCACTGTTCCAAAACATGCGCAGAATATTGCATACCTATTCTTATTCTGGAAGATTTACTTCTGGAAAACAGAACAGCTAGATTGGGACTTTCTAGGAAATAGTGGGATATTTTATCCTTGGATGTTTACTTTTGTCCACAACTAAGACAAATGCTTCAGAAGCCTTTTTATAGATCCTAAGATTCTTGCTCAGAAAAAGGTAAAGGGGGTCCCTGCACATTTTACTCTGTTAGTCATTGCTGACTATAGGGGGCGATGTTCTTCTCCATTTCTTGCTCATAAACACACATTTTTAATATTTTGCAAAAAAAAGAAGAAGCGTGCAACGTTTGCAGTGGTTGTTGTATTTTATGTTTACGCAAAAGAGCCATGAGAAATCGCCACCAGGTGCCATGTTGCACTGTAATATGGAAGTAATTTCTGTGCTGAAATTATTCAACACATAGTTGGATTTGATTCCAGTAAACTTGCAGGGATTATGAAAGTATAATTCTCAGCCCAAACAGAAAATTTGAAAGCATACACTGTGCGTCAAAGACTGATTTTTGCATGATTGTTCGATATTTGGCGGTCTTCTTTCCGATATGTGATGCCCTTTCTTTTCGTCTCCCAATTATCTGTTCAGATCAAAAGCCCCCTTCAGCAAAGTTCAGACGGGACCCGGTCGAGGTCGCAAGCGTAAGACCCCCCTATCCAGTCAGTCAACCTGCTCATCGGAAGGGGGTTACTTGGAGCAAGTCGACGGTCTGGAATTCTGCGGAGATGCGAGCATCACCTTGAAATTCAACAAGAAAACCAAAGGGCTCATTGATGGCCTTACCAAATTTTTCACCCCGTCCCCTGATGGGCGTAAAGCTCGAGGAGAAGTCGTGGACTACTCTCAGCAGTATAGGATCAGGAGAAAGGACAATAGGAAATTAAGCACTTCAGATTGGCCCACAGGTAGGAACAGAGGTTGACTCTGTATTTTATGGAACTCGGAGATTATCGGAGTGAACTGCTATAAAGAAACTGTGATGGCTATGTTTAAAAGCTGTCCATTAGAAATAATCTGTTGTATTATCATAGGAAGACCAGAGCAAATAATTATCTTCATTTATTGCTGAAATTTATTGTTTTCGTCAATAATACTCTAAAGAGCATCTGGATAACAGAATCACAGAGTTGGAAGAGACCTTGGAGGTCATCTAGTCCAACCCCCTGCTCAGGCAGGAAACCCTATACCATTTCAGACAAATAGTTGTCCAGTGTAAAAATTTCCAGTGTTGGAGCATTCACAACTTCTGGAGGCAATTGTTCTAACTGTCAGGAAATTTCTCCTTAGTTCTAGGTTGCTTCTCTCCTTGATCGGTTTCCATCCTTTGCTTCTTTATTTATTTATTTATTTGTTTGTTTTTATATACCGCCCTTCTCCCGAGGGACTCGGGGCGGTGTACAGAGTAAGGTAGGTATACAGATTGAACAATAGTGAAAAACAATAGTAAAAACAACTGAGACCCCAAGAGCTATCTTGTCCTGCCTTCAGGTGCTTTGGAGAAGAGCTTGACTCCCTCTTCTTTGGGGCAGCCCCTGAGATATTGGAAGACTGCTATCATGTCACTCCTAGTCCTTCTCTTCATTAAACTAGACATACCCAATTCCAGCAACCGTTCTTTATATGTTTTAGCCTCCGGTCCCCTGATCATCTTGGTTGCTCTTCTCTGCACTTTCTAGAGTCTCAACATCTTTTTTACATTGTGGCAACCAAAACTGGATGCAGTTTTCCAAGTCTGGCCTTACCAAGGCATTATAAAGTGGTATTAACAATTCACATGATCTTGATTTTATACCTCTATTAATGCAGCCTAAAACTGTGTTGGCTTTTGGGGACAGCTGCAGTATACTGCTGGCTCATATTTAAATGATTGTCCCCTAGGACTCCAAGATCCCTCTCACAGTTACTACTATTGAGCAAGGTACGCCCTATACCAGTGATGGCAAACCTTTCAGACACCGAGTGCCCAAACTGCAACCCAAAACCCACTTATGTATCATCGGGTGCCGAGTGGCCATGGCCCTTTGGGTGGGTGTGGCCAAGGGTGGGCGTGGCCCATTGGGTGCGCATGGCTGCAGTGGTAAAGGCAGACTGGGTGGGACTAAAAAGTTCAATCAATCAATTCCAACTTTGCGAGAACTTTTTTTCCCCCCGCAAGAAGTTGAAATTGATTGATTGATTGAATTTTTTTTTGTGCACGGCAAAAGAGGCCTAAAGCAAAAAGGTTTTATAAAACCCAGCTGAAGGCCTAGGACTGAGCTGATGGCATGCGTGCCCACAGAGAGGGCTCTGGGTGCCACCTGTGGCACGTGTGCCATAGGTTCGCCACCACGGCCCTATACTATTCCTGTGCATTTGTTTTTTTCTTGACTAAATGTAGAACCTTATTTTTTTCACCATTGAATTTCATTTTGTTAGATAGCACCCAGTTTTCAAGTCTGTCAAGATCCTTCTGTATCTTAAGCCTATCTTCTGGAGTGTTTGCTGTTCCTGCCAGCTTGGTGTCATCTGCAGATTTCATGAGTTCCCCATCTATCCCCACATCCAACTCATTGATGAAGATGTTGAAGAGTACTGGGCCTAAAACAGAGCCTTGGGGTACCCCACTGCATACTTGCCTCCATGTAGATACAGTTCCATTGAGCAGTACACGTTGAGTGTGGTTGGTCAGCCAGTTACGAATCCATCTGGTGGTGATGCTGTCTAACCCACAAAGAATGCAATAAGATTTGTCTGGCATGCTCTGTTTTTGACAAACCCATATTGGCTTTTGGCTATGACTTGGTTTGCCTCTAGGTGTTTGCTGATTCATTGCTTGATTATCTTTTCCGGAATCTTCCCAGGTATTGAGGTCAGAGTGATAGGTCTGTAGTTTCCTGGATCTATTATTTTTCCCTTTTTTTGAAGATGGGAACTACATCAGCTCTTTTCCAGTCCTTTGGCAGTTCCCTAGTGGTCCAGGATCTCTGAAAGATATGGTTCAGTGGTTCTGAGATTATGTATGATAGTTCCTTCAGAACCTTGGGGTGTAGTCCCTCTGGTCCTAGTGATTTGAACTCATCCAGGGTGAACAGGAGCATCTCTTGACATCTGAAATTGGTTGAAATTCCCCTGTCTATTAAATAGAGGCTTTGTCATAAATCAAGAGAAATGGTACAGGACCGTTTTGAGGAAGGAATTTGGGTGGATTAGAAGCACTCTCATTTCAGTAAGTGAGAAAATGTTCTTCTCTGCCAAAATTAAGGTGGATACGATTGTCTTGTTAGAAGGCAAGGAAAGGCACATGACATTTCTTCATGAGAAATTACTTTAAATGGTTGATAATTCCTCAAGGAATTCTAAATGTTCTGTTTCCAGACAATCAGGATGGCTGGGATGGAAAACAAGAAAATGAAGAGTGGCTTCTAGGAGGCCCAGATGTCATGGCAGAGAAGGATATGGAGTTGTTCAGAGACATTCAGGAGCAAGCATTGCAGGTAAAGTCCAATCAACTTCCATCCGACGTGTTAACAGTCAAAGAAGCTCACCAAGAAAGAAGGCTTTACTGCTGTCAAGGAAACCGAAGATCATTTACACAAGATGTTCTGAGTATCAGACCACCAATGCACAATTGATTAATTGTGATTTTGATGCAAGAAGGCAGAGTTCCAGGGAAAACTTAGGAGACACTATGGCATGGCTCAGAAGCATGGGCCCGAGGATGCAACCACATGCTGGTTTAGGAAGGTCTGGCTTGTGAACCTTCCATGCAAATGCAAAATAATAGTTTTGATTGTTGCACAATTAACACAGAATTACTATTGTAGGGTTGAGTACATTTTAGCTGGGCATTTCCCTGTGGCTTCTCTTTTTGTCACCGACAGTTACTTGTGTGGGAGCTCCCTTGAGATCCTCATACAGTTTGCTTGCTTAATTCAGTAAAATGTTTGGCAGTCCCTTAAAATGTTTCATGTTTTTGTAACGCTTGTCCGACAGCCAGACGTTATCCTGTTTTAGTGAAGGCAGGATAGATCACATTGGAAAACAACGAGAGAGGGGAAAACTGGGGCTGCATTTACAGGTGAAGATGGGGGAAAAGGTCTAAAGGCTGTAGTGGCACAGTGATTAATATGCAGTATTGCAGGCTAACTCTGCTTACTGCCGTGAGTTTGATCCTAGCCAGCTCAAGGTTGACTCGGCCTTCCATCCTTCTGCAGTCGGAAAAATGAGGGCCCAGATTGTTGGGGGCAAAATGCTGACTTTGTAAACCTCTTGGAGAGTCTGGTAAAGCACTATGAAGCAGTATATAAGTCTTAGGTGCTATTGCTGGTACTATGGCTTTATTTGGAACTAACCCAAAGGTGAAAAGGCATTTAAACTTTCAAAGTATGGCAACTCAAATGAACTGGTCAAACTTGGACTTCTCTCAACTCTACTAGCCAAAGAGATGCAAGATGTAATATGTATCTCTGTTAATGCATGATGTCTTCAAGCCTTTGAAACAAATTGTTTTAGCATGTATAGCAAGATAGAAATGTGGAGCACTCATACTCAGAGAGCATTTTGTGTTTTACAGTCTTTAGGAAACATTAGGTCTGTTGCTTCATGTTACAACTTTGCTAATTGGTTTGTTTTGGCAAGGATTGGGTTAAATGCAGCTGAGTAGCTGACGCAGTCCGTCTCTAGGTAGACCAGAGGGCCGCACCTGAGCAAAAGGGAATTCACTCAGTAAAAAATGCAAGGATGGCTTGCTGGATTATTGGGGAATTTGTCGGATAAGAATAAACTAAAACAGCGTGTGTAGCCACTTTGGATCTTGGCAGCTTTTGATGGAACTTGGGTCATGTGAAGGGGATCTGGGCTGTTGTGATGTGCAAACAGTTGTATTGGAACTGGGACTTCACCTTTACTGCAGATGCTGAGTTGGAAGAGAGTTTTGCGGCTGTTGGGAAGGCGCAAACTCATGAGCTGTTATCACAGGTATAGTGAGTGCCATTCCTACTTGAAGCATATCTGCGTACGGTTAAAGAAATTAAAGAAACAGAATATTTGCAGTTTCCTTAGTGGCTTATAGATTTATAGTCATTCTCATTGTTAAAAAAACAACGACATATTCTCCATTCCTATTAGGAAAGAAATGGCGATTGATTCAGTAGGGCGTATTCTTGCAGGATGTAATCCCACCAATTGGTTTATTTGTTGGAGCAGTTTATTTATTGGCACTTGAGCAATGAATTTAATTTGTAGAATTATACTTTTTTTCCCCCAACCCTAACCCTAACCCACGATAAAAAAAGACTTTCTTAAATTGCAATGAAAGCCCCTTGTCTAGTTTGATTTGCTCTTAACTCCTCAGATCCAGCAGTCAATCCCTCAGGCCTGATTCTCTTCTTTTCGTAAGAGAGCTCGTGGAATCGGTTGCTTTGCTCTGGCAATGAGCTGACATTTGGAGAAACTGAATTTCCTCTTGTGTGCAGTGCGGCACGGTGGTAGAAAGCTTTTGTTGTGCAGCGTTGTGAATAGGTCTGGCAGGTTGTATTCTACAGTATATTGGGTATAAGTGTGAAGGCAAGGCCAGGTTTTGCAGAGGCAGCGTTAAACTTACTGCTACTTTGAAATGTGAAATGAAAGAGAGGGCAAGTAAGGCACACCTATAAATTCTCGTGGAAAAATGGCTTTGCCCTGAGGTTGGTATAGGAATATACAGATTGCTTTGTTGGTTAATATCAAAGGTTTACCTGCTGTAGCATCCTTTTTGACACTTGTCAACCGGAGGTCTCTAGCAGGTTTGTGAGCAGGGCATGGTGGTAGTAGCTAGCCAATTCTTGTTTTATCCTCCGTATATGGTGATCAGACACGTGGATCTTAAATACAGAAATTGTGTTTAGCTGTTAAAATCCACCCTCATCTTGCATAAAATATAATCCGCGACTAAATTACATAATGTTCATGAAGTCCAAAGTTTCACGTGCTGGGTTCTGAAAATATCTCAGTTTAATAAACCAGTGTTTCCTAGTCTTTAACTGAATGTTGGAAATTTTAATTTAATCTTGGACTACAAATTTGGATAGGAAACTAGAGAGACAAGAGAAGAGTAAACAAACTATCTCATTGTTCTCTCTTGATCTACTAAAAAAGAAAAGGGAAAAAAAAGCTGTTTGTAGGTATTTTTAAAGATTATAGAACTATTTTTACACCATCAAAATTATCATTTGGAAGGAGATCAGCTCCAGTGCAGTAAAATTAGGTCATTGTTATTCTAAACCTGAAAATACTTTTAATGGTCTTCTAAATGAATCTTGCAAACTTAAAAGATGGTTAAATCATTGGTTGAAGGGCAGTCTTAAACCTTTGGGGACAAAGTAATTGTGGCTTAAGCTAAAGAGAAAATAATTCATGGGACTGAAGTAAGAAAAGTAGAGGGCGTACACGAGCCCACAAGGTTTGCCTGCCTGATTAAAATGCTAAACAATGATTTGGCGTGACACTGTGATTCGGTTCAGTGCAGGAGGATGGGAAAAATCATGTAGGCCCAACCCGTATTCTTTTATCTAAACGCTTCAACATGTTCCTGTAATTCCCTAGAAAAGGGAACATAAAGGAAAAATAAACAAGAAATGGCTTTACGGTGGAGTTTCAGCTCTGCCTAAGCTGAACTAATTAATGTCTACCAAGGAACCATTTGCACAGGCTTCTTCTACTGGAAAAAAAAAATTGAGCGGGCGCAGAGGGAAAGAAGGCAAGAGCTGGACCTTCTGGGCTGTAATGTTTTTCGGGTGTAAGAGCTGGACATCTGAACTCATCTGTAGGCTAAGAATTATATATATTGGCATTGTGTATTCGTGTCTGAGCTCCACGGGTGGCACTTCTTGTCCGTCCCTCCCTCCCTCCCTCCCTCCCTCCCTATCTATCTATCTATCTATCTATCTATCTATCTATCTATCTAATCTATCTAGATCTAGATCTAGATCTTCTTGCCGATAGATAGATAGATAGAGAGAGAGAGAGAGAGGGAGAGAGAGAGATCTAGATCTAGATCTAGATCTCTCTCTCTCCCTCTCTCTCTCTCTATCTATCTATCTATCGGCAAGAAGTGCCACACTTGGAGCTCAGATACGAATACACAATGCCGACAGCAAGACACCTTAGTATTTAAGAAGAAGCAGCAGCTGGAGTAATGGGGGGGGGGGAGAAACCCTGTCACTAGGAAAAGCTGTAAAACATTTATAGTCTTTATTGTTTAAAGTTCTTAGTGCATGGTAGAAACTAAACAGGAAAGAATTAAAAGAGCCTAATTGGCATTTTCCCTTCACCTTTCTGCCTCTGCATGTTAGGGCAATTTGCAAGGTATTACCATCTCTTAGAACAGCTCCTTGAGAGAAAAGGGTTAGGTAGAGAAGAGAAAGAAAGAAGCTCTCTGTTTTACAGAGAAGTAAAACTATAAGGAACAATTAAGGCTGAAATTATGTTGATCACTTGAAAGGCAGAGACTTGACCACCACCACCCCAGCACTTAAACTTTTATGACCTCGAGTGTTCCTGCAGAAACAAACCCGTCCCCATTTTCTTTTTCAAATGAAGGTGCTTACTTTGTAGTTGCCCCTAAGATCCTTGGAGCTCCCAACTTTATTTTTGCTGTCCCAAATAGTGCGTGTAGAGATTGTTTTCTTTTGTCCTTGTTTTAAAGTTGTATTGATAATGCTGATTTCCCCCCCCCCCCAAATATTTGCAAATAAAGAATTTTTAACATTGCCCTTAGAGGCCTGAACTCAACTGATAGGTCTTAAATTGCACTCAGCGTGCTCTGTCAATTCCCTCTTAGATTTATGCTGTTTATTATAGATGCTGTTGGTATATACTTTTCCTTCTTCACTTTATTCACCTCAAACTGCGAGGTGGGTGGCATACAAATTTAGTATACATACATACATACATACATACATACATACATACATACATACATACATCCCATTATACAATTCCAGGGCATTTATTTCCTTAGAATAATAAGGGGAATTTGCGGTAGTTTCCCTTATGATCTGGGTCATTACAATAAAAAGATTTCTAGAAATATTAAGTATGACTGAGGTAGCCTTTCTCCTATGTAATTTTTTTATTTTCTCCGTTTTTTGGCATTGGTGGAAATTGACGTTCACGTAAACCTGTTGTTTTTTTAATTAGATTCCCCGACCCCTGGAGTAAAGTTGAGTGGTTTTTTTTTCCTTTTACAGAAAGTAGGAGTGACAGGGGCACATGATCCCCAAGTCCGCTGCCCATCAGTCATTGAGTTTGGAAAATATGAAATCCACACCTGGTATTCTTCTCCATATCCACAAGAATATTCCAGGTACGAAGCACCTTTTAAGATGTGCAGCGTGTTGCCGGGTGGAACTTTTTGCCATTACTGGAAATGAAACAGCGAGTATAACAGATTTATCCTGATAAACTCATATTTTAAGCTCTTGTCTCCCATAAAAAGAGAAGGGCATGTCAGATGGAGAAAGGAAATAGTAATCAGCAGTGTAATAAACTTATCATAAGTAAAGATGCAGATAAAATGTTGGAGGGCAAAGTAAAGAATATGTTTGCTAATTTTACAACAATTTGTTTCCTAAATTCATTTACAAAAGAGCTTTGAATAATTTTAGTAGCGGCTTTTATATGAGAGGGTGTATTTATATTTGAGTGTGGAGGCTGGTGTACAGTTAAATTACTAGGATTTGGCAATATCTAATATCGAGCCTCTGGTTACTTTCCTGTAACCCTTTTGTACTGCTCACTTTTGGGTTTAGAAAACATATTCCCTACTTTATCTGGTTCTACTTCTTCCTAATGGATATATTATGCCGGAAGTCAACTTAAGCAGCCTTTTGCTTAGGCTTCTGTAGGTCTCCCTCTGCTTTTGTGGCTCTTTGTCCAATGAATCTTTACTTAAGGGAAAACACTTTCTTGGTCTTGTCATTTGTTGTAAGGATGAGAACTGCAGGGATATTATTGATTGATTGATTGATTGATTGATTGATTGGACTTATATGCCGCCCTATCTCCCAAAGGACTCAGGGCGGCTAATAACAATAAAAAATACAATAATACAAAAGTTAAAAAAGAATTAAACTAGCAGCCCCAATACTAAAATTAAAAACATTTTAAAAATCCCTGTCCTCAGTCCAAGTCAGCCTGATGGAAAAGGAATGTTTTAAGGCCGCGGCGAAAGGACCGGAGATCCGGGGCCATCCCGAACTCGGACCGGAGATCCGGGGCCATCCGGAACTCAAGGGGAAGTTGGTTCCACAGGGCTGGCGCTCCCACAGAGAAGGCCCTCCCCCTGGGGGTCGCCAGCCGACATTGTCTGGCCGACGGCACCCTGAGGAGGCCTTCTCTGTGTGAGCGCACCGGGCGATGGGAAGTCGTTCCCGGCAGCGGACGGTTTTGCTCTTTGAAAGTTGCCTTTTTCTTTAGCTCTGAGTGGGTATTAACCAGTTTATGTTTTCCAGGTTGCCCAAGCTGTACATTTGTGAATTCTGTCTCAAATACATGAAAAGCAGAACTATCCTCCAGCAGCACATGAAGAAATGTGGTTGGTTTCATCCCCCAGCCAATGAAATTTACAGAAAGAATAACGTTTCAGTTTTCGAGGTAAATTTCAACAGCTCCTAACTGCTGTTTGTCCCAATAAAAGGTGAAACGGGTCTTGTAGTTAGTTCGCAATGCATTTTTTTCACAACACGTTCTGAACCAAGGAGTAGGAAGTGGCTCCAGAATACAGAAATATAGTTTGAATAGTCTCTGGGAAAGTTATTTGCGGAGTCCTGGGCAGCGAACAGCTTTAGCGAAGATACAGTGGCCGAGGAATTGCTTAATGCTCACATGTTACTACTTCTCTGCTGTAAATTTCTGCCTTTTAAATTGGCTTTTTAAATACCATTTCCAAAAAGAGTTCTGTTTCACGATTGAGGTGTAGTGCACAGCCGTTTTAGTGACTCTTTAAATAAGGTTATAAATTCTTGGCCACATAAACAAATCTAAGTGGCTGCCAAGCTTAAGTATATGGGTTGCTTTGGGGGCCAAAGGTCAGAGTAGTGATGTTTTCCAACTGCTCTCTTTCTCTGATTGCTTTCAAAAATGAATGCTATCTCTGTTGCTTGCTCTAATATTGTTTGGCCAGAGTATAGTATTTCATTGTGGTTTTCTGATGGATGCAATGAATTAATCTACTTTTCTTTTTAAGGTGGATGGCAACGTCAGTACTATTTACTGCCAGAACTTATGTCTATTGGCAAAACTCTTCCTGGACCATAAGACTCTCTATTACGATGTGGAGCCATTTCTTTTTTATGTGCTGACGCAAAATGATGTGAAAGGCTGTCACCTTGTTGGCTACTTCTCCAAGGTGAGGGTTCAGAAGTAGAAACCTGGGTTTTGATTTGCAGGAATCATGGCAGGAAGCCTGCATGTATGTGTGTGTGTGTGTGTGTGTGTGTGTGTGTGTGTGTGTGTGTGTGTGTGTGTCCTTCTAACTCACCAAGGAATGAACTCAATTTGAAGGTGACTAGTTTCATTTTGTAACGCTGGGCGTTGGTTCTTTTCTGATCACTCAGCAGGAGGAAATAGCTTCTGCACTGTAAAATCTATGAGAAGGAATGCGAAATTTGGAAATCCACTGAAATTACGCTAGCTATGTATATTAAGAGGCATTATCTGTATATTTAAGTTTTTGTATGCCTTGCATTTTTGCTAGTCATTAAGGATAGTAAATGCTGCATTCAGCGTCAGGTCCCATGCTTTCCTTCCCCCCCCCCCCCCCAACACCACTTCTGAAACTCTGCGATCACGAGATACGATTTGCGATTTCCTTCCCCCCCCCCCCCGTTTTTCTTTTGCCATCGTATTAAGCCTCCTGTGCTGAATCTGTATCTCTGGAAATTACTTTTGAAATTAGTCTAGACTGCATTCCAGTGGCTATAATTGGGCTGGTGTTTTCAGTTTAACGGTATGAATTCAAAAGCCAGTTCAAAGTGATTCTGCAGCAATCCTGCCCAATGTCTGCTGGATTTTAACTACATCGGGGACTTCTGAAGCAGTGGGTGGACTTCTCCATACCCCTTTTAAGACTCTGTCTAGACAAATCCAGGGAATTGAAGCAGTTAACGCGGCTGGCTTTCTCTTCATCCTGTTGAGCAGAGTGTATCCTCCCAGGAGCGTGAATTCCAGCTTAGCGGTTCTAAAGGGAGGTTTTAAATTACTTCCTCATCCCTTGGGTAGTGAAGAGTACAGCTAGTTGGTGAAGTAAACATTCACTGTTAGTGTGCCACCAAGCCCGCTGCTCCTCAAATCAGATGCTGATCTCATTGCAAAGCCTTTGTTTGCACTCTGGAAAAGACGCAATGAAGACCGAACATGGCTTTCGTGTTCCTCCTATGTAGATGGGGTGCAGGCTTTAGCTTTAGCTTAAGGCTCGCCTTTGCATTCTTTCCCCCACTCCTCCAGCCTCCATCCCCATGCAGAAGCTCTTCTGCTTGGAGAAGAAATTTTGGGGGGGGGGTCGGAGGAGGAGGAGGAAGTAATCGTGCTGTCAAATTTAGCTAGTCTGCCTACTAGAATGGAGTAAGTATGCTTGCTGGATTGTGGTTCTGCCAGAAAGGACCTAAATTCTCTGTTTCCTCGGGAGGCATTGCAGATTTTAAATTTCTACTCGGAAAGACAGGGAAGAGTGTTGTGTGAGGGAGGTTTTCATGATTCAAGGCAATGTTGAACAGGTTAAAAACATCATTAAAGAAAGCAAGGCTTAGGGAAAGTTAAGTACGATAGTATCACTTCAGGAAATGCGCAAATATTCAAATAGCTACCATTGAAATGGTTCACAAATTGTTCCAGAAACGGTGTTTTTCTGGAGATCAGCAGGGTCGACAAAGATGATTGGGGTACTGGAGGCTAAAACATATAGGGAACGGTTGCTGGAATTGGGTACTGTAGTTTAACGAAGAGAAGGGTGAGGGGTGACATGATAGCAGCCTTCCAATATCTCAGGGGCTGCCACAAAGAAGAGGGAGCCAAGCTATTCTCCAAAGCACCTGAAAGCAGGACAAGAAGCAACGTATGGAAACTAGTCAAGGAGAGAAGCAACCTAGAACTAAGGAGAAACTTCCTGACAGTTAGAACAATTAACCAGTGGAACAACCTGCCTCCAGAAGCGGTGAATGCTCCAACACTGGAGGTTTTTAAGAAGAGACTGGACAGCCATTTGCCTGAAATGGTATAGGGTTTCCTGCCTGAGCAGGGGGTTGGACTAGATGACCTCCAAGGTCCCTTCCAACTTATTATTATTATTAATCTAGGGTCAAGCTTTTTTTCCCCCCAAATGGGTTTTGAGGGGAAATGCCACTCCAGAGGGGAGAAGCAACAACAGGGAAAACATACCTCCAGGGTCCCACAAGGCAGCATTATTTTATAGATGGGCCTGGAGTATGCCCACCATGCCTCATAGGACAGACTGGCATAATTGGAGATCAGCATTCCCATAAATACTGGTTATTGGGATATGGCTAGTCTAGAGAAAAGAAGGACTAGGGGTGACGTGATAACAGTGTTTCAATATTTGAGGGGCTGCCACAATGAGGAGGAGGTCAACCTATTCTCCAAAGCACCTGAAGGCAGGACAAGAAGCAGTGGATGGAAACTTACCAAGGAGAGAAGCAACCTGGAATTAAGGAGAAACTTCCTAGCAGTGAAAACAATCAACCAGTGGAACAGCTTGCCTGCAGAAGTTGTGGATGCTTCATTACTGGGGATTTTTTAAGAAGAGACTGGACAGCTGCTTGTCTGAAACAATATAAGGCTCTCATGCTTGAGCAGGGGGCTGGACTAGAAGATCGCCAAGGTCCCTTCCAACTCTATTCTGAATTTGAATTTGAAGACAACTGAAAGATTGAAATGTACCCTGAAACCAACTAGTAATCGGTGCAGCCTGTCATATAGAGGTGATGTGTGGATGCGCTGCTCACATAGCTGCACTCTGGATCAACTGTAGTTACTGCAGGAGACAACACATGTATATTGCATTGTGGTAGTCCAAATGGGAGGTGCAGTGAATGAGTGCCCATAGGAAGAGTGGGTTGGTCTAAAAAAGAATGCATTGGGTGCACCAGCCCTGCTAGCCACAGCTGCCACATAGTCTTCCAGCCACAGCATTGGTCCGAAAGGTCTCCAAGTTGTGTGTTAGGTCCGTCTGGAGAAACACACAATATGTGTTCACCGATTCCTGTTTCAGAACTAATGATAAAAAAAAATATCCATGGACAGAAGTGATTTCTGAGCCCAAAGCTACCTAGTCATGTTGGATTTGAACCTGAGCTTGTTCTTCCCCACCCAGACCCTAAAATGGGGATCCTGATACTCTTCTGAATTTTAGAATTGTGCAACTTGATTTCCTTCTCTTATGACTACATAAACCGTAATGAAAAGCTGTGGAATACGTTTATTTGTTTATACAGATTCTGTGCCACTTCAGACAAGTGAATCTAAGTGAATTGACAGGTCTGTGAATTGCTCTCTGAGCTTGGTGGGTTTCTTGCAGGCTTTCCATCGGTACACTGACAATGTTACCTAGTTTGGTAATGAAACGTCTGCAGGAAAACCACCAAGCTCGGAGAGCAGCAGGGACCCCCTCATTTGAACCCTAAGCTGCAAATATTCTGTTAGTACCTACAACTCTGTGATAGATAATATTGTGCATAGTCAGATAATCATTTAAGCACACACATCAAAATAAGATTAAAAATACAAAGTGAAATACCAAAGCATTCATCACTTGGGTTGAGACAATAGTCCGCCTCAGTATCTCTGTGGGATAACCAGGTCTTCACTATTTCTTAAATACCAAGGGAGAGAGAGAGAAACTGCCCTCATTCCAAGGGTAAGCCATTGCCCAAGAAAGGGAATCCCCAAAAATGGTTACCTCTGTAATCCCCCTGCAGCATGTCCTGGAGGATGCAGGCTTTTAACTTCTGACCTGGACAGAGAGATTCTCTAGGGCAGTGGTAGGCAACCTTGGCTCTTTTATGACTGGTGGACTTCAACTCCCAGAATTCCTGAGCCAACATGGCTCAGCTTGGAAATTTCTCCCTTTCTCCTCAGCATGGCTGGCTCAGGAATTCTGGGAGTTGAAGTCCAGGAGTCATAAAGCGGCCTAAGCCTAGGCCAGGGGTAGGCAACCTTGGCTGTTTTATGACTCGTGGACTTCAACTCCCAGAATTCCTCAGCCAGCATGGCTCAGCTTGGAAACCTCTCCCTTTCCCCTGAGCATGACTGGCTCAGGAATTCTGGGAGTTAAAGTCCACGAGTCACAAAAGAGCCAAGTTTGCCTACCCCTGCGGAAAAAGCAACCCTGAAGATAAGCAGGCTCAATCAACTTAGGGCGTTATAGGTTATAACCAGATCAAAGTTTATTTCTCACATAATGACGCCTAAATATGTTTAATTTGTCTTGACTAATATATAATATAGTTGTGGCCCTATCTGGACCGGGATGCCTTGCGTACAGTCACTCATGCGCTCGTGACCTCTCGTTTGGACTACTGTAATACTCTCTACATGGTGCTGCCCTTGAAGACCACTCGGAGGCTTCAACTGGTGCAGAATGCAGCCGCGCGAGTTGTGTTGGGAGTCTCCCGATACTCCCATGTTACACCTTTGCTCCGCAAGCTGCATTGGCTGCCGGTTGCCCTCCGGGTGAGATTCAAGGTGTTGGTAATGACCTACAAAGCCCTACATGGCATGGGTCCAGATTACCTATGGCAGCACCTGTGGCCGGCATCAACTTCCCTCCGTCCAGTGCGCTCCCACAGAGTGGGCCTCCTCAGGGTGCCTCCGATCAAAGAATGTCGATTGGTGGCCCCCAGGGGGAGGGCGTTCTCTGTGGGCGCGCCAGACCTGTGGAACCGCTTGCCGGTGGAGCTCCGGATGGCCCCCGACCTTCGCTCCTTCCGGCGGGATCTAAAAACTTACTTATTTGAGCAATCCGGCCTGGTTTGATGGGTTTGGGGTTGGGTTTTTAACATGGTTTATATATTGGGCATAATTATTTAATTGTTTTTTAACTTTTGTACTTTGTTTTTTAATATTTATTGCCCTGTACACCGCCCTGAGTCCTTAGGGAGAAGGGCGGTATAAAAATTTAATAAATAAATAAATAAAGGTAGCCCATGGCTTACAACAGTTCATTTAGTAACTGCTCAAAGTTACAACAACACTGAAAGAAGTGACTTAAGCCTATTTTTCATCTGACCGTTGCAGCATCCCCATGGTCACGTGATCAAAATTTAGAGGCTTGGCAACTGACTCGTCTTTATGACAGTTGCAGCGTCCCAGGGTCACGTGATCCCCCTTTTGGAAAT
Source organism: Vipera ursinii (assembly GCF_947247035.1). NCBI lineage: Eukaryota > Metazoa > Chordata > Lepidosauria > Squamata > Viperidae > Vipera > Vipera ursinii. Next base: position 5,876,708 of record NC_139519.1, on the reverse strand, counting down.
TTCTGACCAGCAAAGTCAATGGGGAAGCCAGATTCACTTAACCGCCGTGTTACTATGTTAACAACTGAAGTGATTCACTTAAGAACTTTGGCAAGAAAGGTCGTAAAATGGGGCAAAACCCACTTAACACATGCTTCACTTAGCAAGAGAAATCTGGGGCTCAATTGTGGTCGTACGTCGAGGACTACCTATATCACAAAATTCTTATTGCAATTAGAATCCCGCTCTTGTCAGTAATTCAAGGGCCCCAAATAATCTCATTGGCCCCATAATGGTGAATATTCAGCATAATTTTCATTCCCTTATTCAGGGGTAGGCAACCTTGGCTCTTTTATGACCCGTGGACTTCAACTCCCAGAATTCCTGAGGCAGGCTCAGGAATTCTGGGAGTTGGAGTCCACGAGTCATAAAAGAGCCAAGGTTGCCTACCCCTGCCCTGTATTAACAATATTTAACAAATCCATTGATATGCTTAATAAATAATTACATAAATAAAATACATGTTTTTATTCATTTTTTTTAAATAAAAGCTTCTGTTATCAGAGGTGAGCCCTCCTTTTGAAAGAGAGCTGCTTGGCTTTTGAGCCAAATCCACGAGACTGCCACTCTTCGAAGTGCAGACAGCAGGTCCTTGACGTGCGACCACAATTAAGCCCAAAAGTTCTGCTGCTAAGCGAGACATTGGTCAAGTGAGATTTGCCCCATTTTACAACTTTCCTTGCCACGGTTGTTAAGTGAATCCTTGAAGTTATTTGGTTAGTAACACGTGTTGTTCATTGAATCTTGGCTACCCTTTGACTTTGCCTGTCAGAAGGTCACAAATTTGAATCCTGATCACGTAACTCTGGGGATGCTGGAACGGTCCTTTGGAAAAAATGGCCATATGGTCGAGGACGACCATATTCATTCTCAGAGCATTTATTTAACATCTCCATAACATTTATTCTTCCCTACAGACACCTGGGTATTTTCATCCAGTAGTTAATAATCTCCATTTATCTGCTCCCTAGCTTGAGAGAGCCAGGTCTACCGAACGAACGAGTTACAAATTCTCTTGGGTGTATCACAGAATCCGAACAATAAACATTTCCCAGATTTTCTTCCCCATCTTAAGGCGGGGTGGGGGGGGGAACCTTGCTGTTTTAGAAAGTTCCAAAGAAGCAAAAGGCCCTTGGGGACAGACCTCCCAGACCCAGAGTCATTTGGAATAAACATGGCTGGATTTCAGGAACCAAACCATACCGTACTCCGTCATCTCTGCCCCCCCCTCCCCCTTCCCCCAATAATTAGAGGCTTGCTGTTGTTCTTCCATCAGAGACATGTTTTTCATCTGATTTTCTCTGACTCCCCGATGGAATTACAGCTGTGTCTGTGGCTGGAATATTCCCTCTGTATTAATTATTGTCCCAAATAACTCCTCTTCCGTGTCACAAAGCTGTGCTTTTAATAACTAGATTCTTTCCCCCCCCCTTTTCTCTTTTTTCTAGGAGAAGCATTGCCAGCAAAAATATAATGTGTCCTGTATCATGATTCTTCCCCAGTACCAACGCAAGGGCTACGGCAGATTCCTCATTGACTTTAGTAAGCCCCTTGTTATATTTTTCTGGGTTGTTTTTATTTATTTATTATTATTGTTGTTGTTGTTGTGTTTTGTTTTGTTGTTGTTGTTATTATTATTATTATTATTATTAATATTATTATTATCAGTGGGTTTTTTTTGTAAAAGAAAAGGGTGCCAGAACTCACAACCCGCCTTCCCTACCCTACAAGGTTCCATCCAAAAAAGGTGCTGGAACTCCGTTCTGAGCATTCTATGAGAAAAAAGCCCTGATTATTATTATTATCGTCGTCGTCATCATCGTCATTATTTATGTTCCCCTCTAATTTGGCTTTACAATTTACGGAGTGTACAATTCTCCTGCGATTGATTTGGTTGGATGTGACTCCAAAAGGACTCTTTTATCTGAATTGGCCCTATTTTGGAATTCCAGGAAACCTTTTTTTTCTCAACTGTTTTCTGTGAAAGTAAACGTTTTATTTATCGTCTGTGTCTTATATCACCATCTTCCTCCCCCCCCCCGGTTGCGTGTCCATTCAGCAGTCTTAAATTAACCGTCTTCCTACTTTAGATCTGAATTCTGTTTTTATCCAGACATCCATTTCGGTAAATGGATGCTAATTCACACCACGCTTATATAATAGTGGGGTGGCACAGTGGCTCAGCGGTTAAGATGCAGGGCTCATTGTCTGAAAAGCCGGCAGGCTAGGTTCAAGCCCCCCGTGATGGGGTGAAGTCCCATCCTCATCCCATCTCCTGCCATTCCTAGAAGTTCGAAAGTAGGCCAATGCGAGTGGATAAATAGGGAAAGAGAAAGGAAAAAAAAGCTCAGGACTGTATTTATTGGAAACATGCGGAAGAGGCCTTCCTCCAGCAGTGAATAGACAACGTCTAAAATGATGAAGGAGAAGGAAAAAAAATAGGTCCCACTTTGGTGGGAAGGTAACAGCGCTCTGTGACGTCGTGCTGGCCACATGGCGTCTTCGGAAAGCGCTGGCTCAATGGCCTTGAAACTGAGATGAGCACCACCCCCTGTAGTTGGCTACGGCTAGCGGAGTAAAATACACAGAGATTCCATTACCTTTACTTTATGTAATAGCGGTGCTGTTGCACTCTGTTTAGGTCCAGCTCTGGCACCTTCCACACGTGAAGGCTGTGTTGACCTAAGGTTGGCCGTGCCCCCTAAGTATTCCCACATTGGCCTACTGTGGGGGCTTGGGTGCAGGTGGGTCCATTCGTGTGTGAGAGGAAAAAATGGTGGAGAGTGTTTGGTGACATTGCCTCGAGCTGGGAGTGGATGGTTTTCCCGATGGTGGGAATTCATCCCTCCCGCCTTACTGCTTCCCCTCCCTTTTAACTTTTTCCCCTTGCTCCAAAAAGCAGCTGATGAGAGAGTTCCTAGCGTGGGCACGTAAGGGAGGAACATCAGCCTTGGGGGCTGGAGTGGCCTGCTTGAATCTTAGAAGGGCGTGCGAGGGGTCTGGAGATGCCCTGTGGCTGAGTGCTAGGTCCCAGCCAAACAAAGAAGCAAATAAATAAAGTTTCCCTGTCCAGTCGTGTCTGTCTCTAGTGGGGTGGGGTTCATCTCCATTTCTTAGCCAAGGGAGCCAGCGTTGTTCCAAGACTCTTCCGTAGTCATGCGGTAGGCATGACAATACACCGAGGTGCACAGAACGCTGTTGCCTTCCCACCGAAGTGGTATCTCTATTTATCCACTGGCTGGGGAATTCTGGGAGTTGAAGTCCATAAGTCTTCTTGTTACTAAGGTTGGACATCCCTGCTCTAGAGCCTTTGATTTGTCCTACGTTTGGATTAATCCATTTTGAAAAGGAAGAATCAGTGGAAATTGTCTGATTCTGCCTTAGAACCATAGCTTATAGAGCAAAGAGGTGAATTAGATGGTGTCTTGGAATAAGTGAATTAAACATAAGAAAAATAGCTGTGCCTTATGACTGTGGAAAAGCAGAGACATCACCCTGCCAACAAAAGTGCGTATAGTCAAGGCTATGGTCTTCCCAGTTGCAATGTATGGCAGTGAAAGCTGGACCATAAGAAAGGCTGAGCGCCAAAGAATTGAAGCCTTTGAACTATGGTGCTGGAGAAGACTCCTGCGAGTCCCTCGGACTGCAAGGCGATCAAACCAGTCAGTCCTAGAGGAGACCAACCCTGACTGCTCTTTAGAAGGCCAGATCCTGAAGCTAAAACTCAAATACTTTGGCCACCTAATGAGAAGGAAGGACTCATTGGAGAAGAGCCTAATGCTGGGAAAGATTGAGGGCAATAGAAGAAGGGGACGACAGAGAATGAGGTGGCTGGATGGAGTCATTGAAGCAGTAGGCGTGAGCTTAGATGGACTCCAGAAGATGGTAGAGGACAGGAAGGCCTGGAGGAACATTGTCCATAGGGTCGCGCTGGGTCGGACACGACTTCGCAACTAACAACAACATGACTGTGGAGCATGGCTAGAGGAGAGACTGAGCCAGATCTGTTCTTGGGAGGTCTGAAGATTGTGTCTACATAAAGGCATGAAACTTGATTGAAGCAGTTGGAAATGGTAACTGGCCACATGGTTTCAACCATTCCACACTAGATAACTTTACACAGTCATGTTTAATTTCATTTAAACTTCCACAAGAACGTGAGAAATCAAGAAAATTAATTTAAATAATGATAGACGCTTCATTAGAACGAATATCACGAAGAAAGGAAGGAAAGTTAAAACAAGTCATGGCAGTGCCAGTGTGATTGATTATGAGAATCAGGAAAGTTAAATATTTCTCATAAACTACTGCTGTACGTAGGGGGGAAAAACGTTACTTCTGTACCAATCAGAAAGTTCAAACAGTGCTGGAGAAGTGACCTCAGCTTTATTTGAGAAAGAAAGAAGTATGCTGTTTTTTCTCTTTTTTTAGCTGATCTCAAAGACCGGAAAATCTGATACATGCGGATTGTTTTAATTTTTGAAAAAAAAAGCATCTTGAACTGTGCATGGAAGCAAGTTAGTTCCAAATCCCGTTGGATAGCAAAAGTACCTTGTCTGGCCTTTGTTGGCAGTGGCGGGATGTATAAAGCAATACGATGCTTTCTGGAGAGGAAGAGAAATCCCGTTTTCAAACTAAGTACCTGTTAACTCATTTCCCCCCCCCCATCTTTAAATGGGAAGGTGCTCATTTGTGCAGACAGTTTCCTGTGTCGTGGAAAGTGAGCTGCACATGACATTTCCGTGCTCATTATCTGAAACGACCTCTATGCGCTGATAACAGTTTCTAGCTGGAGTTCCAGGTGGTGGTGGGTTTTATTTTAACCTTCTTTAAGTAATTGCTTGTTTACCACCTTGTTGCTGTCTGGTGTATTTGAAAAGCTCAGTGGTCACTCATGAATCACAGGACTTCAAATAAGCCTCTGAATTGACTTTATTATCAGCTTGCTCACGGTGAAGTGTGACTTGAAAGCTGGGGAGGAAAACCCTCTTGATTGTGAGAGCTACTTTGTGTTAACTGCAGAATGTTGATGTCGGGATGGGAGGAAGCAGCTGGAATTGAATTTTTATAAAGCCAGGGCGTGTAAGGAATGAAGGGTGAAGAATCATTCCGATTGCTTCATTGATTTGATCATTTCTTGATCGTATGAGGCCTTGACACTACCAATATACAGGTAGCCCTCAACTTACGGCCACAATTGAGCCCAAAATTTCTGTTGCTAAGTGAGACATATGTGAAGTGAATTTGGCCTAATTTTCATGACATTTCTCGCCAAAGTTGTTAAGTGAATCACTGCACTTCTTAAGTTAGTGACACGGGTGTTGCTTTCCCGTTTACTTTGCTTGTCAGAAGGCTGCACCCCAGGAGCACATCCTAAGGCAGGGTGGGTGGCCAGCTGTAGCAACTTTATGACTTACGGACTTCAGTTCTTGAGCCAGTATGACTTGCTCAGGAATTTTGGAAGTTGAAGCACACAGGTCGTAAAGTTGCCATAGTGGCCCATCCTTGCCCTAAAGTGGTTTGACAAATAGATTTTTTACAACAGTCTGAAGACCAGCACATTCACCGTGACATACATCTTTGTGGCATGCAGCCCACACCACTGGTTGTGTTAAAAAAACCCCAGTAAAGGCAATAGTAAAGGTAAAGGTTCCCCCGCACATGCGTGCTAGTCGTTTCCGACTGTAGGGGCCGGTGCTCATCTCCGTTTCAAAGCCGAAGAGCCAGCGCTTGTCCGAGGACGTCTCCGTGGTCATGTGGCTGGCATGACTAGACGCCAAAGGCGCACGGAACACTGTTCCCTTCCCACCGGAGTGGTCCCTATTTTTCTACTTGCATTTTTACGTGCTTTCGAACTGCTAGGTTGGCAGAAGCTGGGACGAGTAACAGGCGCTTACTCTGTTACGCGGCACTCGGGATTCGACCCACCAAACTGCTGACCTTCTGATCGACAAGCTCAGCGTCCTAACCCACTGAGCCACCGTGTCCCTTTGTAAAGGCAATAGAATGATGTAAAATTTGAAAAAACGTGCCTTGAGTCCCCTTCGTACAAGTTGGGGATAAACAATGAGTTCAAACTCTTTTAACGTGACGAGTGGCAGATGGTTCTTTTGGGAGAAGAGGCAGATTGCTTTGTCTTGGGGAAACTTCTAAAGTATCCAGAAGTAAGTCCCCAAAAAATTCTGAGGTGTCTTTTTGTCTTACAAAGGGAACACTGCTTTCTCTCAGTTGGTCAGTGCGTACAAAAGAGACTCACTGAGAAAAAAGAAAGAGCATGCAGGGTTTATTACAGAATTTTAAGAAGAAGAGCAAAAAGTAATCCTGTAGTAGTGTGTTAAATGTTAAGCATGACCACTTTTGCAGTCTTGGGATGGGCAGTGGACAGAATAGAACGTGCTATAATAGAGGCAGCCAGGCTGCATTTTGTTGTTAGGCTGTTAATCAGCACAAAAAATATCTGCCCCCTAGTGGCCACGAACACAGCTCAGATGCAGAAATGTGTTTATATTTTAACAGAATAGCAGAGTTGGAAGGGACCTTCCAGTATGTGTTTATAATCTGCCTGGACATCATCATTCTCCAGCATTTGGCTTCAGTAGAACGTGTGCCAAAGCCCTTCTCTGTGGCTTGGAAGAATTAACTTGTCTTCCTTGAAAACTGAGATTTTGATTAAAAAGGGTCCACATCACTACAGTTTTCACATTTCTGTGAAAAATTGAAAAATCTCAATTCCTCTTGGTGTCTGGCTCCCTTTCTTGATGAAACAGTGGAGAAAGTAGCATTTACTAATATGTATTAGATTTTTATTCCATCTCTTGTACAGGAGCTGAAGGCAAGCTACCTGAGATAGATGTTCATAAGAACCAGAGTAACAGCTTCTTAGTCATAACAATGGGATTGTTTTGTGATATATATTTTTCCCCCCACAGAGGTGTCACTAGTGGTCTTTCAGGGGCCCTTCGATACTCCCAGCTCTGGGTAAACGTTAGAAGAGTGCGGTTGTGTGTACCAAACTTGATCTTGAGTGCTTTCTCTTTTCTCTTAGGTTATCTCCTATCAAAACGTGAAGGCCAGGCAGGATCCCCGGAGAAGCCACTGTCTGATTTGGGTCGTCTTTCCTACATGGCATACTGGAAAAGTGTAATCTTGGAGTGCCTTTATCACCAAAACGACAAGCAGATCAGCATCAAGAAGTTAAGCAAACTGACCGGCATCTGTCCTCAAGACATCACTTCGACTCTGCATCACCTGCGCATGCTTGATTTCCGTAACGATCAGTGAGCATCACTTCCTTCTCTCACAGAATGGGGTGGCCTCAGAAAATGGCAGGATTATGCTCAGGGCTGATTCTGTAGATGCAAAAACCCTGTAAAATGCATTTTTTTTTTAAAAAAAAATCCATGTTTCCAGCCCTTGTGCTATCAAGATTACTCTTGAGAGATTTTTTTTGGAATCTCAGAATTCAGGGTGAATTTAAAGAGCTAGAGAAGTGACTGAGGAGTTGATCTAGGAATGGAGAGTCCTACGTGTTGTGGGTTGAAGCATTTTATGAGCCCAATCGCTGTGGATTAATTCCATGCCAAGAGTCTCTGTGACATTTCGAAGGCTGTGAGCTTAAGGGCGGTGAGCAACAGCTGCGCTGCATCAGTAGCAAATGCTTAGTAATAATGAATCCCTCATTTGGGTCTCCCAAACACCTTTTTTTTTCCTTCCTGCCTTTCCATGTTTATAATGTGAACATAATGTCATATGACCAAAGCCACCTATTCTTTTTTCCTTAGATTTGTAATTGTTCGGCGGGAAAAACTTATCCAAGACCACATGGCAAAGCTGAAACTGAACAGCCGGCCTGTAGTTGTGGACCCAGAATGTCTGCGCTGGACCCCGGTCATCGTCTCAAACTCGGTGGTTTCAGAAGATGAAGATGATGATCCCGAAGAAGCAGAAATCGACGTCCCACAGCAGTCGCGGGAGAGAGACATTGAGGTCAGAATGCAAGGCGTTTACGCATGTATGAAATTGTGAAGTATTATAGAACTAGAAAATAACAGAAGGGACCTTAGAGGTCTTTTAGTCCAGCCCCCTGCTCAAACAGGAGACCCTATACCAGTGATGGCAAACCTTTTAGAGACCGAGTGCCCAAACTGCAACCCAAAACTCACTTATATATCGTCAGGTGCCTGCTGGGTGTGGCCCATTGGTGGTTGTGGCCCATTGGGTGGGCGTGGCTGTGGTAGTAATGGCAGATTAGGTGGGACTAAACTGTTCAGTCAATTCCAAATATGCGAAGTTTTTTTTTTAACACAACCAGTGGTGTGGGCTGCATGCCACAAAGATGTATGTCACGGTGAATGTGCTGGTCTTCACGGCGGGCCGTGTAGGCGGTGAGTAGCCCTGTGGATGGGTGAGGTGGGAGCAGGAGCAGAGCGGGGGCGGGCCAGGGGGCGTTGCGGGTTTTGGGCACTCGGTCTCTAAAAGGTTTGCCATCACTGCTCTAGCCTATCAAAGAGAAGCATTGGGATGTGTGTGTGTGTGTGTGTGTGTGTGTGTGCAAAGCTGGCTGAGGAATTCTGGGAGTTGAAGTCTGCAAGTCTTGAAGTTGCCAAGGTTGAGGACCCCTGTTTTAGGCAACCATAGAAAGACCTAATTTCTTTTTGTACACCCCTCCCTCTCCCCTCCAGGTGATAAAGTGTGTCTCCTGGGAGAGGAAAGAGCGAGACTCCTGCTTTCCGCTGGAGAGTGAAAAAAAGCCAGAGGTCCTCCCGGTCAATGCCCTGCGAGCCAGCAAGCAAAGTCTTCCCCTGAGCGGTCTTCCCGCCAACAGCCACACGCCGCGCAGGGGCCGGTGGAGCCGCAAGAACAAAAAGCCGCGGGAATCCTGCACCGAGAAGGACCCGAAGCTGATCTTGGAGGAGAAGTCGGCAATGGCCAGGGGCGGTCGCTGTGGTGAGTGCCAGGAAAAGGCGGTGGCGGCAGCGGCGGCAGCTGCAGCGGCGGCTTCTCGAGGGAGATTTGGGGAGAGCGAGGAGAAGACGGCGCCCTCCCAGGGACAGTGTGGCAAATGTGAGGAAAAGAGCCCGTCTCTGCGAGGGCACTTTGGGAAAGAGGAAGACAAGCCAGCCTCCTCCCAAGGGCCATTTGGCAAGGGCGAGAAGCCCTCCGTCGCCCAGAGGCGATGCAGTGACGGCATGGAGATCTGGAAAGGGCAGCTGAAAGCCCTCGAACCCCTGCAGAGCCGGCTCTCGGAGCAGTGCGACAGGATAGCCCGGCGACACAGCGAGGGGGACCGTACGGTGCTGAGGCATTTCAGCGAGAGCAGCGAAGACGAAGACGAGGAGCCTGCCAGCCCCTGCTCCAGTTCCCCACCGGTTCTCACGAAGCCCGCACTGAAGCGGAAGGTGCGTTTCTCCCCCCACACACACACAAACACACTTTTGAGGGGTCAGGAGATGGGGCCTTAAAAGATAGCAGCGGGCAGAGTACAGCATTGGCTGCAAATGGACCCGTCGTTCTTGCTGGTTGTCATCAAAGTTCGGTTAATTGGCATAGTGGAGCAGAAGGACCAGGAAGTGATCATAGTGTTTCTGCTGGCAGTCCCCGGAAACCTTGTCGGTCATTTCTCAAGTACATCTTAAAAGTGATAGAGATTAGCAATTCGATATGTTGAAAAATAAGCATTATTTCTCAGAAAGCTGGACTCAGTAGCCCAAGGGTCTTCAAACTTGACCCTTTGGTGACTTGCGGACTTCAACTCCCAGAATTCCTCAGCCAGGCGCTGAGGAATTCTGGGAGTTGAAGTCCACAAGTCATCAAAGGGCCAAGTTGGAAGACCCCTGCTGTAGCCCCTACCGCATAAGAGCTTCTAGAATTTCCAAGAAAAGGTGCAACAAAGGCAGCTTAGCAATCCGTGTCTCGAGGTCTTTAAAGACGGAGACAACCTCCGTAGGGCACAACGAACAGAAGCTACTACAACCCAATTAAAATCAAAGCATTTTGATTTAATAGTACTAAATATTTGTCTTCCACCAGTTAAAACAGAAGCCCCAATTAAATATATTTGAACAAAATTGGAACAGTCTGTGTACAATCTGCTTTAAAAAAAAAATTCCCATGCGTATTTTGTGACTCTGGTGTCTTCAATGCCAGCATTAATAATGAAGCATTAGTAGCCAACTTTCCTTATTTATCTGCCATATGCTGGGCAAGTGGATTGTAGGACAGACAACCCTAGAAATGGAATTATTCACCGTTAGGTTCTAGTGAAATCGGGGGAATTTGTGACATTAATATACTCCTCACATCCCATTGACTGAGCTCACGCAACCCGCTAAGCCTTAAATCACTGTATCTTTTATTACTGTTTTTAATTGTGAGGAAATCCCTTCCATTGGCTGGATAAAAAATACATAAACAGATGTTGATGAGTTAATCAGATTGTGGAGACTCTTTGCAGTGTTTTTTTTTCACTGTTTCCTTGTTTTGTTTTTTTCTTTCTTTTCGACTCTCTCGTGCAGAAGCCAATTCCCCGGAAGAGACGGGTCCGTAAGCGAAAATACCACAACAGCAGCGTAGTTACCGAAACGATCTCGGAGACAACAGAGGTCCTGGACGAGCCATTTGAGGACTCTGACTCCGAGAGGCCCATGCCTCAACTGGAGCCTACCTTTGAAATGGAAGAGGAAGAAGAGGAGGAGGAGGAGGAAGAGGAGGAGGAGGAGGAGGAAGAAGAGGAGGAAGAAAGCGAATTGTTCTCTCGAGGATATCTTCGCCGTCTCTCTGCGCAGGATGCCCTCAGGCATAGGCCCTCCTTAAAGAGAGGAAATCAAGAAGGAGAGGAATCGGATGACACGGCTGGTATGTTTGCCCATACTCTGATTCCGTGCTTATCTGAATCCAGGATGGTTGATGTGTACCCTCCCCTTAGTATTCATCAAGTAAAAGCCTTGGTGGAGCAGTGGGCTAATGCCTCCTTAAGTAACACCAGCTGCCTGCAATTAGTGCAGGTTCGAGTCCCGCCAGGCTCAAGGTTGACTCAGCCTTCCATCCTTCCGAGGTTGGTAAAATGAGGACCCAGATTGTTGGGGGCAATTAAGCTGACTTTGTAATAATGCCGCTTGGGGTGTGTGTGAAAGCCCTAATAAGCAGGCATATACATAGAATGAAGGCTACTGCTAAGCTTGTAAGCCGCCCTGAGTCTTCGGAGAAGGGCGGGATATAAATGGAATTTTAAAAAAAAAGTATGTCCCAACGTGGCCTTCTATAAATCTCCATTCGGTTGTTATGGGGCTTATCTGGGCATATCCGAGATCACGGTGGTGGTGCGTGGGAATGACCTTGGGAGACAGGGCAAAGAGATGCAACCGCCTGACTGGTCAGATAAAAAGGCAGCTGAGTCTGCAGCAGGAATGCTGGTAAGGGGAGAAGCTCAGAAGAGACCTTCCCTGGGGTCTTGGGCAGTAAAGGAGACGGCTGGTGATTTGCACTTTCAGACTTGCAAGGTTGTGTGAATGTAGCTCTCCCGATACAACAAAAGTAGCTTATCTGGTCTTGTTTCCTGTCTGGTCTATACCTCGTAAGGATGACGCGCATCTAGCTGCCAGCCAGCCCTGTTCCGCCAGAGTAAGTTCCTCCCTTTTTGAAAACGTTTTGCCACACAGAGGGAGGGGGGGGGAATACGGTCAACAGGAAGCTAGAAAGGGGCAAAAGGGGTGACAAATTGATGGGTTGCTCCAAATGTTAAAAAAAAAAGGTAACGGTTTCCCCTGTGCCCATCTCTACAGGGCAGTACTCATCTCCGTTTCCTAGCCGAGGGACCCGGCATGTGGCCGGCATGACTATATTAAAAGAAGGGGGAAAGCAAGGAGGGAGTGACTGAGGAGTAGACAAGATACAAAAGTTAGGAAGAGACCTCGGGGGGACCGTGGGGCAGCAAGAGGCGTAGTCCAAAGAGCCCCATGCCTTCAGCATCGAGGGCTGTCCCGTTTCAAGGGGGATTGGGAAAATGGTGAGACACGCCGAGCTAGCTGGAGATAAGCTTGCTGAAATGGCTGCTTGAGGGAGAAGTAAAACCCCTGGAAGCAGCTTGTGCAGTCCAAGCAGGGGTTCTTCTGACCTTGCTTCCATCTGATCAAGGTTACCAGAGTCATTCTTGCCATCCATCTTTCCTCGTTGTTCAGCCCAGAGCTGCTGCTTAAGGGGGCCCAGGACTGGCGGGAACAGGCTATGCATGCAGCTGCCTCTCACGTCTCGCCTTTAGATTGCCCGGGGTTTTCATGGAAAACCTCGTCTAGAATTAAAATGCTGCAAAAGCCGGGTACCTAGAGAGCGGCACTCACCAGGACGAACCTTGAGATTCTGACATTGGATAGAAAGTGGCCTAAGCCTGTTTTGCATCCATCTCTGTGTCCCTCCGTTCTCCCTCCTCTCTCTGCAACCCTCCTCTCGTCCATGACTAAACTAAAATTGGAAAGCGGCACGACGTATTTTTTCAGCCCAGCAGAATATTGCTTTCAAACTACGTTTGTTCAGATGTACCAGGCTGAACTCCCTCGCCAGGAGAAGCAGCGTGGGGAAGTTGGCGTTATATAAATGGGTGTTAGCCCTTCCACAAATTTCACCCAAATCTTTTAACTGACCTCTTTAAAATAGTAGCCGCTCACCTCGAGCGCTTTCTGGGAAATGCCTCTCAAACCGAGTTCTTTGGTGTTTCTTTTTAAATGGCTAGTCTCCTGCATGCAAAATACATGTGCCAAATTAGATATAATTATACACACACACACACACACACACACACACACACTCTAAAAAATTGTTTTCCATTGACAGGTCTGTCTCAGTGATTTACTTGTAGATTGAAAGGAGACTGAAGCACGTGCGATCAAGATGGTTTTTTTGAACAGATGGAGCCTTGGTGCATGAGACTCCCACCTTGTAATTTGATTCTTGGTGGATTTCTAGGTCTACCTTCTTGTGTGATTCCCCAATGAAATGGCTCTCCCCCCCCCTTACTTTCAGCAGGGCCTGAATCACAGACTCTTTAGAACCTAACCTTGACAACTTTTAAGACTTTAAGAGGTTAGCTGGAGGAATCTGAGAGTTGAAGTCCATGTGTCTTACCGTTACTAAACCCTACTTTAGATCAGCGGCCCCCAACCATTTGGGCTCTAGGGACCAGTTCCATAGAGGCTGCTTTTTTCTACAAATGGAGGAGGGGCGTGGTTTTGCACGCTGCTGGATCCCGCCCATGCGCAGGTAGGACTTTGTTCACTTGCATGGCCCGGTTTCTAGCGGGCCGCAGACTGGTGCCAGTCCTGCTTTAGATGATCCTCTTGGTGCACTGGTAATGTCCTATGTCAGTGGCAGCATGCCATAAATTTTGATCTAATACTGTGTCTGAGAATGTGTTGGTTCATTGCACCGACAGTGTATGTGTTCTTGTGTCTTGGTGTAACTGTTTCAGAGACCCCTTTTCACCCAGGTCTTTGGTGAGGGAGGGTGATATCCCTCATTCCATTGGTCTCCCCATCTTTTATCTTTAGGTTTTTATGTTTTATTGATTTTTATTGTATTGTTTTTTCTTGTTTGATGGTGGTGAGTAACCCAGAGTTGTTGAGAGTGGGTAGAATACAAGTTTAACTCATTATGGTTCCTTGCACAGTCAGTCAGATGTTCACACTAGATTTGCCATTTTTATCCACCTATCGAGTTCTTCCTAAGCACCTGGGATACGCAGAGGTGGATGTTTTACGGAGCTAGGGACATAGTTGCAGCATGTAAGCTGTTCCAAGTAAAGCTGCCTTTTGCAACTGACTGATGGTGAATTTGTCAATGCCAATGGTGTTCCAGTGGTTCTCCAACTGCTTTGGGATTGCACCCAAGGCACCAATTGGTACTACCTTTGCTTTCTCTTGGCACAATTCATTTGCAATTCTTTCTCTTCCCTAGGATGCTGCCTCATCCAGTATCCAAACTTTTTTGTCTTTTTATGGACAGTCGTTAATAAGTTAATTGTTGTTATTATGGTTGGTCACTCTTTATTATGATTATGATTATTGTTGTTGTTTTATTATTTTCCAGAAATGCTTCAGTATCATGTGTGTTGAGTCTAGGAGTTGAGAAGTTTCAGACCTTGAAAAAAATTGGACAATCTTCCCAATCACACTGGCTCAGAGTGTAGTAGGCTAAAGTTTTTATGTGATTCTCTGAGAGTATATAGGATTGAAAAGTTTATTTAATATGGTCGCACTTTATTCAGCCAATAGTGTGGGGCAATCTTCTGCAACATTGAGAGTAAGGGGTATAGTTCTCCCGCAAATTTCAACTATTTCAAATATGTCTTTGGGAAAATGAAAAAGACAATAATGAATATTATTGTTCTTGTTAACAGTGAACGATAACATTTCATAGATCTCAAGATTTTGAGCAAATTACTTTATTGAATAATTACAAATCACCGGTATAAACAAACATTATTGATCAACTCTAGATTTTGGCAAGGCTAGCAGAAAAATAATTGTGGATTGCTGTTCCAAAGTTGACCCCTTCTTTTTTGCCTTCTCTTCAGATTCTCCTACTTTGAAACCCGTTTCTTTGCTGAGAAAATGTGAATCGCTAGATTCTCCGCTCCAGCCTGGCACTTCTACCCCCATGAAGAAGAAGAAAGGCTGGCCCAAGGGCAAGAGCCGCAAGCCCATCCACTGGAAGAAACGGCCCGGGCGCAAGCCAGGCTTTCAACTGAGGAGGGGAAGAGTTCGAGGCCCTGCTTCAGAGGAGACCACAGATCTCATGGAAGCCAGTTGCAAATCAGGGCGTAAAACAAAAATGCAGGACGAGGAAGAGCTGGTTGAGGAGAAGGAAGAACAACTGCCTTGCGCTGAGGAAAGGAAAGATGAAGATGGGCCTCCGGAAGTAGGTGATTTAGGAGAAGAGGAAGACGCGCCTGCTCGAGAAGTGAGGGCGACGTCTCCCGTGGACAGCAGCAACAGTCCAGAAATGGAATCGAAAGACCCCGAACTGGAGGAAGAAGCGGAGAAGCCTCAAGTCCTAGAAGACCAGAGGCCGCCGTCTGAAGAAGAGCAGCAGGAGGTTGAAGAACCCGAGCATGACCAGGAAGAGGAAGAAGAGGAAGTTGCGGCGGTCGCTAACCAGAACGAAGATCACGATGCCGATGACGAAGAAGATGATGGCCACGTAGGGTCCGTCCAGAAGAACGAGCTGGAAGAACAGGCTGAGAAGGAAGCGCTGAAGGAAGAGCCCGAAGAAGTCCAGGAGCCTTTTTTAGAAACAAGCACACAGGACGGTAGAGAAGACGACGCCAAGAACAAGAGTGAAGGAGAGGCGGATTCCGAGGAGGATCAAGGGTCCCACGAGACATCGGTAGGCTCAGAGCTGGTTCCTGGATCCGAAGATGACCAAGAGGAGGAGCAGCAGCAGCAGCAGCAGCAGCATCCCAAGGAAGGGCTGATTGAGCTGAAGGAAGAGGAGCCGGTCCCTCACAGCGAACTCGATCTCGAAACTGTCCAGGCTGTGCAGTCCTTGACCCAAGAGGAAGAAAACCACGAGCACGACGTGGCTTACCAGGACTGTGAGGAGACCCTGGCGGCTTGCCAGAATCTGCAGAGCTACACCCAGGCCGAAGAGGACCCGCCGATGCCCATGGTGGAAGACTGCCAGGCCTCGGAACACAACAGCCCCATCTCCTCTGTCCAGTCTCACCCCAGCCAGTCCGTGCGCTCCGTCAACAGCCCCAGCGTGCCTGGCACGCTGGAGAGCAGCTACACCCAGATCAGCCCCGAGCAAGGCTCTCTGTCCGCACCTTCTATGCAGAACATGGAGACCAGCCCCATGATGGATGTGCCTTCGGTGTCGGACCACTCCCAGCAGGTGGTGGACAGCGGCTTCAGCGATCTCGGCAGCATCGAGAGCACCACCGAGAACTACGAGAATCCCAGCAGCTACGACTCCACCCTGGGGGGCAGCATCTGCGGCAACAGCTCCGCGCAGAGCAGCTGCTCCTACGGAGGCCTCTCCTCCTCCAGCAGCCTCACCCAGAACAGCTGCGTGGTCACCCAGCAAATGGCCAGCATGGGTGGCAGCTGCAGCCTTATGCCGCAAGGCAGCGTCCAGCCAACCGCCAACTGCAATATCAAGTCTCCCCAGAGTTGCGTGGTTGAGAGACCCCCGAGTAACCAGCAGCCCACGGCGCAGCCTCCGCAGGCCCAGGCCCAGCAGCCCCAGCCACCGCCCCCAGCCCCGCAGCAGCAGCAGCCGCAGCCTCCGCCCCAGCAGCAGCAGCAGCAGCAGCAGCAGCAGCCATCTTTGTCGCAGTGTAGCATGAACAACAGTTTCACTCCGGCGCCGATGATCATGGAGATCCCAGAATCCGGCAGCACCGGCAACATCAGCATCTACGAGAGGCTTCCTGGCGATTTCGGGGCTGGCGGTTACTCCCAGCCCTCGGCCACCTTCAGCTTAGCCAAGTTGCAGCAGTTGACCAACACGATTATGGACCCCCACGCCATGCCTTACAGCCATTCTTCTGCTGTGACTTCCTATGCAACCAGTGTGTCTTTGTCAAACACGGGCCTGGCGCAGTTGGCCCCGTCACACCCTCTGGCCGGGGCGGCCCAAGCACAAGCCACCATGACTCCCCCGCCCAATTTGGCCTCCACCACCATGAACCTTACTTCCCCCCTGCTCCAGTGCAACATGTCCACCACCAACATCGGCATCCCCCACACCCAGCGGTTACAAGGCCAGATGCCGGTCAAGGGGCACATTTCCATCCGGTCGAAGTCGGCCCCGTTGCCCTCGGCGGCTGCCCACCAGCAGCAGCTCTACGGCCGCAGCCCTCCCGCCGTGGCCATGCAGGCCAGCCCCCGGGCGTTGGCCGTTCAGCGGGGCATGAATATGGGGGTGAACCTGATGCCCACGGCCCCTTACAACGTCAACTCCATGAATATGAACACCCTGAACGCCATGAACAGCTACCGGATGCCCCAGCCCATGATGAACAGCAGTTACCATAGCAACCCCGCCTACATGAACCAGACGGCCCAGTATCCTATGCAGATGCAGATGGGGATGATGGGGAGCCAGGCCTACCCCCAGCAGCCTATGCAGCCCAACCCCCACGGGAACATGATGTACACGGGCCCTTCGCATCACAGCTACATGAACGCTGCCGGGGTCCCCAAGCAGTCTCTCAACGGGCCCTACATGAGGAGATGAGCGAGACGATGCCCCTTCCCGCTCAGTCGGGGGAACTTTCGTACTGACAGAGCAGAGACAGCGGACCCTTTTCCAGTGGAATATTGCTGTAGATCTTAGATGGGGGTTTCTTCCCTTTCGGTTTATTTTCATTTTATTTTTTTTTAGGGGGCCTGGTCTTTTTTCTTTTTCTTTCCTTTTCTTCGCTGGGAGGGGGGGGTTGGTTCTCTGGTTTGGGGATCTTGGGTTTCTCCCCCCCCCCTTTTTTTCTTCTTCTTCTTCTTCCCCTTTCTGCAATCTGGAAACGCTTCACCGTTCAAATCCATTTTGGGAACTGGGCTTTGGGATTCTTTTCTCTCTCTCTCTCTCTCTCTCTCTTTCTCTCTCTCTCTCTCTCTCTCTCTCTCTCTCTCTCTCTCTCTCTCTCTCTCTCTCTTTCTCTCTTTCTCTTTCTCTTTTGTCATTTGGGGAGAAAGGGGATTGAAAACGTGCACACAATATTCCCGTCCTTGAACTAAGAGCCTTACTTTGCCAGAAGCACCTGGGCAGAGTCCCGTGGTCTCTTGTTCTGAGGTGCTGGAGTCTTTTTCTCCCCTTGACCCTTGTGCACAGCTCTTCAAATGGCCCAATCCTGAAAGGTCAGATCCTTCCCAACTCCTGTGCCCTCTGGCTCTGTGGCAGGCACTGGGAGTGGTGCCCGGAGCCCAGAGCGAACGTTCGGAGCCTCCTTTGCCATTTCCCCCAAATATAGGAACTCTGAATAGTTGATGTTTTGTTTTCTCTCCCCTTCTCTTCTGTCTCCTCTCCTCTTTTCTCTTCTTTCTCTCCCTCTCCCTTTCTCCCTCCCCCTCTCCCTCCTCGGGTGAACTGAAATACGGTTTAAATGTAACTTAAAGTGCACCCATTGCATATATCCAAGTAGGAACTATGTAGTCGAGTCCAGCCGAGTCCAGCCAAAAATAGGGGTGGGTGGGAGAAACAAGAGTCCTGGAGGTGAACCCCCAAACCCAATGGCTGGACTTTGCATTGTGAATCTGCTGGAGGATCCAGTTCCTAGAGGCACTTGTGCAAGGCTGTCCCACCCCTGGAAGTTGGGACGTACATTTAAACGGCTGTCGCAGTCGCTTCACATACGTATTTTAAATTCTTTGCTGGCCTGGCGCGAGCGTGTGGGGAGCAAGTATTCACATAGGACTTCCTCCTCCTGGTAACAGCCCCCCCTTTTTTTATCCCCTTTGCCTCCCTTCATCTTTGGAGGTTCACTAGGTGGAGTTTTTCCACACTGCCTTTTGTGTGAGAGCCTTTCGGGGAGGGGGACAGGAGGATCCCCACATTGCAGTCCATCCTGTCGAGCTGCGAAAGACACAAGGCCTGTGGGCACACCATCCGCCGATTACAAGGAGGAGAAAATGTAGCTTATCCTTCTGATGTAAAGTTTTCTCTGTATAGTCCTGTAGAGCTACAGACGCACTTAGATTGACTTAGATGTGTAAAGATTTTTTTTGTTTTTGTTTTTCAAAGCAACCTGAAAGGCAGTATGGAGGGGGCCAGAGCTTCAGCTGCACTCAGTGGACTTCCTCGCGAGGATAGAAAGG
The DNA here is from genome assembly GCF_947247035.1 of Vipera ursinii. NCBI lineage: Eukaryota > Metazoa > Chordata > Lepidosauria > Squamata > Viperidae > Vipera > Vipera ursinii. The sequence goes on along the minus strand of NC_139519.1, from coordinate 5,857,866 downwards.
CAGAATCCCTTGGGCTTCCAGCCCTCGTTTTCTCCGAGTTCTTGAGCATGTGTACAAGGCTGTGTAGGACCCTGTAAATATCCACCGATCCAGGCTCACTTCATCTGTGTTGAAAGGTGACCCAGCCTGTCCCCTTCTGCCCAGATCATCTGCGCCGGCTGGCTGGCCTCAGCTTCCCGCCTGCAGATGGGTAGGGGCTGGTTGGTTGGGGTGTCGAAAGCAAAGCTGTTGGCACGAGGGCCGTAATATATATATATTATATTATATATATATATATATATATATTTCCGTCTGCTGTTACCTTTTTTCTCCCAGTTTTGGATTTTTCTATATATTTTTTTTTTAAATCAATTGGGCAGCTCCCTTTTTTCCACAAACCTTTGTGACTGTAGAGCTATTGTAGATGAACCGGTGTTCCTTTTCTATATTATTATTAAGAAAGAAGAAAGTATCCAACACAGTAATATTGGTACCTGTCATTTTTTCCCCCCCCCCACTTCTGTTTAAGAAAAAAAAAAGAAAAAAAAGAAAGAAAATAATAATGTATTTTTAGCAAAATAAACTTGGGTAATCTTCTAAAAGAAATTTTAAAAAAAAGAAAAACTCACTGTTAGTGACTTTGATGCCTTTTAAAAAAAAGAGCTTTTTTCATTTCATTCCATCTTTAAAAATTTTTATCTTTGTTGTAGAATATTAAAGACTATTTTAAGAAAGATGAAAATTCTCTTTAAAGAGATCTCTAGAATGTGTGACTAGAGCTCCAGATGCCTCTAAAGCCGCATGTACAAAATGAAGCCGCGTCTATTCCTGTCTGTTTATATTTGCTTTTCCTGTTTTGTAACTTCTTTGTACTTTGTTCTTGGTGACTTGTAAGCTTCAAAAGGGGAAGGGGTGCCTGGATGATAACCCTTTGTAATTCTCCATGTCATGATCTCCTGGGCCGGACGGCCTGCCTCTCTTCCTCTCCTTCTATGTAATATCACTTTTTCCCTCCCCCCTTTCTAGCAAGTACTTTCAAAAGAACTCTGTACATTTTAACATAAAAAAAAATAAATTATGTTGAGCCATTTTGGAGGTCTGGTTTTGCACATGGAATCTTTCTTCCTTTGGTGCGTTCGGTCTTAATAAGGGCTTCGGAGTTGCCTCTTACACATAAAATAGGTCTCTTGTTTTTCTATTAAGGTTTGCCATTTATTCACCAGGGGGAAAAAAATCAATCTGAATTATTCTGTCCCTCCCTTTTGTCTTAGTTTCCCTAATCTGCAGGAAAGTGAAGCTCACCTGACTTAGTTTGAAATCTGCTAAAGCTTAAAAGCACCTTTCTAATACACAGACTGATGAGTGCTGCCATCTTGAGTCAGGAGCATTGTCACTGGGTGAAGATGGCTTGCCTTTAGCAGAGGTGTTTTCATTTTCGGAAAATGTATTTTTTCCAGTTCAAAGTGCCTGTCATTTCCTGATTTCCTGAACCTCAGTTAGAGAAAAACGCAAGCTTCAAACATTGAGATCCAATGGCAGCTTGAAGCCTCTGGAGAGGATTGAACTATGAAATGCTGCTGGTTATTTGCAACTTCTGTCCTACGGCTTGCTCTCTTGTAAGCTATCACAGCTGACGACACCAAACATTTGGGATAAACATTTAGACGCACACATCTGGTATGTTCGTAAGTAAAACTGTAAAGGTTTTAGACTTCCTTTATTACAAACTAGACAACATGTGACTCACTACAGAGATATTTCCTTACCTAAACACAGAAGGCTTTTTCACCACAGGTGGTCAAAAAAGTGAAGTGGTGACTTCCTGCCGTCTTCCCCACTGACTTTGCTTGTGGGAAATTGGGGAGCATTGGAAATCACAGTCACACGACAATGCAGCAGCCACAACTTTGCAAATGCGACTGGTGTGCATAATGAAATAAAAGTAATAGATCCCGTATTTTGCACACATTCTTGAAGTTAGGGGATTGGAGGTGCCTTCAATATTTTTTGGCATTACAATGTGCCATTTAGGCTAATTGAAGGTTACCAACAAAAGAGAGTTTTAGTAGCATAAAGATAAAGGAAATGTTAAATAGTAAAAACTATTATGGGTTGAAAAATTCTCTTGAGATCAAAAGACCAGATAGAGGGGGTCAAGCTGTTCTCCAAAACACCTGAAGGGAGGACAAGAAATGATGGAAACTAATCAAGGAGAGAAGCAACCTGGAATTAAGTAGAAATTTCCTAACAGTGAGGACAATTAATCAGTGGGACGACTTGCCTTCAGAAGTTGTGGATGCTCCAACACTGGAAGTTTTTACGAAGAGATTGGGCAACCATTTGTCTGTACTGGTATAGGGTTTCCTGCTTGAGCAGGGGGTTGGACTAGAAGACCGCCAAGGTCCCTTCAAACTGTTATACCAGTGGCTAGTTGAAACCAGACTTAATAAATGCCACCTAATTTCAGGAGATGGCTCTGAAGGTGGACCACACAGGCATCTTGTTTGAAGGAAGAACTGAACAAGCTAAATAACAAAAAAGGATTTTTAGTCTTGAATTAGAGCAACCACATTGGCTCGGATTTGGGGGCTGCAGACTCACCTGCTCGGTGCCAATTGGGAAGGCTGGTTCATTACAGGAGATCTTTTCAATGTAGGCTTACATCTGCAACCTTCTGAGGCTCTAGATGTGCAGCAACTGTGATTGCAGTTTTCTGGTGTGAACCAAGTGATTTACTGGAGTCATAGTCATATCCTAAAAGTTGGCCCTCTAAATTGTGTAAGAAATGGCGAATGAAAGGGTATTAAGTGGCAGTGACAATGCACTAAGTCACTTAGACAGTTAGAGGCTAAGTGCCGACAGTTGAATTCACATACTGTTGAGCAACAAATCATATTTACCTTCAATGGGTTTGCTATGATAATTTGTAAAATTAAACCTATTGCTCATTAAAGAGTAAGCGCTAACCACAAAATTAGTTTTGGACAATTTGGTGTTTTGGAAAACAGCAGACTTTCACTTGGACTGAATCATAGGTTGCTCGCTTCAACCTGGTGTTCAGACTGAGTCCAGATTTGTGCCTTCTCTTGATTTAGCTCCTTTAAAAAAGGAGGATCTTTTTTAAAATCTGCCTCTTTTATTTATTCAGCAGAATTAGATGATATTTGCTTCTTTAAGGGCCCCTCTGGTTAAACTGCAGCTTTTCTCTGATTTAAATATTTTTGCGGAGGAAATGCTTACAAATTGAGAGGAAGGATAAATTTCTTACATTCATTTAGCAAAGTGGATACATGATTGCATCAAAATATTCTTAAATACCCCCCCCCAAAAAAGCTACACCTATGAACAATAACTAGAGGGATAACTTAGATGATTCCTAAAATGTTTTGTTCTGGGTACTGCATTTTAGCAAAGACAAAGTCATGTCCAAGCATGTCCAAAGGAGAAATGATCAAAAGAAGAACTGTGTCAAGCTTGGAGCAGGGAAGAGGTATGACAGCCATTTTCAAATATCTGCAGGCCTTTCAAGCCGGAGATGGGGCACAATTATTAAGGGTTGTCCCAAGAGACATGACAAGGAACAGTTGCAAAGAAGATTTTGCTGGGATGTCGGGAAAAGAAATCCTAGTGGTAAAAGCTTGTTTAGGAATGGAATACAGCAAATGCCTCAAGAGATGGTCAAGTTGTTATTTAACTTGTATGCCACCCAACTTTCCATGAGTAGCTCACAACAATATGGAAGCTCATCTGGGTAGTAGTAGATTTCTACACAGAACAGAGGGCTGGCCACCATTATATTCTGTGACTTGGCCTTGCCAATAAGCTGTCACTCCTTGATTTTTCCCCCCCATCAATGAATAATGAATTGTTTCCATTGGGTGCTTTTTCAAGAGGCATCTGAACAGTTGACAGGTAGTCCTTGACTTAACAACAGTTCGTTTAGTAACCGAAGTTAAACATCACTAAAAAAAAGTGACTTATGACCATTTTTCACACTTAACAACCATTGCAGCATCCTCATGGTCACATGACAGAGATTTTTTTAAAAAAATTCCATTTATATCCCGCCCTTCTTGCTTGGCAACCGGTTCATAAATTTTGGGCTCAATTATGCTCGTAAGTTGTCCGTATTTCTGTTTTCCTTGAGGAAGAAGTTTGGCTTCTGACTCAAGAAGCTTCATCAGTTCTGGCAGGATGGTGGCGGTGATGGAGGGATTAGTTCTGACAGGCTGGGGGAATCATGGAGGCCAACTAATTCCACCACTGTCCCCACCAGAACCCCGATGAAGCTTCTTGGGTGAGAAGCAAAATGTTTTCTTCCTCCTCAAGGAGTAAGCGGTCCAGTTGCCTTTTGAAAAAGCAGCTTTGAGGCAACCAGGACCTGGATGGCTGAGAATCTCCAGAGACGTTTTTTCCCCTTGGGGAGAAAGAAGCCCATCGGAAAAAATGGTTTGGACTGCAAAAAAAGGGAAATGCTGCAGCAATGTAGCTCCAGGAATATTTAATAATAGCAAATGCTGCCTTTGCACCACTATCGCCACCACTGCACGTTTCAACATCTGTCCAGGAGGTACCATCTTTTCTAAGGGAACAGAAATGTAAAATACAGGCGGTCCTCAACTTACAACACTCCACTTAGTGACCATTCAAAGTTACAACCGCACTGTAAAAAGTGACCTAGGACCATTTTTCACACTTAACGACCGTTGCAGCAACACCCCCCCCCCACGGTCATGTGATTAAAAAAAATTCAGACACTTGGCAACTGGTTCATATTTATGACGGTCGCAGTGTCGGGTGTCATGTGATCCCATTTGGCGACCTTCTGCCAAGCAAAGTCAATGGGGAAGCCAGATTCGCTTTAACAACCGGGTTACTGACTTCTCAAGTGCAACGAATCACTTAAGAACTGGGGCGAAAACACCTCACAAAGTGGGGCAAACTCACTTAACAGATGTATGGGTGAGAGGGTGCACGGAGGAAAATTATCTGCCAGCTTTCATAGAGAATTCCCCCTCCACACACAACCTTTATTAAAAACCTATTTAGAACTTATTTTTAGAGCCGCTTCCAAACGGATGGGCAGAAATAAATTTAATAAATCAAGAAACCCCTCGTCTTCAAAAAAAACCCCTCTATTTTTTGTAAGCGGGACCATGAAAACTCCGCCCGGCCTTTCCTGTTCTCCGTCACACCTCTTGGGGAGTTCCAATCCAGCAGGGCGAGTTGAGGGTTCTCGTCTCGAGTTACGAAACAAGGGGCGCGCGCGCACGCACGTCTGAATCGGCAGCCACCGGTGAAAATTTTATTTATTTTATTTTTATTTTAATTCCATTTATATCCCGCCCTTCTCCGAAGACTCAGGGCGGCTTACAAGCTTAGCAGTAGCCTTCATTCTATGTATATGCCTGTTTGTTAGGGCTTTCACACACACCCCAAGCGGCATTATTACAAAGTCAGCTTAATTGCCCCCAACAATCTGGGTCCTCATTTTACCTACCTCGGTAGGATGGAAGGCTGAGTCAACCTTGAGCCTGGAGGGACTCGAACCTGCACTAATTGCAGGCAGCTGGTGTTACTTAAGGAGGCATTAGCCCACTGCTCCACCAAGGCTCTTATATATTTTATTTTATTTTATTTTAATTCCATTTATATCCCGCCCTTCTCCGAAGACTCAGGGCGGCTTACAAGCTTAGCAGTAGCCTTCATTCTATGTATATGCCTGCTTATTAGGGCTTTCACACACCCCAAGCGGCATTATTACAAAGTCAGCTTAATTGCCCCCAACAATCTGGGTCCTCATTTTACCTACCTCGGTAGGATGGAAGGCTGAGTCAACCTTGAGCCTGGAGGGACTCGAACCTGCACTAATTGCAGGCAGCTGGTGTTACTTAAGGAGGCATTAGCCCACTGCTCCACCAAGGCTCTTATATATTTTATTTTATTTTATTTTAATTCCATTTATATCCCGCCCTTCTCCGAAGACTCAGGGCGGCTTACAAGCTTAGCAGTAGCCTTCATTCTATGTATATGCCTGCTTATTAGGGCTTTCACACACCCCAAGCGGCATTATTACAAAGTCAGCTTAATTGCCCCCAACAATCTGGGTCCTCATTTTACCTACCTCGGAAGGATGGAAGGCTGAGTCAACCTTGAGCCTGGTGGGACTCGAACCTGGACTAAAAGCACCCGATAAAACGGGGCAAACGCGCCCAGAATCAGCCGCCCAGAAGAACTGGGGAGGGATTCCGGGGCCCATTTTCCTCCGCCCAGCACGGCCTCCCAAAGGATGCCTCCTGGGTGTTCCCTGCAGGAATTTTAGCCGCGGACGTCCCGTTTCCCTTTTCCTGCAGCATTTCATTCTGCGCGACCAGGGGTAGGCAACCTCGGCTCTTTTATGACTCGTGGACTTCAACTCCCAGAATTCCTGAGTCAGCTATGCTGACTCAGGAATTCTGGGAGTTGAAGTCCACGAGTCATAAAAGAGCCGAGGTTGCCTACCCCTGTGCGCGACAATCCTTGCCCAGCTGCAGAGGAAGCGCGAGGGGGAAGCAGCGCCGCGCCTGCGGCATTTCTGCCTGGCTCTGCCACCTTTCCCTCGTCGTTCCCTGCTCCCGGCAGGTCTGGCAAGCGTAGTCCGGTACCTCTGCAGCCCCCCTGGGCGGGGAAGGCCAGTCTGCCGACGGCAGTCGTGTAAACCTTTGGATAATTCAGTCCGGCAGCTGCATTTTCTGTAAGCATGCTGAATCTCGCCCCCCCCACCCGCCACCCACTCCGTTTTCTTGCTTCCTCGTCTGTAATTCTTGGGTGGAAAGGGACAGAAAAATACATCTTCTTGTTTTGACTCTGTGTACATATTTATTTATTTATTTATTTATTTATTCATTCATTCATTCATTTATTTATTTATTTATTTATTTATTTATTTATTTATTTATTAGATTTATAATATATTCGCACCAGCCTGTTCCTAACTTTCATCCTAGTCTCTGTTTGCCCGCTTCATCCAGGTATTAAAATTGAAGGAAGGGGCTATATTTTGATCTGTGCGTGGGTGCCCGCAGAGAAGCAATTACAATAAATGGAAGGAAGGAAGGAAGGAAGGAAGGAAGGAAGGAAGGAAGGAAGGAAGGAAGGAAAGAAAAAAGAAAGAAAGAAAAAGAAAAAGAAAAAGAAAAAGAAAGAAAGGAAAAAAGAAAGAAAGGAAAAAAGAGAGAAAGAAAAAGAAAGAAAAAAAGGAAAAAAGAAAGAAGAAAGAAAGAAAGAGAAAAAGAAAAAGAAAGAGAGAAAGAAAAAGAAAGAAAAAAAGGAAAAAAAGAAAGAAGAAAGAAAGAAAGAAAGAGAAAAAGAAAGAAAGAAAGAAAGAAAGGAAAAAAAGAAAGAAAGAAAAAATGGGGAACCTGACCATGCCATCACCTCTGCTCCTTTTTACCTGACCTGCAGCACATAAATTTATTTATTTATTTATTTATTTATTTATTTATTTATTTATTTATTTATTTATTTATTTATTTATTTATTTATTTATTTATTTATTATGAGACTTGTATGCCTCCCTATCTCCCGAAGGACTCAGGGAGGCTAACAACAATAAAATACAATAAATACAAATATTAAAAAAGAACTAAATTATGTCGAAGTCCCACTAAAACCAATAAAAACATTTAAAACCATAATTAAAACCCCATTATCATCAGTCCAGGTCAGCCTGTTGGAAAAGATATGTCTTAAGGTCACGACGAAAGGACCAAAGGTCTGGGGCCATCCGAAGCTCAAGGGGGAGCTGATTCCACAGGGCAGGTGCCCCCACAGAGAAGGCCCTCCCCCTGGGGGTCGCCAGCCGACATTGTCTGGCCGACGGCACCCTGAGGAGGCCCTCTCTGTGTGAGCGCACAGGGCGGAGGGAAGTCGTTCCCGGCAGCAGATGGTCCTGCAAGTATCCCGGGCCTAAGCCATGTAGGGCTTTATAGGTAAGGACCAGCACCTTGAATCTCACCCGGAGGGCAACCGGCAACCAATGCAGCTCACGCAGGAGGGGTGTAATATGGGAGTATCGGGATGCTCCCATCACAACCCGCACGGCTGCATTCTGCACCAGCTGAAGCCACCGGGTGGTCTTCAAGGGCAGCCCCATGTAGAGAGCATTGCAGTAATCTACACGGGAGGTGACGAGCGCATGAGTGACCGTATGTAAAGCATCTCGGTCCAGATAGGGGCGCAACTGGCGCATCAGGCAAACCTGTGCAAATGCCCCCCTGGCCACGACTCTAACGTGGTCTTCTAAACTGAGTCGTGCATCCAGGAGGCCGCCTAAGTTGCGCGCCCTATCAACGGGAGGCAACACCTCTCCCCCATAACCAAAGATGGAAGACCTTGGACTACACGAGATGCCGATACGTAAAGCCACTCGGTCTTGGCTGGGTTGAGCTGGAGACTGTTCTTCCCAATCCAGATTCGTACCGCTTGCAGGCACCGGGACATCATGTCGAGGGCATCACTGGGTTGGAGCTTCGATCACATGCCATCTTCACTTTTTCTCCTCCTTACTCCAATTACCCCTGAATCCTTAATAGGAAATTAAGAGTTAGACTTACGACTCTGCCTCTGTTGTTCCCGTGGCATCAATTCTCTTCTCCCCACCCCACCCCACCCCAAAGTCCAACTTGCGTGTTATAAAAGAAGGATGAGGGACATCATTAATTGCGTTTGCTCTATATTGTGCTTTTACTTCAGGGACACATTTTTGTTATTAGCGTAATGCACATGCGAGTGTCAGGAGGACAATGTGCTTAAGAAACATCCAAATAAACCTAGGTGTGTATGTGGCTTTTCTATCTTCCCGCAGGGAATCTTCCTGTCTGAAGTCCTTTCCCAAATATTCAATACTCCCAATTAATTGATGAAATGTGGTTGCGAGGAAAACCCTTTGCTGTACAAGCCTAAGATCTTCGTTCAGGCCTTGCCTTTTCCATTCTTCTTCTTTTTAAAAATAATTCAAGTAGCAAGTGATTGGAAAAACCATGGCTTCCCTTAGCTTTGTCACATCCAAGTCTGGCTTCATACCACACATTGAACCCCAAACCACTTTAACAAACCACAACTGTGGTGTTCCCATAAAACGTTACGCCTTCTTCCCATAGGATGGCTTAATAGGCCAGTCTGATTTCATGCAACTTTCTAAGGCAATGGTTGACTTCTCATGTTATAGTGAGCCACAAACTACCCCTAGAACATAGAATAATAAGGTTGGAAGGGACCTTGGAAGTCTTCTAGTCCAACCCCCTCCTCAGGCAGGAGACCCTAGCTGATTCTGGACAAATGGCGATCCATTCTTCAGTGACAAAGCACCCATAACCTCTGGACACAAGCCATTCCACTGATGTCCTCAGTCACGACATTTCTCCTTAGTTCCAGGTTGGACCTCTCTTTAATGATCTCCCACCTGTTCCTCTTGGCCTGCCCTCGGGTGCTTTGAAGCTAAGGTGACACCCCTCTTCGCTGTGACAGCCTCTCAAGTAGCGGAAGACAGCCCTCATGACGTGCCTAGTCCTTCTCTTCATTAGACTAGAATGTTCCCTCAATTGTTTATCGTGTGTTTTTGCCTCCAGACTGTTTGTCACCTTTGTTGCTCTTCTCTACACTCTTTGTAGGGTCTCAACAACTTCTCTGGATCACGATGACCAGAATTGGATGGAGGATTCCAGGGTGCTCTCACCTCAATCTGTTTGAGGCTAGAATAATAATAATAATAATAATAATAATAATAATAATAATAATAATAATAATAATAATAATAATAATAATAATAATAATAATAATAATAATAATAATTATTATTATTATTATTATTATTATTATTATTATTATTATTATTATTATTATTTTATTTATATACCGCCCTTCTCCCGAAGGACTCAGGGCGGTGAACAGGGCACATGTATAAAATACAAAAAATACAAAAGTTAAAAGGAATTAAACATAATGCCCAAGGTATAAAACAATAAATACAAATATTAAGAACAATAAAAAAACCAACCCACCCCCCATCAGGCCAAGCCGGCTTGTTCAAATAAATGCGTTTTCAGATCGCGTCGGAAGGAGCGGAGGTCGGGCGCCATCCGGAGCTCAACCGGCAACCGATTCCATAGCTCCGGGGCGCCCACAGAGAAGGACCTCCCCCTGGGGGCCACCAATCGACATTCTCTGAGTAGGGTGTGGTGCCAGCTCAGACAAAATATACAACGCTGGGCTGGCTCTTTAGTTAGTTTTAAGGCAGTGTCCCACTTCTCCCTATCCTGTTGAACTACAGAACTATTCAAATATAGCTCCAAGATGGTACACAAGATGCTTACGAGCTAAAGAGAATTAGGATTTCCTATCATCCTGGTATTTCCTGAAGAAAGTTGCTTTTTGTTCATTGCTTTACAGGCAATCCTTGACTTACATCCACAACTGAGTCCAAAATGTCCATTGCTAAGCAAGAGAGCTGCTGAGTTTTGCCCTGCTGTATGACCTTTCTTGCCACGGTTATTTGAATGTACTTAAGTTAGTAATATGGTTGTTAAGGGAATCTGGCTTCCCCACTGGCTTTGCTTGTCAGAAAGCCACAAAAGGGGATCACATGACCCCAGGACACTGCGACCGTCATAAATATGAACCAATTGCCAAGCCTCCTAATTCTGATCACATGACCATGGGGATGCTGTCATGATCATTATAAAAGCAGTCATAAGTCACTTGTACTTTGCTACTGTACCTTTGAACAGTCCCTGTTGTAAGTTGAGGACTACCTGTGTTGACTTTGCTAGACAGTCTAGACCAGGGGTAGGCAACCTCGGCTCTTTTATGAAGTCCATGAGTCATAAAAGAGCCGAGGTTGCCTACCCCTGGTCTAGACTGTCCCTTTTTCAAAGTTTCAAGCAGTTCACAGCTCAATAGCAGGATTGGGTTGTTGCACTGCCTTTCATCCAATGCTCCAATGTCACGAAAGGGGCGGGGCTTGCATCTCATTAGCTTGACGCTGCTTTCGTCATTTACGGCCTGGGGCCAGCTTAGCAGAAGGACCGTCTTTTCCCAGTTACCTCAACCCAACCAACCAGAGCAGGGAGACAAAGTTACAATACCCTCTCCTAAGGAGCTCCATCTGGTGGGTCCAAGAAAAAGGGTCTTCTCCATGATGTCTTCCTCCCTGTGGAACATCGTCCCTGCAGAAATAAAACAGGCCCCCAACTCAGCACCCTCTGGAAAGGCTCTGCCACCAGTCCAGGGGACCCCAATACGGAGTCCATCAAGTGACTGATTTGATTGTTGTCACCTGAATGGGGATCTATTGGGATTTTATTGGGGTTTTATTTCTGTAAGCCATCTGGAGGCACCATGAGAGTTGGATGACCAGATACATTTTCTTAATAAATGAATAAAATTTACCATACTCTGGGCCTCTCTCGGATGTTGCTGGAGAAACTTACAATGCGGCATCAGATAAGTTTAAAGATGAATAATCAGCAGAGAAGAACCATTCTGATACGTACTGTATATCACCATTAGGAGGTAGCAAGATCTTATTCATCCTCAGAGGTTTCCCTCTAGAGCCATTATTTTATCTCATGCTTGGGAATACTTTCTTATAAAAGTCATACTCTTAATTTTAGTGGCTTTCTGCAACAAAAACATAAAACAGTAAAATCCAATAGAACATACTTAATTTTCCTCCTGCAGAGCCTAGAGAAAAGGAATGTTTAAGAATTTTTCTATGGTTCTTGCTGTGCACATTTAAAAATGATAAGCACATTTACTTCCCTGAAATGAAAATTGCCAGGATTGAAATCCCACATCAAATGCTCTTCAACAGACAGATTTCTAAACATTCAATAGCTGTATTAAAAATAATCCCTGATCCATTGAGTTAAATTTAAACTACTACTTGCAAAACCCATGTTTATTTTGCTAATTTTGCTAATTTTAAAATAATGGTTGAGTCGCCATGGATCCAGTTGGGATGATGACTGCCTAGATCTATTTCAATAGCATTCAAACATAATTTGAATTGACATTGTTTTACAGGCCACAAACCATTTCTTACATTTATACATTGCTTCTATTGTTTATTAGGTGTCTAAGGAGCTACACCAAATATTAATAGGATTGAAATGTTATTGAAGCATTAATGAAACTTGAATTATAAAATCCCAAACCCATTTGACCCCATGATTGGACAGATGATGCTATGCTGGTCACCAGAACTTGTGTCATTTGCACAAGTAAGTTGATTGTTAGAGCAACAAGCACATTATTGAATTGTTGATGCAGCTACAAAGCTGGGATTAAAGGCATTAACCCATTTTTATGGCTTTCGTGGAACAGCAGCCCGTGCCAAGTTCTCCTCCTCTACTCATTTCCCTTTCCACAACAACTTTAAGATTGCTTTCAGTTCAGAACAACTGTACAGTCTCAGTTCAACACTGTACAATGAAGCATAATCAAAATAGAATTACCTGGAATCAAGATGCAAATGAAAGCACTTCCTGGAAAGTATGCTGAAACGTGCATGAATTCCAGGTTTCTGTAAATGCTAGAGGCAGGAGTGGTGGATGGGACATATGTTGAGAGATTGACAATTTCTCCCCAACAGCTCAGACGCTGATTTTTCTTCCAGCTTTTTCTTTAGTTTTATCTGATTCAGTTCTCTTTTCAATCTGACCACCTCCAGATGTGCTGGACTACCACTCCCTAGGTGGCTGGCTGGCCATACACAGCTGGAGGCACCTGGTTAGGAGCAACTGTTTGGGAGGATTAACTAAGTCCATTCTTGGCATCTTTTCTGACTAAAACTGCAATGGCCATCTGTCCTGTGCCTTTGCTTAGAGAAGCAGTGTGTGTGTGTGTGTGTGTGTGATTAGTTGTGAGTCAGCAAAACAGAGATTAAATTTGTGTTTGCCAGTTTGGTCAGCCTAGCTGATTGTACAAACCCTTCTTCCATGTTGCACTACTTGTAAATGAAAGTTAAAACACAAAACATGGAACAATAGGATTGAAAGGGACCTTGGAGGTCTTCTAGTCCAGCCCCCTGTCCGGGACAATTTGCAAAAAAAAAAAGAGCCTTAAAGTGAACAGCTTCCTTTCCAGTTTACATGGCTCAAAGCATCCCAAGAAACAGCCAGTGGGTTTTCCAATTGGTGTACAAGAAACTAGTCCAGACCCTCGGAGCTGGGAGACCACGAGTTCTCGTCCTACCTTGGGGATGAAGCCAGCAATTTGTGGCCAATCCTTCTCTCTTAGCCTCAGGGATAAGAAACTAAAGGAAAGCACACACACTCACCCCAAAAAAGATTGCCTCAAAAACTGCAGGGACGTCTCCAGCCACTTATTAGAAGTCAGGCTGAAGTCAAAGACACAAAGACCAGCAAGTCAAGGATGATACAACATGGGGACACATCAAGAAAATTGTGGCTGTTCTTCTATGCATCATCAAGTCTCCTTACGCTATTCGTCTCAACAGGTCGTCCTCAACTTAAGACTATTTAGGAATTATAATGGCCTTGAAAAAAGGGACTTATGACTGTCCTCACCTTTATGACATAGCCACAGGATCAAAATTCTGGCACTTGGCACCCAGCCTGTATTTACGATGCTTGCAACATCCCAGGGTCACACAATTGCCATCTGCAATCTTCTGGCAGTGGCGTAGCGTGGGGGGTGCAGGGGGGGCCGGCCGCAACATCTGGGGGGGTGCGCTCGCACTGAGCTGCTCAGGGAGCCCCAAGGGCTGCACAGAGTCGGCTTGGCTCTGCTCTCGAGCTGCTCTTTCTTGCAAAGCGAAACGAGTCCGGCAGGTGAGATGGGCGGCCACATAAACTGAATAAAATAAATAGAAGCGCCCAACTCTCCGCCCAGGCTCAGGCCAACCGCAAGCGCCCCGCAGGCGCCCTGGCAGGTTTGGCCGAGCGAAGACGGACCCGCTGGCCGGCTGGCCTAGCTTCGTGCGCATGCATGGCTTTATTTAGCGGGGCTCACGTGCGAGCTTGAATGCAGCGGCTCTTGCAGGTCGGAGCCCCGCCCAGCCGCCCTCGAGAGGGACCCGGAAGCATCCCGCATGCGAGCGACTCTTCTTGGAAAGTCTACGCCGCTGCGGGGCGCGTCTTTTCAGCAGTGCCGTGACGTCACCGCCCGCCCACCCCTCTATTTCCGCTTCCGGTTGCCTTGCCCCGCCCCGGGTGCTGACAACCCACGCTACGCCACTGTCTTCTGGGAGTGGGGTGGGGGGTTTCCTGACAAGCAAAGCTAATGGGGGAATCCAGGTTCGCTTAATGACTGCGGCAAAAAGGTCACAACACCAGGTGTGACTCATCTAATGTCCACACCACTGACTGATGGAATTGTTGTCATAGGTTGAGGATGATCTCTTCCACTTTAATGCCCATCCTTCCTCCTCTTCCTCCTCGACACATCCTCGAACGCAGAGTTCCCCAAACGCTTCCGGCTTTGCGGATCGATAGGGGAGGGAGAGGGGATGGCTTTGAGTGAGCAGCAGGCAAGCGCACGTGCACACAAGTGGATCCGTGCCCTTGCCCACTGCTCAGGCAAGGGGGAATGCGCACGCTGCCTCCACAGCCCAGTTCGAACAGCTCACTGGCTGAAAGTGGGCCACAGCCCGGGGGTGTGTGTGTGTGGGGACCCCTGATCTAACACCTAGGGCACCTTTACGACCTATGGATTTTGACTCCCAGAATCCCTGAGCTAGCACAGTTCATAGATTTATTATCACTCTAGTTCTCAGGCTGGTGAGCCCGTATGATAACTAATCTGGGAATCCTGGGTCCTGCAGCCACCTCTAGGAGACAGCAGCCTCAGAGGGCCCACTTTAAGGCATCACCTGCTACCCACGAAGAAACAGCAGCAACGGAGTCTTCTGCTGTTTGCAAACCTTTATAAAAGTAAACTCTGTCGCAACTAGAATACAGAAAAACGGACTTGGAAGGGACCTTGGAGGTCTTCTAGTCCAGCCCCCTGCTCAAGCAGGAGAACCTATACCAGTGGTGGCGAACCTATGGCACACAAATGGGGCGGGGCGGGGCTAGTGCCTGTGTGATACTAGCCCTGCCCTGTTCTTGTGTAGTGCAGTGTCTTGTATCAGCACCTCGCAGCACGGTGGCCCATTTTTGTGCCCCTGGTTTTTGCACGCCAGAGGTGGCACTCAGAGGTGCCTCCCTTCCCCCCCCGAGGGCACCATAATAATAAATAATAATAATAAACCTTTATTGTCAAAGTACAACATGTGTACATTGATATTAGCTGAGCCTCCCCCTAATGCTGATGCGCCCCTGGCATCTGGCAATAAATAAGCGGGTTTTGGGTTGTGGTTTGGGCACTCGGTCTCTGAAAGGTTCGCCATCACTGCCCTAAACCATTTTAGAGAAGGGGCTGTCCAGTCTCTTCTTGAAAACCTCCAGTGATGAAACACCCACAACTTCTGGAGGCAAGCCGTTCCGCTGGTTAATTGTTCTAGAGCTGGGAAAGCAGAAAGTGGGAGAAGGACACTCGGAGTAGATTGACCTTGACATCCTTAAAAAGAGGTCAGTGGAGGCTTTGAACGTACATACATTCAGGATTCTGCAGCAATAAAGTAACATTTCTGGAATTCCTGTGGTGGTTTTTTGACATGGCCTACCTCAAAGGGCTGGCAAAGCAGGTTGAACGCCAAGGGGATTTTTATTTACATGTATATTAAGAGAATTACAAGAGAAAAAGGTTGGGAACCTCAGGAGTGATTACGGACAGTTTTCTTGGAGCTGGCTAGCTGATGCACAGCACCAGGACTGGGCTGAGATTTAAAGTATCAGGTTTCTTGCCATTTTTTTGTATAAAGACAATATAAATAACTCAATGCCTGGAGCTGGTTTAATGGTACACCTTATCAGTGATTTGGATAAAACCCAAATGTTTGAGTAATCGCCAAAGATATTCCAAAGATATCATCTTTGGCACCGGTGTACCTGCCTTCTCCTGTTCAGGTATCAAACTAGGGAGTATTATTAGAATAAAGATTATCTCAACCTATCTATTTAAGCTGTCATACAGTTATGACCGGGGGGGGACTTCAAACTTTGCCCTTTTATGACTTGTGGACTTCAACTCTCAGAGTTCCTCAGCCAGGCGCGTGTGCCTGGGTGAGGAATTCTGGGAGTGAAAAACAAGAAATAATTTTATAAGGTTCACACTTTATGTCTGTCTCTTGGCACACCACCTATGCATGCCAAGGCAAAAATTGGGTTTACATCTCCTTGTCACGTCTTATTCAATAAAGCTCCAGTGACATTAGAGAGGTGTTTTGTGGGGCTATGGAGGTTCCTATATTTCTGTGGGCACAGCATGCTGTGTCATTGCTGAGAAACCAAAAAATTTGCAGTAAATATTGGACAGATTGTATGATGCAACAAAGAGCCTGAATCTTAGAATCCAAGTCTCAAAGTGCAAAGCAATTGCATATGGCAGGAAAAGTGGAGTGAGTGATTGCAAGTTATACATCAGTGGCAAGAAACAAAACAAATAAATGCATTTCCACATCCTGGCAGATTGTACATTATACTAAAGATGGAGAAATTTCAAGACGTGTAAACGTTAGAGAGCAGCGGGTAGCGTGTGTTCTGCTGCAAGGCATGAAAGCTTGTCAAAACATGCAAGGAGGACTGTGGATAAGAACCCTTCCTTATGTGACAGGGAGAGATGACTATTTTAGGAGAAATATCAAAGTCATCCGAACGTGCTGAGAAAAGGTACTTAAGAAGTGTGTGTATTAAGATAGAATCAAGATCACGTGAAGTATTAATACCACTTTACAATGCCTTAGTAAGGCCACACTTGGAATGCTGCATCCAGTTTTGGTCACCATGATGTAAAAAAGATGTTGAAACTCTAGAAAGAGTACAGAGAAAAGCAACAAAGATGATCAGGGGACTGGAGGCTGAAACATATAAGGAACAGTTGCCGCAATTGGGTACATGTAGTTTAATGAAGAGAAGGACGAGGTGTGACATGATAGCAGTCTTCCAATATCTCAGGGGCTGCCACAAACAAGAGGGAGTCAAGCTATACTCCAAAGCGCCCAAAGGCAGGACAAGAAGCAACGGATGGAAACTAATCAAGGACAGAAGCAATCTAGAACTAAGGAGAAATTTCCTGACAGTTGCAACAATTAACCAGTGGAACAACCTGCCTCCAGAAGCTGTGAATGCTCCAACATGGAAATTTTTAAGAAGAGACTGGACAGCCATTTGTCTGAAATGGTATAAGGTTTCCTTCCTGAGCAGGGGGTTGGACTCGATGACCTCCAAGGTCCCTTCCAACTTTTATTTATTTATTTATTTTATTATTATTATTATTATTATTATTATTATTATTATTATTATTATTATTATTATTATTATTATTATTATTATTATTATTCAGAATCAGAAGCAAGAACAAGAAAGGTGTGGAAAAGAAGAGAAACTGGTTGGATGGAGTAGGTGAGATTTGGAAAGAGAAAGGAGCAAGAAGTTTGAGGAGCAAAGGCATTGTTTGAAGTGGGTGCAGCCCAGTTGGGGGCAAGGATGTCTGGAAGGATACAAAAGTAGAGAGTAGGAAAATGAGTTGTTGTTCAGTTTTAGCTCTGCTTTTTTTCCTGTCTCAAGTGAGCCTTTCCTTTCACTCATGTTCTTTGACTGTCCCAAAGGTGTTTTTGCAAAAGGCAATGGAATTTCCTTGATTTTTCTTGAAGATGTTTCTCTTCTCATTCAAGAAGCTCCTTCGGTTCTAAATAGGGATGCGGTGTGGCTCAGTGGGTTAGGATGCTGAGCTTGTCGATCAGAAGATCGGCAGTTTGGCGGGTCGAATCCCGAGTGCCGCATAACAGAGTGAGCGCCTGTTACTCGTCCCAGCTTCTGCCAACCTATCAGTTCGAAAGCACGTAAAAATGCAAGTAGGAAAACAGGGACCACTCTGGTGGGAAGGTAACAGCATTCCGTGCGCCTTTGGCGTCTAGTCATGCCGGCCACATGACCACGGAGACGTCCTTGGACAAGCGCTGGCTCTTCGGCTTTGAAACGGAGATGAGCACCGGCCCTAGAGTTGGAAACGACTAGCACGCATGTGCAGGGGGAACCTTTACCTTTACCTTACCTCGGTTCTAAATAGCTGGCAGGCAGTTGACGTCTTCATTCTGTCCCTTGCTGTGCTCTGCCTGTTGTGGCAGAATTCAGTAGGAGTAGCGTGATGCGCAGGCACTGAGGAAACCCAGTTTGGGGTAGTGCATATCAGGTTAGAAACGAGGAGAGTTCTAGTCCTGCCACAAAGCCAGCTGGGTGACCTTCAGCCAGTCCCACTCGCTCAGTCCTAAGAAGGAGGCAATGGGAGACCGCTTCCGAAATCTTGCCAGGAAAACTGCAGTTGCCTGGAGTCAGGATTGACTCAAAGACTTAAAAAAAAAATACAGTCACAATTAAGCCCAACATTTCTACTGCTGAGACATTTGTTTAGTGAGTTTTGCCCCATTTTAGGAACTTTCCTGCCACAGCTGTTAAGTAAATCACTTGCAGTTGTTAAAGTTAGTAACACTGCTGTTAAGTGGATCCCGCTTTCTCCTTGACTTTGCTCGTCAGAAAGTCGCAAAAGGTGGTCACATGACCCTGGGGCACCGCAACCGTCACAAATATCAATTAGCTTGCCAAGTGGCTGAATTTTGATCACCTGACCACGGGGATGCTGCAACGGTCGTCAAGTGTGAAAAGTGGTCCCTTTTTTTCCAGTGCTGTTGTAACTTCAGCCGCTAGACAAGTGGTTGTAAGTTGAGGACTTACAAGTATTTGAAGAGCATTATTTCGTTCCCCCATTGTGCTTCCTAGAGAGAAGTTTTGCCTTGTTGGGCATTAGACTCTTCAACTGAAGAAGGCAAGGAGAGAGACGGTTGGTTCTTCTCCGCCGAGCTGGATTACTCCCATCTGAAAGAAAAATGGGGGGGGGGGGAAAGAACAAACCACTTTCTCAAAAAACAAAACCAATTCTTAAAGTGAGCAAACAGGAGGAGCCAGACTGGTTTACTTCCTTGGGTGGGGCAAGATTTGGGAATGATCAGCTATAGCTTCAGGGGCTGGTGCAGGAGGAACAAGTCTCAATATGCAGACGTTGACTTCCAAGCTGGGCACGGAAGTCAGGGTAAAGATCAACCTGGCTGTGTCTTTTTTTCCAATATAATTGCCAAGTGTTCCGCAACTGTTTTCATGAAGAAATCAGTTCTATCCTTTCCTCCTAGCTAGCAATTCTCATTCAATTTGGTGAAGAAGAATCAGATTTCCTCTTTTTTTGGAAAACAAAAAGAGATTTTGCTGAAATTGTCTTGGGTGCACTCTGGGACTCTTGCACAAGTTTAGGTTGAGGAAGCCTTGTGTGTATCTGAGGATCTTGATCAGGGCTGGGCAACTATGCCTCTTTTAGACCTGTGGACTTCAACTCCCAGAATTCCTGAGCCAGCCATGCTGGCTCAGGAATTCTGGGAGTTGAAGTCCACAGGTCTAAAGGGGCCATAGTTGCCCAGCCCTGATTTTGACTCTCAGGGCTGGGCAACTATGGCCCCTTTAGACCTGTGGACTTCAACTCC
Organism: Vipera ursinii; assembly: GCF_947247035.1. Lineage (NCBI taxonomy): Eukaryota > Metazoa > Chordata > Lepidosauria > Squamata > Viperidae > Vipera > Vipera ursinii. The sequence goes on along the minus strand of NC_139519.1, from coordinate 5,838,257 downwards.
CAGAATTCCTGACCCAGCATGGCTGGCTTTGATGGCCACAGCCACTTTGGCTTCCCAGATTCTCAATTATTCCCAGGAACCTTTGCAAAAGGATACGATGATTCTCATGATAAGGACCAACCCACCATCTGTACCATTGTCAGAGAAATTCTTTTTTCTCCTCTGATGAAATTCCCAGCCATATTTCTCTGCCTCCAACGTTGGGAGTCAGGCAGCACCTAAATCATTTTTATATAGACAACAATGTGAAAGCACAGCTGCCGTTTCTTTAGCTGGTGTTGGCTTTCATAAACATTGATTCTTCACAAGAATCTAGGGTGCTGCAATATGTCAGCAGAGTATATTTATGGATCCAAGCGGTGGTGCTTTTTTGTAATTGGCAGGTGGAAAATTTGTCATTATGCAAATTTTCTAAGTGCATGCAAGGCTTTTTGCTATGGCACCCAGAATGTTGATAATCACCGAGGTGGGTCAGTGTATGTTGGAAACTGATCAAAGAGGGAAGCAACCTGGAATTAAGGAGAAATGTCCTGACAGTGAGGACAATCAACCAGTGGAACAGTTTGCCACCAGAAATCGTGGGCTCTCCATCAGTGGAGATTTTATTCACCTGTCTGAGATAGTATAGGTCAGGGGTCAGGAACCTGAAACAGTGAAAGAGCCACTCGGAACCGGTTCCCTCACAAAAGGAAAAACTGGGAGCCGCAAAAAATGTGTGCGCATGCGCGTACATGCGCGCATGCGCAGAACAGGGTTTGACTGAAGAGTGGAGCCAAGGCGAGATATGCACCTACCCTGCATATTTGAATTGATTGGTTAAACTTTTTTAGTAGAACTTTTTTTTTTTTTGGACTGCACATGGCAGAGGACAGGGAGTCGCAGGAAACGGCTGAAAGAGCCGCATGTGGCTCCGGAGCCGCGGGTTGCAGACCTGTGATATAGGTTCTCCTGCTTGAGCAGGGGGTTGGACTAGATGACCTCCAAGGTCCCTTCCAGCTCTATTGTCTTCAATTCCTTGCTTTCTATTCTACTGTCTCCTGGTATCATATTAATTATCCACACTTGTCTTCTTTCAGCCACAGTTATATCTGGCGTGATGCACCCAGATTTTTTTTTTAGTTCGTATTTAATAATCCCACAGTATTTTAACCTGCTCATTTTTCAACTACTTTTTCAACTGCATGCCCCACATCAATTTTTCTTTAATGGCACATCATTTTTATAGATGCTCCAGGGAATGATTTTGCCGGCTGTGTTATGTCCTTGTTTACAAAAATCATTTTGTGTGATCTGAATATGAGCTGAATACATGATTCTTCTGTTTCTGTGCACAATCTGAATTTGTGTAAAATGTGATTTTTCAGCTCTGGCCTTGATTGCATTAGTTTGAATAGCTTGCTCTTGCATAGCCCCTCTTCAAGTTTTTAGGGTTTTTTTTATATTCTACTTTTAGCCATTGCCAGGTTTTATCCTTATCCTTATCCTCCCCAATCTTTTGTCGAAATTGACCTTGTAATGCTTTCCTTTGCCAGTACTCTATTATCTTTCAATATTCATACTTTTTTCCCCTCAGTAAGCTCCAGTTTTTTAAACTTGCATCAATATTGTTCTTGGCTGTCTTTGACATAACCAGCCAATGAACAATTTTCTTCTTTGAGTTTGTTAGACTTCAAATAAAATTGTACTTTTATTTCTTCAGGGCAGGTAGAGTCTATCAATACCATTACAGAGATGTAATGCATAGTATTGATTTTCTTTTTTCTTCAGGCTAAACGTCCAGTGCAGCTTGAGTCCAGTTAATAATTCCAGCATGCTTGATGGCGGTTCCACCATTTATTTATTTATTTATTTTATTACATTTATATACCGCCCTTTCCCGAAGGACTCAGGGCGGTTTACAGGGTGATTAAAAAACAAAGATACAAAAGTTAAAAACAAATTAAAAAATATATATTTGTCCCTGCATAAATAAAACCCCAGTTAAAATTAAGAATAATTCTCAGCCTGGGCCGGAGAGCTCGAAGAGCCAGGTCTTCAGGTCCCAGCGGAATGAACGGAGGTCGGGGGCAGTCCTCAGCTCCACTGGCAGCTGGTTCCAAAGGGCAGGCGCCCCCACTGAGAAGGCCCTTGTCGAGCCCCTCGGGCATGACATACTCACCGGGAGAGGGATCCAGCCGCAGCCCGCAGCCGCGCCCAACAGCTGCTCAGCGGCCGACAAAGACCCCGGGCGTCCACGCCGAGGCCACGCCTTCCCGAACAGCTGCTCAGCGGCCGACAAAGACCCCAGGCGTCCACGCCGAGGCCGCGCCTTCCCGAACAGCTGCTCAGCGGCCGACAAAGACCCCGGGCGTCCACGCCGAGGCCGCGCCTTCCCGAACAGCTGCTCAGTGGCTGACAAAGACCCCGGGCATCCACGCCGAGGCCGCGCCTGCCCGAACGGCTGTTTGGCGGCCGGAAACAAGCCTCGCTGAACACGGGGAAGCCGCGCCAGCCCTAGCAGCTGTGTGGCGGCCTGAAACGGGTCCCGGCAGGCAAGGGGAAGCCATGCAAGCTCAATCAGCTGTGCGGCGGCCTGCAGCGGGTCCCGTCAGTCACGCAAGAGCCGTGCCGGCCCGGACAGTGGGGCAGCAACAGCGAGGGGCGGACCCCGACCATCGTGCAAGAGTTACGCGGTCGGAGACAAGACCTACGGATGTTTCAGCCGGTTGCATACCGGCGGAGCTGCAGGGCGCCCTACAGCTACAATCGGACGATGGGGCTTGCCAAGGGGCTGCGGGTGTGACCCGGAATACCGAGTTGGTGGAGGGGAGCACAATAGGGACTTCAGGGTACGGGAGAGGGGGATACTGGACTTACACCTTCCTTCACGCTGTATGGATCTCGGCGTCGGGGGAAGAAGCAGGGCGTGGGGCGACAGGATAGGGGGGTGGGGTTTTACGCAGTTCAGGCGGATGCTGGTCTGTGTGGGGGAGGGGAGGGCTAACGGGTGGGACTGTTAATCAATCATTAGCAACGTTTAAAAGAAGCGTTGGGACGAGTGGTTCCCAACGCTGACTTTGCAATTGCTTGGAGATCCTGCTAGTAAAGGTACTCTCGCAGTCATCCGTACTACGTCGTGTTTTTTCTGCTTGCTTGCGTTTCCCGGCGTAGACGAGGATTTGACAGCCCTATCCCTGGGTGTCGTCCGCTGGCAATCTCTTACCGGTGGCACCCTGAGAAGGCCCTCCCTGTGGGAGCGCACAGGACGAAGGGAAGTTGATGCCGGCAGCAGGTGTTCCCTCAAATATCCCGGACCCACGCCACTTAGGGCTTTATAGGTCATCACCAGCACCTTGAATCTCACCCGGAGGGCAACCGGGAGCCAATGCAGCTCATGGAGTAGAGGTGTTACATGGGAATATCGGGAAACCCCCATCACAACTCGTGCGGCCGCATTCTGCATTCAATTTTCTCTTTAACAATTTTCTCACTCTTTGGGAGTTTTCTTTACTAATTGCATTTTTAACTTGTTCGTGCTTGATGTCATCAAATTGTAAAATGCGTAGATACTTGTAGGCTTCATCCTGATGTCCGTTTGGCATTTTAGCTCTGTGACAGTTCCTGATTTTACCCCAATTTATTGCTAGCACATTTCTTTACGCCAAATTCCATTGCTGTATCTGTGTTAAAAAAATTCCTACAGTATTTAGTCAATGACTGGATTTCGGTTCCTGATTTTCCATGAAGCTTCAGATCATCCATATTATAAAGCAAAGGTGAGATTTTATTAATGAAGTAGCCAATAAGAATCATATGAACCCCAAATATCTATTTTCCTGATAAAGTAAGCCATTGCTGAGCTATGCCGGGGAATATGAGTGTGTCTGGTACAATATATGCCAATGAAATTGTTATGTAGCGGGTTCTTCGCGCAGGAAAGAAGACGAGGCGAGTGAGTTCAGCAAAGCTCATGGTTTATTGCTTGCAGGATCTGAACTGAGAACAGGGCTGCAGCTTGCAGCAATTTATAGCCTGGCCCCTAGGCGGCAGCCAATAGGTTTAAAGCAACCATTGCCACCTAGGGGCAGCCAATAGCAGCACTAGAGACCTGGAGTCTGGGTTGCTGGAGAGCCATTAGCTGCTCCAGCTTACCACGTGGTATTACAGCTGAGCCCAATACATAACACCCCTCCCCTCTTAGATCAGACAAACATCATAGCAATAATTAGCAAACAATACAAGTTTACAAGACTTAACATCACAGCCACCTTAAACAAAACACAATACAAGTTACAAGGGTTAACATCATAGTATCTGAATGAATAGGCTTTCAGCACACTAGACAGTTAACATCATAGCTCCAGTATTTTTTAGTACAGTGACAAGTTACAGTACAGACAACATTATAGTTCCTTTATTTTACAACGTAGTCAGCTGGCAGAATGATTATGCTGGTGTCTTTTTTTAGGTTAAGTAGTGCTGTCTGTTCCTCTTTGGGTAAGTTGCTTTTGGGAGGTTTGCTGGTGCAGAGGATGTTGGTAACTTCGAGTCTGATTTTCTTGGCATCGTCAGGGTTAATTTTGTTCAGGCTGGATTCGACTCCGCATATAATGGTTTCCGTGGGGATGTGTTTGGGAGCGACTGCAAAATTAAATCCTTTAGACAGGACGTTGGTAATCATTCTGCCAGCAGACAAAGGCAATGCCACGGTGGTAATGAACTCATCTGACTACCATACCAAATTATCCAACCTACTCCGAGACTCCACATACAAACTCCTCAAGACAGATCCCACCACCTACCTGGAAAAAAACCACAAAATCCAAAATAAAAGCCACCCCCATCAGTGAAGAGATCCAGCAAACAATCATTCCCAGAGAAAAATCATCCAGATGTCCCAAGCTCTATGGTCTCCCCAAGATACACAAAGAAGGAACCCCACTCAGACCCATAGTCAGCTCCATAGGCTCACCTCTACAAAATCTAGCCAAATTCCTTGCCAGACAACTACAGCCTTATGCAAATTCCATCACCTCACACGTACAAAACTCATTCCAATTCATAGAGATCATAAGTAAAGTAAACTTACATCCCTGTGACCTACTTGTGAGCTTCAATGTCATATCCCTCTTCACCCAAGTGCCAATCAAAGAAGACTTGACAGCTATCCTAAATAAATACAACCCCCCTAAACACATCCTAGATCTGACCAACCACTGCCTATCAAACACATACTTCATCTACAATGGACAAAGATACAAACAAATGGAAGGAGCATCCATGGGATCACCCCTTTCACCTGTCATCGCAAACCTCTACATGGAACACTTTGAAACCCTCGCTCTAGAAAAATCCAACCACAAGCCCAAACTCTGGCTCAGATACGTAGATGACACCTTTGTAATCTGGCCACACGGCAAAGAAAAACTGGATGACTTCCTCACACACCTCAACAGCCTACACCCCAAAATACAATTCACCATGGAAACAGAAGCTAACAATCAACTTCCCTTCCTTGATGTCTTAGTCTACAAGAAATCCAACGGCTCCCTAGGACACACTATCTACCATAAAAAAACACACACAAACCGCTACCTGAACGCACTCTCACACCACCACCCAGCACAGATCACTCATCTCCAGAACAAAACACCTAGCTGACGAACAACACCTAAAAACCGAACTACACACTCTCACTAACGTACTAACAGCCAACGGATTCCAAAGAAACATGATTACCAACTTAATCCAAAGAGAGACACCCACAAAAATCCAAGACAGAGAACAAGAAAATGGCAAAGCCCCCCTCCCATACTTAAAAGGGATCACAGACAGAATCAGCAAGATCCTCCACAAACACAACTTCAAAACAGGATTCTGCACAGACAGAAAAATATCCACCATCCTAAGAAACCCCAAAGACATAATTGGGTTAGAAAACCAAAGACTATATGAAATCCCATGCACCACCTGCCCCACCACATACATCAGACAGACCAACAGAAGAATAAGTGCACGCATTGAAGAGCACAGGAACTCACTCAGAAAGGGAGAACAAACTTCATCCCTGTTCCAACACTTTAAAGCCACTGGACACGAAATTGATTTTTAAAAAAAACCAGAACTATCGCCAACATTGAACATTTTAACAACAGAATAATCAGAGAAGCCATCGAGATAGAAAAACGCCCCCACAGCATGAACAAACGAGATGATACCTCTCACCTACCAGCCATTTGGAAACCCGCCTTGATTGACAGACGAGTCCCAACCACCAAGAATGATACCAGACCCAAACTCATGATAACATCACATGACATCACCACCACACAACCATTCAAAAAGCAAATCCGAACCCACAATGATAACGACACACAACCACAAAACAGAAACCTAACTACAGCTGCAACATTAGCCACTTTAAACCCCTCCAAACCACACAATAAGCAAACTGACACCCACTATAAAAACATGGCACCACCACAAACACGGAGCCGAACAAAAGCAGCACAACTCACCAGTTCAGGTCTAAGACTGGCAGCTGAGACCAGCCCATCCACTCAAAACACACTCCCACCCAATCAGAACACAGCTAAGCCCCCACCCAATCAGAGCACACCTCCACCCCATCAGAACACAGCCAAGCCTCCACCCACAGAACACACCCCCTCTGGCAGTTTAAAAAAGAAGAAAAAACAGCCACCATCACACACTTCTCCTAGAAGAACGAAGCTGAAGTCACCAGCCTGAGGATGACGGATGAGATTTTGTCGAAACATTGCCCTGATACCTCCAATTCTACGTGGGAAAAACCCAAATGACCAAAGATCTACATACAAACACCCACGAAAACCTCAGAAAACATATATACGTGTGTATACACACACACACATATGCAATTATTCTAAAAATTCGAGTCCCAGGTATATTCATTTAAAAAGACTGCTAAAATACTGCTAAAACGCTCATCTCTGGGATGAAAAAACTTTATTCAATACTAAGCTCTCGTCAACAAGTGCTGGCGTTATCAAAGCATGAGTTAGCATCTGGAAACACTCGTCCTTATAGCCCTTTGGATGTTAACAATTTGAGCATGTCGGAGGACTGTTGCAGGACGGACGTGTCCGGCGAGGAGGGCAGGCAGGGGTGGGTGGGAGGCAGTGTGGCAAAATTGAAGTGGGTGTTGGCCAGTGCAGCCGAATCAGGATTAATACAGCCAATTACGGGAGGGCGGGTGGCGGATGGTCCTACGATACGCTCAGTGGCCAAATTGAGCAATAGTAGATTGCTCTGTCCCATATTTGGATAGACCAGGTTGCACTGTTAGACCAGTTTTTATTTTTATATATGGGTTGGTTTCCAAACGTTTTCTTACCAGGCTTGGTAAGATCTTCAGCGGAGTTCAGGGGATGCCAGTGTCGGTGTTCTGTTTATAAAGGCTTATAAGTCCTTATAACCAACACACAAGCTCAGGGAACGAATCTTCACCCTCACGTCTAGGTGTGTGTGTGTGTGTCTCTGTGTGTGTGTGTGTGTATATGTATATATATCTCAGAACTATCAGTTCTGATAGAGCATGATAGAAATATTCAGTTGAATATTTTGAATATTGCTTTTCGTTGACAATATTGCTTTTCATTGACAATACTCTGGGTTTACCTTTCCCAGTGCCGAGCAAACACAAGCAGATAATGCAGAAACAGAAAGAAATTAGAATATTCTATGGGGAGACGGAGCAGGTTCTGTGCCCTAGAAGTCAAGTGAGCTTCCAATGTCAAGTGGAGGTCAAATGTGCCTCCAATATTACTTCAATTCTTTAAAAAAAAAAACAGAATCACTTAGATCAGCAACTTAGCGGACTTCTGCATTCTTATGAAAAAGATGGCAAGGAAGAATAGGGTTTCATTTTGGGGTTTATTCTTTAAAGAAATATATTGTAGATTAATTTTTTTGCTACTAAGTGGTTTCTCACTAGCGAATCAATTTTTGGCAGCCCAAAACAACCTCCAGTGATGCATATCTATTGATTCAACACGCTGAAAATGTTTACAACATTTGTCACTAGCCTGATTTTGACTGGTACAATTGCTGAGCTGGCTCCCAAGCAAGGATTTGAATCACAGCTCTAAATGCCCTTTGCTCTGATACCTCCACCTCTCCCCAACCCCCAACCCCCCCCCAATGATTTCCCTTTCCTCCTTGCCTGTAATGGGGCATCTGGATCCTGCACAATCCACCACTGAGAAGGTTGGAGAGACAAAGACAGTTGCTCTTTATTGTCCTACTCACCGCCCTGAGTCCTTCGGGAGAAGGGCGGTATAAAAATTAAATTATTATTATTATTATTATTATTATTATTATTATTATTATTATTATTATTATTATTATTATTATTATTATTATTATTATTATTTGTTTTTCAGTTCTGTCTTTTACTCTGAAGTAGAACTGAGTATGAATGTGAAGCTTTCTAATATTATCTTCTGCAAACAGATGTCTTGCACTGCCATGACATTTGAAGAATGAAGGTTGTGAAGAGTGAACATTCATAGTGAGGCATAGAAATGATATTGCATTCATCACACCCATGACTTTCCCCTTCCACGTTGCTGTTATATGTACATGTGTTAATAACAGAAAAGAGCTGAAAGGGACCTTGGAGGTCTTCTAGCCCAACCCCCTGCTCACGCAAGGAATCCTATACCATTTCAGACCAATGACTGTCCTATCTTTTCTTAAAAACCTCCAGTTGATGGAGCATCCACAACTTCTGGAGGAAAGCTGTTCCACTGATTGTTTTTTCACTGTCAGGGAATTTCTCCTTAGTTCTAGGTTGGATTTCTCCTTGCTAAGTTTCCATCCATCACTTCTTGTCCTGCCTTCAGGTGCTTTGGAGAACAGCTTGACCCCTTCTTCTTTGAGGCAGCCCCTCAGATATTGGAAGACTGCTGTCATGTCACCCCTCGTCCTTCTCTTCATTATACTAGACCAGGGGTCTTCAAACTTGGCTCTTTTATGACTTGTGGACTTCAACTCCCAGAATTCCTCAGCCAGGTATGCTGGCTGTGGAATTCTGGGAGTTGAAGTCCCCAAGTCATAAAAGGGCCAAGTTTGAAGACCCCTGGACTAGACATACCTAGTTCCTGCAACCGTTATTCATATAGCTACTGCTAAGCTTGTAAGCCGCCCTGAGTCTTCGGAGAAGGGCGGGATATACATGGAATTAAAATAAAATAAATAAATAAATATGTTTTAATCTCTAATCCCCTAGTCATTTTTATTGCTCTTCTCTGTACTCTTTCTAGAGTCTCATGCCCCCCCACCCCCCAAAAGAACAAACTTAGCAGGATAATAATCACTCATGACTGTCCAAACGTTCCTCAAGACCTGGTTGTGCATCAGGCCTGGGCATCCCCAGAAACTGGTAAACTAGAGAGGAGAGTCCATCATTATTGCATCCCTTTGCCCATTATTTATTTCTTAGATGAGTTTTAAATGTTTTTAATAATAATAATAATAATAGTGGAAGAGAAAGAACTGGAGAAGTTAACAAAATACAAAGACCTGGAAAGACTGCATATAGAAATAAAACGACTGTGGCAAAAGAAAGCAAAGGCTACTCCAAGAGTAGTCAGTGTCTTGAGTGCAATCCCTAAAGAACTGGAGCACCCCTTGAACGCCATCGGCACTGACAAAATCGGTCAATTGCAAAAGGCAGCTTTACTTAGTACAGCTTCCATCCTGCAACGAAACCTTTAACACCATTCCAGCATCAACATCTGCCTATCCCAGGTCCTTGGGAAGGACTCGCTAGGTGGATAAAAATGCCCAACCCAGCCTAAACATCTGGTTGAATGTGCAACAAATCAGTTGTGTCTTTTGTTTATAACTTTATTGTATGCTGCCTAGAGTTGCTTGCTTTGCGAGCTGGGCAGCTATATAAGTTTGAAAACTCCACAAAAATAAATCCATCGTGTATTTATTTTGACTCACACGGTTAGCATTACCTAGTCGGATCATGAAACATCTGCAAGCAGAAACCAAGCCCTGAGAGTATCAACTCAACTCTTTGGTTCAACCTTGAACTAAATATTACATATTGTATATTGCTACTCTTCCATTGAAATTGGGTGATAGCACCAATTTCTGCTTCACTTTGCAGATACACTGATGTGCTCCCGTAGAAAAGCACCACACGGTTGCATTTCTGAATACAGCCAAATAAATGCACCAAACCTGCCTCTTTGCAAGGCTTCATCAACACAAGGGCTGATAGTGGGGAAAACAGCATGTCTGGTTTGGGAATTTAAAGAATTTCTCCTTAGTTTTTTTTGGAGCTGTCCAGGGACTGACCGGTAACTCTGCCTGGTTTATAGCATAAACCTAACATGATTTGGCTTTCTTTTTCCCTGTCCATTTTGAATCGGGGTGGGGGGTGGGTTTGCTTCCTCAGTGACTCCAACTTAACTGTAGTGTCAACAAACCATGGGTAAAGCTGAGGGTGGACAACCTTTGGGAGATTATCCGTAAGATGGGAAGGTGGAACCGTGGTTGGGTGAGGCTCTTGTTGAGTTACAGTATACCCTAATAATATCCATTCGCTCCTCCCTTCAAAGTTGTAACTATTTGCTATCTATTTTTCTTAGTCATCCTGGGGGTTCTCCTCCCGCCCCCCCGGCAAACTCACAAAACTCTAGGACCAACATAATGGCCAGGACCTACAAGTTCCCCACCCATTGAAAACAACCTCCAGCTCAACACGACTCTGATTTCTGTGTTACTCTGGCTATTATCCCTGGACTGTGCTGGCTGCGGCTTTCCAAAGGATCAAGCAGGGATTATTTTGGTTCAAGGTTTCGTTTAAGCCTGTTGAGTGTCTGCATAGGCAACCCCAAGTTTCACCCCTAAGTTACAGCCATTCCGCCTATTCTTAAAACGATGGTCTTCTGGTCTCCGCCATAGAACCCAGGACGACCAGAAGGAACGGAAACTTCTGGAAGAACTTCCTCATGGAGTTCCCCAATCCAAGATTGCTAACATTCCTGGCAGCTCTTTGGGACCCCCCCACCCCAAATCCTGATCTAGGATCCTCTGACCTCTTATGAAACACGCTGGCTCTGAAGTTGTCCTTCACAGCAGCACTTGATAAGGATGACAACTTGGTCCGTGGGTTTTGTTTCCACCAACTGCGTTCCTTCCTACTTACTAAGGTATCTGCAGCACTGATCACTTGGATTAAAAAAAAACACCTCATATAAAATTGAATCAAACTTGTACTCACCAGCAGTCGCCAGATTCAGTGGGTCTACTTCCCTGCTGTTTCTTTTCTTACATACTAGTTGAACTTGTGATTTAAAAAGAACCAACTCCAAATATGTCTAAATGGGGCTAATTTCACCCTAAATGAACAAATTCATACATTAAAACTGATTTACAAACTGGGAGTAGGGAGTGAAGGCTGGCAAAAGTAAGAATTAGTGAGAGGCCACAATGGAGGAAGATCGGAGACCTGCCTTCCCCCCTTTTCCTCCTTCACTTTAATGGTCCTGGAGGAGCATCACAGGCCAGATTTTGTGATCAACAAAATGAAGCATGACATGTCAATAGTGTGGAACCAGCCTGTCCGGGGGGGGGGGGAATTCAAGGATCCCCTTCCTTTCCACATCACGACTGGAAGTGAAGGGCCCTTGATGCTCTCCAAGCTTGGTTATTTTCTTGCAGACATTTCACTATCAAACTAGATAACATCATCACTGCTAGTAGGGCTACAAAAATTCTCCTCTGTGGGTATATCTGCAAGCAAACAACCAAGCTCAGAGAGCACCAAGGACTCCAACGTCCCCCCCCTTTACAAACCCCACTCCCTTCTAGCACTGATGATGTTACCTGGTTTGGTAATGAAACATCGGCAAGAAAACAGGCTCAGAGGGTACCAAGGACCCCGCAGACCTTCTCCTCCTCTCCACAAACCCCACTCCCTTCTGGCAACGATGACATTACCTTGTTTTGGGTCATGAAACATCTGCAAGAAAACAACCAAGCTCAGACAGCACCAAGGACCCCTCCTTTCAACCCTGAGCTACAAATTATTCTCCTCTGTCGGTATTAATAGAAGTTTGCCCTCCATTTTAAGCCTTTGTCCCATTTTTGCAGCACCAGCCAGCCTGCAGAGCACACGGGCAAAGCCAATGAAAACTCCCGTGTGGTAGATTTATCTGAATTGGCTTGCACGATTCCCAGCCTGTGGCTATTTAAATCCAAAGAAGACACCTAGGCACGCACCCAGGCTGGAGGCACACAAAGTCAAGCCAATTCTGTTGCAGCTTAATGACTAGGGGTTTGCAAATGACTAGGGGCTTAGCGTGTTGCCTGAGGCTGACTGTTGTGCCTCTTCTGCTCCAACAAAACAATACTTAGTGCAATCTGCAAGCCTATCATGAGGCCCCCCCTGCCGTTGCATTGATTCAGACTCCTTTGAATGGTCTCCAGCAGTGAGATGTTTACACTTCTGAAAACTGGAGCATGCTTACCTTACAGTGTCCCAAGTTCCTCAGGATTAATTACGCTGGACTTCCCTCACCTTCTCCCCACCACCTTGCCCCTATTTCAGGGGTGTCAAACTCAATTTCATTGAGGGCCGCATCAGCATTGCGGTTGCCCTCAGGGGGTCGGGTGGGTGTGGCCAGGGTGGGCGTGGCCTACTGGGTGGGCATGGCTAGAGTGCATGTGGTCGTCTGGGTGGGCGTGGCCAGCTCTACATCATTCGCATCAAGGGTGCCTCTGGGGGCCTGGGCAGGAGTGGGACAGATCTGAGGGTCTCTGGCAGAAGGAGGGTCTCTGGGCCAGGGCCAAGGCAGTGGGGGCCGTTCCCTCACTGTTTCCAGGATGGCTTCGCGGGCCGCATGAAACCACTTCGCGGGCTGGATCCGGCCCCCGGGCCTTGTGTTTGACATGTCTGCCCTATTTCGATCCTCCACCAGTCTAGCCACCCTGTGTCTCTGATGCCTTAAACTGCAGCTCACGAAAGCTTCTGCCTTTGAATCAGATTTTTTAGGTGCCATCCAACCCGATTTTTTATTTTATTTTTTGGCTGGACATTCAATGGGTTTGTGCCTTCGACATACAAAACAGAGACCCACATACAATTCTTTCAGGGGAGGACTACGGATGTGGCGGGGACTGTAATTCCAATAGCTACTTCCGAGAAACTGTTCTGGACACAGGAAGATGGGGGTCTCCATAACAGGCGAAACTTGCCTGCCCTCGGATTCCGTACATCTCACCCTGGGACTGAAAGGCTTCTGTTTTATCCCAGAAGAAGTTGCAGCATTGGGGAAGGGTTCTGTGCCTCAGCAAAACTCAGGAAATAACCTCCTTCCTTTATGAAAAGGGTGGGGGGAGATGAAAGCACCAAATTCCCTCTAATCGAGCTGTGCAAAATCCTCTCTGCCTTTGAAATCACGGAATTTTTCAGGAATATGATCTGCGCCCAGTACGGTTTCTCAGTCAGCACCTCACCATTCTCTCTCAGAAAGTTCAGAGCAGCGTTCTTCAAACTTGGCAACTGTCAGGTGTGTAGACTTCAGAACCCAGAATTATTATTATTATTTTATTCATATCCCTTTATTATTTTTATGAATAACTCATGATGGTGAACATACATAATAGTCCTTCCTCTTCCTATTTCCCCCCCAACAATAATAACCCTGGGAGGTGGGCTAGGCTGAGAGAGAGGGGCTGGCCCAAAGTCGGCTTTCTTGCCTAAGCCAGGATTAGAACTCACCCTCTCCTAATGACTGGCCCAAAGTCATTCATTCATCTTACATGCTAAGGCAGGACTAGAACTCACCGTCTCCTGGTTTTTAGCCCGGTGCCTTCACCACGAGACTATACCGCCTCTCAGAATGCTGGCTCGGGAATTCTGGGAGTTGAAGTTCACACATCCCAAAGGCTGCCAAGTTTGACGAACGTTGGTTTTTTTGTTAACATTATCTTGGTAAGAACAACATCCCATATGAAGTAAAAAAAAAAAATAAAGTTTCTTGGAAATGAAGCTGAACTCCTTGTAGCTGGTATTCCCAACTTCTCCAGTATTATTTATCTCCCCCCCCGCCCCCAAGGTGGATGCCCACAGTAGTTTTCTAATCATCTAAGGAGCTGGTTTCACACAACACCCTACTCTGCTCAACTGAATTCGTCTGAAGACCCGAAGTCACCAAAAAACATAGAACCATAACCTTGGCTGTTCAACAAACTCCTGCATTGTATCCGGATGGTGTGTGAATTCAGCTGGGGCGGTGGATCCATGCTGCAGCCTGGTGTACAAGCACCTCAAAGGGGCTTAAGGCCAACAGTTGCGAACCATGGATCCAGACTGAGCTCTCAACCAGCAGCTGGCCAGGTTTACACTCTCTTCTGAAGTAAGCCAGGTTTACTTCGCTGGTTTTGAAACAGCAACCCAGCATTTAGTAACCCTGGTTTGCTGTATTGCATCAGTCCATTTTCTTACCCATCCTCCAGAATTCGTGCTTTGAGACGGCCCAAGAGTTCCGTCCACCGACCGAGCAAAAAATTGTGGGCAAATGAGCCTTGGTGGCGCAGTGGGCTAATGCCTCCTTAAGTAACACCAGCTGCCTGCAATTAGTGCATCCCACCAGGCTCAAGGTTGACTCAGCCTTCCATCCTTCCCAGGTAGGTAAAATGAGGACCCAGATTGTTGGGGGCAATAAGCTGACTTTGTAATAATGCCGCTTGGGGTGTGTGTGAAAGCCCTAATAAGCAGGCATGTACATAGAATGAAGGCTATTGCTAAGCACATTGGTTTGTGCTTAAATTGTAAGCCACCCTGAGTCTTCGGAGAAGGGCCAGATATAAATGGGATTAAAATAAAAAAATAAAAATAAAAATTGTTTTGGTTTCTGCCCGGGGGGACGCCACTTTCGAGATCCCGGATGAGAGTCGATGCAGCCCCCCTCCCGCAAACAATTCTTACTGCAGCTGAACCCCCCCCCCCCCCCCGGGCCAGACGCCAGACCAAACCACCCGCGGGGGATAGAATTGCTACCGATATTTGAAGTTGTAAAGGTGGCCAGGGAAGTGGAAATGGAAAGGCGACGTTTCTTTCGCAACTGGACACCCAAGGAAACGAACGGGGCGATTTGCAAGTGCAGAAGCACCTTCGCGGGACCCGAACCTGGCTTGTGCTTTTTCGTACACGGGCGCAGTTCTTTTATTTATTTTTATTTTAATTCCATTTATTATATCCCGCCCTTCTCCGAAGATTCAGGGCGGCTTACAAGCTTAGCAGTAGCCTTCATTCTATGTATATGCCTGCTTATTAGGGCTTTCACACACACACCCCCAAGCGGCATTATTACAAAGTCAGCTTAATTGCCCCCAACAATCTGGGTCCTCATTTTACCTACCTTGGAAGGATGGAAGGCTGAGTCAACCTTGAGCCAGGTGGGACTCGAACCTGCACTAATTGCAGTTCCTTCCCCGAACCTCCAAACTCGGGCAGGGCAAAGCACCTTTTCTGCACATGCTCAGAGGCTTGCTTTCTCCCCTTCCCCGATTTCCCCTGCCTAGCCTTCAACCCCCCCTCCCCGACCCCCCTCCCCGCGGAAGCGACCCGAGGCGCGGGCTTCCCACCCCAACGCCTGCGATCCCCCGCTCGGCTCACTCCTCCTCCGGGGCTTTGGGGCCGCGAAGCGGCTCTGCCAGCAAAGCCGGGGCGACGGCGGAGGGAGGGAGAGAGGGAGGGGAGGCTGGGGGGGGGGGTACGCAGGCGCTGCCAGCGGCCGGGAAGCAAAAGAGGCGGGGTGGCTGGGGAGGGGGGGAGAAGGCAGGGAGGCCTCCGCTCGGCAGAGCCGCAGCTGCGTCGGTTCGGATCCCCTCCCCGCCTTCTCTTTGCACCGCTCCGGGTCGCCGCCGCCGTTGCACGGCTCGCGCCCGAGCCGGGGAGACGCGCGGCGGCGGCTGCAGTAGCGGCGGCAGCAGCAGCGGCGGCGGCAGCGGCAGCAGCCTCTGCAGCAGAAGCGCCCTGCCCGGCCGGTTCCTTGGCTCGCGCTGCGCAGGTGGCCAGCGGCTCCCCGGCAGAGGAGGAGGAGGAGGAGGAGGAGGAGGAGGAGGAGGAGGAGGAGGAAGGGCAGGGAAGGGAAGGCGCGCCCCGGGCAGGAGCGGCATCGAGGCGGCCGCGCAGCGCCGCCGGGCCATGCTGCGCGCCCTCCTGCCGCCGCGCCGCCCGCCGCGCCTCTAGCCCGGCCCGCCCGCTCCGCAGCTCCCGGTCCGCGCGCCCGACGGCGGCGGCGGCGGCGGCGGAGGAGGAGGCGGCGGCGGCGGCTGCCCGGCGCGGGGCGGCTGGACTGCAGCGGCGCCTCCGGTGCGCGCCATGGCTCAAGCGGCCAAGCAGCTGAAGAAGATCAAGGACATCGAGGCGCAGGCCCAGCAGGAGCAGAAGGAGAAGGAGGAGACCAACCGCAGGCGCCGCAACCGCTCGCGGGACCGCAAGAAGAAGGTGAGCCCGCCCGGGGCCACGTGGAGCCCGCCCGTCCGTCCGTCCGGCTTGGGGTCGCGCCTGGGTGGCGCCGCGGCTGAGCCCTCCTCCTCCTCCTCCTCCTCCTCCTCCTCCTCGCGCGTTGCGAGGCCGCCCCGCGGCTCGGTCCCGCTCCCGGTGCCGGTCCGGGCTCCCGGCCGCCCCCTCGAGCTCTGCGGCGCCCCGGGACGGGCAACGGGCGGGCCGGCGCGCTTGGCTCGGCTGCGGGACCCGGCCCGGCCACTGGCGGGGGTCCCCGGGAGAGGAAGGGGCCGGGAGTTGTGGGCCGCCGGGGGAGCCTGGGCCGGAGCTGCCGGGTTGGGAAGGGCCGGCTTGCTGGAAGGGAGCTGTCCAGTATGGAGCCCAGCCCGGGTCTCCTCCGGCGCTTGGCTGGGCGACTTAGGGCTTTCCCCAAGCTTGGCTGGCTTCTGGAGGAAAGCGTCGCCCGGGCTGGGGCTGATGGCGTTTGTAGTGCGACTCACAGTTGGGTTGGGGAGGTTGTGTGGAAAATAACCCAGCGCAAAGCTGGTGTGAACGGGGAGGTCTGTTTCGTTCACCGTTCTCCTGGAGGTCTCCTGGATGCCTCTGGGAAGGTGAGACCAGGACATGAAAAAGGAAGGGGAGGCCATCAGGGAGGACTTCCAGCCAGGAGCTGTGATTGGAGGTAGACTGTGCCCTTAGCTGGAGGTTCCATTTAGGGAGAAATGGCTTGCCATCATAGTCCTTGGGGAGGTTTTGGGTTCCTAGGTTTCCTTGCAGTTTGACTGGCTCTGGAAGGTCCTGCACTTGCTAGCCAAGGGGGGGGGGGGAACGCAGAGCCACCCCCTCTGACGAAGAAGTCAGCCATCTTTCTCTAGAATGCCTAAATCTCCTTTGGAGGTTCCAGGTTTGTAATGCAGTCTCCTGAGGTCAGGTGAGGTGAGCTATAGATGTGGGGGGGGAGGGGGGGAGGATGGGTTTTTGTTTTTTGCACAGGATGATGGAAGTTTTCTCCCAAGTTTAACTTGGTGGTTTGGGACGCAGTCTCAGAAAGGACACAGAGAGAGAAAAAAAAAACATATCCAGAATTGCTTCTGTATCAGAGCCAGGAACGGGTTTCTCTCTAGATGCTCATTTAAATGAGGGACGTGGAGTTGAAGGTCCAAGGCCACGAGGGTTCTCCAGGCGGTGGGCTTAGAGCGCCCTCACATTTTACAACTTTCCTTTTTTTAATTGGACAGAAAGGGAAATGGTCAAATGCACAGGGAGCGATAAGGTAGGAGATTCATGTTAGTCTTTGGAAGTAAAAAAAACAAACAAAAAAAACCCCCAGAAGCGACCTGGTGGTAGCTTTTCCAGCATGGAACAATGTTCATTCTTGATTTAATTAAGTATTCAACAAGATACATTTTGCTGCCCTGCTATCCCCATCATTGATTTACTTACCGATGCAGCCGGTATGGACCTAAACAAGCCCCCCCCCCACCACCTCTGGACTGCACACCTCTGATGTAAGCGGTCCAGGAACTGCTCCTGGACCGGTTTACATGCAAGAGCAAAGTCTCTCCAATTCTTCGAGATGCCAGGAAAAGCATTTGACCAAGCCTGCCCTTCCTTAGCTGCTTCTTGGGCTGTGCGAGTTTTTGTGCTCCACCAAACAGCTCTTCAAGCCAGGTGCTTACGGATTCTTTGATAGGAGCAGAGAGGGGGAAAAAATAGGCCTTTCTTTAGGACACAGACTTTAAAATCTTTCTCTATCTTCCCCACCCCCACCCGGTATATTTTCCCTGGTTGTAGCACCTGGCTAGATGCGTGTGTTAGCCTGGAAACCTGTATTCCACGGTTTAAGCATTATTGGGTTCTGATAAAGGAATCACTTTACATAACACCGGATTGGCTGTAGCTGTCCAACATAGCCAGAAATGTGGAAGTTGTTGAAAGAAAAGATGGACAGGATTTTACTGGAGTTCTCTTAAGAATGAAATGCTTGGGACACACCCGGTGTGGTCTGAGTCTGTTAAGATGTCCTTTGTTTGCGTGTTCCCATTTCCTGTTCGCCTTTGTCAAAGTTGCTTTGCTGGTCCTTTGCACTAACAGCAACCAATTTTTGTTGCACCTGGAAAGGGTGGTTTGCTAGTATTTTAAGGGGGTGCTTTGCTATTTCGTTTTTCAGCCGTGTTGAATGCAGATTTCATCCCAAAAATCCAATTTAGACTTATTTAGTTTTCGGCAAGAAAGTTAGTTACTTTTTGTTATTGTATCTTGGAATGTGACACAAACAATGGGGGCAATCCCTCCCCATTACAATAACAATATTATGTTCTGTATACATTTTGTGTGCTAATTACATATGCACCATCCAGAACTTTCTGTGCTACTGTCCTCCAGATAGGGCTGGACTATGTGTCCCATCAACCTCAATTTTTTTTTAATCCCATTTATATCCCGCCCTTCTCCGAAGACTCAGGGCGGCTTACAATCTAAGCACAATTATTGATCATTTCATTGCTGAGCTGTATCTTGAACCCTGTAGATCCCCTTCCTTTGATACGCCTGTGGGTGGACCTTATGAGCCTCACTAATTCATTTTCCAAAACCTTCCTTTGCCTTGATGAATATCAAAACATTGGTAAGGAAGAAATTATACTGTATGCCTATCAAAAGCAATCAAGATCTTGCATCATTTCAAAGCGTGACCATTTTATAGCACTATAAAGTTTTTTTTCTGCAGCAGAAACAATTCTGATAGTGCCTGAGATATTCTCTTTGAGTTTCAGGTATACAGCTAGTCCTTGACTTACAGCAGTTCATTTAGTGATCGTTCGAAGTTACAAGGGCATTGAGAGAAATGACTTATGATCATTTTTCACACATGATCCTCGCAGCATCCCCATGGCCATTAGAATTAAGATGCTTGACAACTGGTTCATATTTATGACGGTCGCAGCTTCCCGGGGTCACGTGATCCCCTTTTGTGACCTTCTGACAAGCAAAGTCAATGGGGAAGCTAGATTTGCTTTAACAACCAGGTTACGAACTTAACAGCTTCAATGATTCACTTAACAGCTGTGGTAAGAAAAGTTGTAAAATGGGGCAAAACTCGCTTAGCAAATTTCTCCCTCGGCGACATAAATTCTGGGCTCAATTGTTGGGCATACGTCAAGGACTACCCGTATAAGGTTGTACACTTGTAACTCAGAATTTCTTCATTGCATTTTTTTTAAAAAAACATCTGATGTACCGGATGGTACTCCCCAAAATGTACGGTGTCTTAATCTTTAAGCTACACGAAAATGTTTTGATTCTATTCAGTTACGGCTTCTTTTCCGTTTCACTGCATGAACGTTGTGTAAGGGTACAGCAGAATTTCTCTGCTCCTGATGTGTTGTCCTGTATCGTGTGCATGACCCGAAAAACAGTACTTAATGTAGTTGTCTCGTATAGCTGTATGCTGTGAAAGGAAAAATAATTGTAGCTTAAGAACAGCTGCAGGGAAGTTTCATCCAAAGATGAATGGCACAAATGAAACCGGACCAGACGGATTCCTCCTTGTCTTACCACTAGATTAAGCTTTACACATGATGTTTCTGCTGTGTGATCCCTCAACCATTCGTTTCTTGTTCGATAACCCATTTTTGCCTCGCTGCAAAGGTACGGTGCAGTGATTTATGCAGACTTACATTGTGGTTCTGTGTTTTATTTCGCCACGATCCATGGCTACAAATTGCGGGGGCAGTGGATAATATTGACGATAAAAATAGGGGTGAAAACCAGGAGGATGAAGTAGACTTTTCCCCAGTTTCGCTGCACTGTAGAGGAACTCATTTAAACTGATCCATCAGTAGATTCAGGAAGATTCAGCCACAATCAGCTGCATAAAACTCCTAATTAACACACACAATTCATTGGCGTAAGATGTGGCAATTGCCTGTGGTTGAAGAAGGCTTTAAAAATGAATTAGATAGATCCAGACTAGGTTTTCTCCATATTATCTGAATGGATCGTCTATATTTAGAAGCAACGTATCCTTTTTCCAGAAGGAAACAGAAGGGAAACACTGCTGCCTTTAGGCTCAAATTTGGAAATATTTGATCGTCACTTTGGGGGAAAAAGCTGCCGGAAGTGCTGTTTTTGCAGACAGTAGCTTTTAAATCTCTCCTTTGCTTTGATTTTCAGGTGATTCATTCAATCGGCTCTTAATTAGTGTGTTTGTGAGTTCAGTGCTTTGATAAATGCCTTGCAACGTAGGTTGACGTGCTCCATTTTGTGGGCTTAACCCAGTTTTCTGCAGGATGTTGCACAACAGGACAAGAACTCAAGTATTTTGGGGACATGGGAAAAGTTAAACACGGACAGAATGAAAAATACAGCAGAGAAAATGCTTAGGTAACCAGAGGACAGTTGTTAATTTTGCATGTTTTCCCCCACGATAGCATTTTAAATACGTTAGATTTTCGGTATGTTTGCTGTATAGGTTGGATTTGCATAACGGATTGATCCAGGTCAATTAAACCGTTTATTTTTTTTCAACCTGTGCCAAGTTTGTTTTGCTTATTTTTTGTGGCTTAAAACTCACGTTTCTGCTGGAGAGTTTCTCTGGAAATGCATGCTGAGCAAGTGAATAGGTTTTAAGGCATTTTGTGTTTTAACCGGACCACCGTCCATGCTAGCCTGCAGATGAAAGTGTGTGTGGGGGGGGCTTTCCATGTAAGTGTGTCATAACAGGATTCTGTGTGCTTTGCCCATGACAAGCGATTGATTGATCCAAAACCAGAAACATTGATGTTTCTGGAACTGGCGAGTCAGCCCTGAGTGCTAAACGCAACTCCAAGTAGAACAGTTTCGAAGTGTTTTTAATGAAGCCTACAATTCGCCTCTTATTGTGAACTGCAGAACTCAGCGCTGAATCACCTTGAGCTAATTTTATCACTTTTTTGGCTGCTTCTCTCTTGAAGCTTTTCATTTTAATTTTTTTTTTAAAAAAGAAGAGGCCATGCCTTCAAATTGCCGGAATATCTTTTCGCTTTCTGCTTGTCTTTGACAAAATGCAACTTAGCTGTGTTTTTGCCCCTCCCCTAAATATTTCAGATGTATTGCCTGCAGAAGATGCCTTAGGTTTAATGTTAAGATGATCAATATATTGATAGGTAAGGCGGTCAATACGTTGCAGAGAGCTATGGAGGGAAGCTGTGCAGCGTTTTATCGCTTTACTAAATGAAACCATCAAAGGGTTTTTTTTTATTTCAGTTGCATAAGATCCAGTTGCTTCCTCCAGAGGGATCTGGTAGCTTCTGAGGTTGGAGAGGGAAGAGCTGTCAGTGGGAATGGTGGTTAGTGATCAATCCATCCCTGAAGGATTGATGCTCTGGTTCAATCTGCCCTAAGTCCCAAAGGCCTTTGCTCTTTCAGTTCTTTTCACGCTTGAGATGAATAAAGCAGTGCAGGGGTGTCCAATCTTCACAGCTTTAATACTTGTAGACTTTAACTGGCTGGGGAATTTTGGGAGTTAAAGTCCACAAGTCCTAAAGTTGCTAAGGTTGGATAACCGTGAAGGTTGGCCCATCCTTGAAAGTCACAAAATGGAACTGACATTTGGGGCCATCAAATAAGGAAGTTGCAGTGTGAAACAGTTGTGCTGTGTGTATAGAAATTGTGTTCTGTTCTTCTAGAGCAGGGGTCTTCAAACTTGGCCCTGTTATGACTTGTGGACTTCAACTCCCAGCTTTGCTGGCTGAGGAATTCTGGGAGTTGGAAGTCCACAAGTCATAAAAGGGCCAAGTCTGAAGACCCCTGTTCTAGAGTAAGACCTGGGGTGGTTCTTACACCCTCCCTGTACTCACAAAACCTTGGTCCCAAGGTCTATGGTTGTGGGAATCATGAACATTTGACTTGGTTAAAGAGAAGGACGTCACATCTTTTACTTCAAGGTCTGGAGAAGATGCAGAACGGTTGCTATTCTGCGTTCAGCAGAATTGGCTGGAAAATGACATAAAACAAAAATAATGACCTTTTGTTGGCTAAGAAAGAGACAAATAAGCACAAAGCCACTGTGGTGTTTCCATTAAGATGTTGGACCAGGAACAGGGAAACTCCATGAAGTCCATCTTCATCCATTGGGAACTCCCTGGAAGTGTTTGGCCCCGTTACCTACTCTTCAACCAAGATACTCTAGAAGGTTGTCGCTGGTGTGGGAAAAATGGAAAGGAAAAATGATGCCTGACATCCTTAAGCAAAGGTGGGAAGTAACTCTTAGCTAATACAGATGGTCCTCAACTTACAACCGTTCATTCAGTGACCAAAGTACGATGGCACTGAATAAAAGTGACTTATGGCCGATTTTCACACTTATACAGTAATTGTTGCAGCATCCCCAGGGTCACTTGATCAAAATTCAGACACTTGGCAACTGGCATGTACTTATGACGGTTGCACTGTCCAGGGATCATGTGATTCCCTTTTGCAACCTTCGGACAACAAAGGTCAATGGGAAAACCAGATGCACTTAACCGTTTTATTAACTTAACAACTGCAGTGATTCACTTAAACATCAGGGCAGGAAAGTCATACAATGGGGCAAAATTCACCTAACAAGTGTCTCACTTAGCAACAGAAATTTTGGGCTCAAATGTGTCGTATGTCGAGGACTATCCGTATAAAAATGATCAGACCTCGAAGCCAGAAATGTGAGCTCCTAGTCAGTTGTTCAGCCGAAGGAAAAAGTGGATTTAAAATACGGCCAAGCAGGAAACAGAACTTCTAGATTAACTCTAGACTAAATTCTAGAGAGATACAATCTAAAAATTAAGGAAAAATTTCCTGACGGAACTGTTAATTCGTGGAAAAAGCTTGCCTCCAGATGTTGTGGGTGCTCCAACACTGGAGGCTTTTAAGAAGAGATTGGAGAGACATTTATCTGGAATAGTATCTAGCCTATCAAAGAGAAGAATTGGTGTTTGTGTGTGTGTGTGTGTGATGTGATGTGATAGCTGCCTTCCAACTCTTGAAGGGCTTTCAGAGAGAAGAAGCAGCTGAGGGTAGGACAAGAAGTAATGGATGGATGCTTGTTAAAGAGAGATCCAACCTAGAATTAAGGGGAAATTTCCTGACAGTGAGAACAACTATCCAGTGGAACAACTTGCCTCCTGGGTTTGTGGGTGCCCCATCATTGGAGGTTTTCAAAAATAGACTGGTCAGCCATTTGACTGGGATGGCATGAGGCTTCTGCCTTAAGCAGGGGTTGGCTTAGAAGACCTCTGAGGTCCCTTCCATCCCGAGATAGTGTTGCCTTATTGTTCTAAAGCCAAAACAACACAAAACAATTTAGGAGGTCTAAAGGAGCGGTCTTCCTTTTGGTTGCCAGTGTACGTATGGAAGCAGACGATCATTTGGCACCTGGCTGTTCTTGCAGATTGATTCTTCTCCCTTCCCGAATAGGCGGTGACTTCAGAGATGGCCTGGCACCCCTGCCAGAGAGAATTCCACGGGTTTCAACCCTATTTGTAGGCATTAAATTCCCATCATGGGCTCTGCTGTGTTTTGTGAAGCTGGCAGATTTTACTTATAACCACTGGCACCGGCTATAAACTTCGTCGTCAGAGGATCTTGGGAGAATTATGAGCGGCTCATGATGGTAATTGACAGTAGATAGAGAAGATCGGATCTGGGGACATCCTGAAGGTGACAGTGAGCTCAAAACATGGGTTCTTTGGCACAGAGTGAAGCCCTCCAGTCCAAAGGTCTTCCTGTACTAGATATTATAGCTGGCTCCCCAGAGAATGGAGTGAATAAGCCAACGATCTGCTCTTGGCATTGTGTTAACCTTGGCAAAGCATCCAGGGAGAAACATTTAAAAGGATGGAGGTGGCGATTGGGGAAGAGAAAGTGGTTATCCTCTTCTGCTCTGCTTTCCTTCTTTTGCTCTGCTTTCATCCAAGGGTTGTCTTAGATTTAGCCCTTTGAGGTAGATTCCTCTTCTGGTCCTCATCCTCAACCTCTGGGGAGCAGAAGTCAGTGGAAAAGCTGAGAAGGACACAGAAATGATTCTGCAGTTCAATCAAGTTTGAAGTCCCTCTAGTTTGGCATTCGCTCACCTTGTAGTGAGTGGCCAGTCAGCAAATTTGGAAGGTTCAGAGAAATGGCCTGGGACATCTCAAGAACAAGAAAACGAGCTGAAATCCTAGAAGAATGGATGGAGCTAGCCAAAACGTACAAGGGGATTCTTACCCTTATTGTGCCATGGTGTAGGGCAGGGGTAGGCAACCTCGGCTCTTTTATGACTCATGGACTTCAACTCCCAGAATTCCCGAGTCAGCTATGCTGACTCAGGAATTCTGGGAGTTGAAGTCCATGAGTCATAAAAGAGCCGAGGTTGCCTACCCCTGGTGTAGGAGAAGGAGAAGCAGAACCTTGGGGTGGAATCAAGAGAGGAATCAACCTGGAATCTTTACATTCCCACAAACAATCCATGTCCATTGACTCTTACGTAGTGCCAATTTAGTTGACTGGATTCTTGGTTATAGGCATGAGTGATAAGTTAGCTTAATTGGAGCTTGGCACGGGGTCCTGATTCTCTGCCCCTGACAGATAGACTCCTTTGAGAATCTTAATATATAAATGCATAAAAATGAAATACCTAGGTACAGATTACAGGTAGTCCTCGACTTATGAGCACAATTCAACCAAAATTTCTGTTGCTAAGTGAGACATTTGTTCAGTGAGTTTTGCTCCAATTTACCAACTCTCTTGTCACAAGTGAATCACTGCAGTTGTTAAATTAGTTACAAGGTTGTAAAGTGAATCTGGCTTCCCCCCATTGACTTTGCTTGTCAAAAGGGGATCATGTGACTCCAGGATGCCGCAACCGTCATAAGTATGAACCAGTTGCCAAAGGTCCGAATGTTGATCACGTGACCCTGGGGATGCTGCAATGGTTGTAAGGGTGAAAAATGGTCACAAGACCTTTTTTTTAGTGATGTTGTAACTTCAGTCACTAAACGAACTGTTGTAAGTCGAGGACTGCCTGTACATTACAAAGGAGGCCAATATGCCCAGGTTTAATCATCAAAATACTAAGAAAAGAAAGAAAGAAAGAAAAGAATGAAATCAGGAATGTCCCAGAGGAGTACCAAAAGTTGGGAGAAACACCAGAGATGCACAATTTCATCTATGTTGTAGTAACATTTTGATGGTCTCTGGCCAGCTTTTCCATTAATTTTTTTGCAATGGAGTAATTTGTATGATCTGCTGGAGCCTCCATGCACCGAGTAAGTTTTTTTTTTGTTAAGCATTGGAGTTAAGTTGGCTTGCAGCTTGCAAGACTGCTCTAAAGGTAGCACAGAGGCGTGGCACCTTCCTTCCCAACCGGTGGTCCTTCCTGCCCCTTCTCGTCCTCTCTAGGTGTGCCTCCAAAGAGATGTTGAATCAGGGATGGGTTGTAGGTGCTCACCCAAACTCTTTTTCGCAGTCCCAAAGGGACTTGATTGAAGTAAATTTTAATCTCTGATTAAGGTAAGGTCTCCTTTAAGCCAACCTTGACTCCTTGTATTGAATAGATTCATTAATTTCCTTGGCAGCAACAAAGAAGAGTTTTAATTTGCCTTCAGGAATTTTTTTGACTTCTCAATCTAGCCTGCCCCTCCTGGCGGTCTCCTATCCCTATATTAATCAGCTGGTTGTTGTTTGTTGTTGTTAGTTGCAAAGTCGTGTCCGACCCATCGCGACCCCATGGACAACGTTCCTCCAGGCCTTCCTGTCCTCTACCATCTTCTGGAGTCCATTGAGGCTCACGCCTACTGCTTCAGTGACTCCATCCAGCCACCTCATTCTCTGTCGTCCCCTTCTTCTATTGCCCTCAATCTTTCCCAGCATGAGGCTCTTCTCCAGTGAGTCCTTCCTTCTCATTAGGTGGCCAAAGTATTTGAGTTTTAGCTTCAGGATCTGGCCTTCTAAAGAGCAGTCAGGGTTGATCTCCTCTAGGACTGACCGGTTTGATCTCCTTGCAGTCCAAGGGACTCACAGGAGTCTTCTCCAGCACCATAGTTCAAAGGCCTCAATTCTTTGGCGCTCGGCCTTTCTTATGGTCCAACTTTCACAGCCATAATCAGCTGGTTAGCTTTTTCAAATCAGACAAGCCCAGTGAGAACTCAAGAATGTCTCCTATGACTTGAGCTCCATCTTGGTGACTTAAACACGCCTGGGTTGATTTCTTGGAAACAATCTTTATTTATAAGGGGCCAAATGTCATATTGCCCTCCTGAAATTCCCTAACAAATTATCTGATATTGGTAGTGCAATCAGAATGATTTGGTTGGAAATCAACATTGAATGGATATGCTTTTCCTTGACATGATCTAATGGTCTTCACTCTCCACCCTCCATTTGTCAAGGATTAAAACAGAATAAGAGAGTGGGAAGGAACCTTGGAGGTCATCTAGTCCAACCCCCTGCTCAGGCAGGAAACCCTACACCATTTCAGACAAATGGTTGTCCAGTCTCTTCTTAAAAACCTTCAGTGTTGGGGCATCCACAACTTCTGGAGGCAGGTTGTTCCACTGGGTGATTGTTCTAACTGTCAGGAAATTTCTCCTGAGTTCTAGGTTGCTTCTCTCCTTGATTAGTTTCCATCCATTGCTTCTTGTCCTGCTTTCAGGTGCTTTGGAGAACAGGTTGACCCCCTCTTCTTCATGGCAGCCCCTGAGATATTGGAACGCTGCTGTCATGTCCCCCCTCGTCCTTCTTTTCTCTAGACATACCAAATCCCAGCAGCCGTTCTTTGTGTTTCAGCCTCCAGGCCCCTAATCATCTTTACTGCTCTTCTCTGTAATCCTTCTAGAGTCTCAACATCTTTTTTTACATGTTGGTGACCAAATGAGCAGGGTGTCTGCTGGGGGTGATCAAAAAAGTCAAGATGGTGGCCATGGCAGTGCACTTGAAGCTCCACCTGGCCACCATCTTAACGTTTCTGACCACATCCAGCAGCCAACCCATATTATGAGCATAGACTGTACAAATGTAATTGCAGTCCTAGGTCCCTGTCAGCCAGAATATCCACCTGTTTTATAGAGTGTGCACATGCATGGCTACTTTGGGATGCTGATGTTTCTTTTATGCCTGTGGAATTGGTTTTTCTCCTCTTTATTTTCCTTTTCTAGGTCTCTACTAGGCCTTTACTCTCTTTGAGTGCCAGCTCCGAGTAGCTGTGAGGCCCTTTTTTGAATCTCAGAGTATCTTGCGGGTGCTGTCACAAAATGGTTGCTGGGAGAGGCTTGCCCAGGGCCCAAATAGCTAACCATAGAGAACCTGGTGCTAACCATAGAGCCGTGGCGGTGAACCTATGGCACGCATGCCACAGGTGGCATGCAGAGCCCTCGCTGTGGGCACACGCACCGTTGCCCCAGTCCTAAGCCTTCAGCTGGGTTTTATAAAACCTTTTCGCTTTAGGCCTCCGCCGCCATGTGCAAAAAAAAAAGTCCAATCAATCAACTAATCAATTTCAACTTCTTGCGGGGGAAAAAAATCTTGCAAAGTTGGAATTGATTGATTGAACTTTTTAGTTCCACCCAGTTGGCCGTTACCACCGTAGCCACGCCCACCCAACGGGCCATGCCCCCTCAATGGGCCACGCCCCCTCACCAGGCCATACCCACCCGGCACCCAACCATACATAAGTGGGTTTTGGGTTGCAGTTTGGGCACTCGGTCTCTAAAACGTTTGCCATCCCTGGCATAGAGGTACCAGGATGTATCTTCTGTGGTGACCCCAAAGTAGAAGGAAGCTGGGAACTCTTTACTGCCTTTTATTAAAAGGCAGAAGTTTTTGCAAGCTTCCTGAGACCCAAATTAGTGGGGGGGGGAGTGCAAACAGATGACTTCTGATTTTCTGCCACAATATAGGTAATCCTGGAATTACAACTTTTTGTTTAATGACTGATGTTACGCTGGTACTGAAAAAAGTGATTT
Organism: Vipera ursinii; assembly: GCF_947247035.1. Taxonomy (NCBI): domain Eukaryota; kingdom Metazoa; phylum Chordata; class Lepidosauria; order Squamata; family Viperidae; genus Vipera; species Vipera ursinii. Next base: position 5,809,808 of record NC_139519.1, on the reverse strand, counting down.
TTGACTTTTTCGCAGTTAGACTGTTGCATCAATGCCATGGTGACCTGATCAAAATTTGGACGCCTGGCAACTGACTCATATTTACGACTGCTGCTGTGTCCTGGGGGTCCCAAAGATCTCCTTTTGCGACCTTCTGACAAGCAAAGTCAATGGAGAAGCCAGACTCGCTTAACAACCGTGTCACTTCACTTAACAACTGTAGCAAGAAATGTTTTAAAATGGGGCAGAACTCCCTGTCGCTTAGCAACAAAAGTTTGGGGCTCAATTGTGATCGTAAGCCGAGGACTACCTGTAAGCCACCTTTCTGCCTCCCCCTTCCCCTTTAGAATGGTCTTTCTGATTTTACAGGCTTTTTAATAAATAAATAAATTAGACGTTCTCCTGTTTCTGAGCTGTTGTTTTTTTTAGCCATAGTCCACAAATGTGCTGTTAAAAAATTGAGAAGCGTAATGGTTGGCTGTTTGAGGGGAACAGGTGATTATCGTCCTCTTAAAGGTGACGTATGCTCTGGCCCACGCTGCAAATTAGAGTTAACATTCAGGAAAGGTTCCTCCAAGGCCAGAAGTTGGAAAGTAGAAACATGCCCCGCTCACCCAGTCTCTCCCCGCCCCCCATTTGATCTATAAATGTCAATTGATGATGCACTTCAGATTTCTGGCATTTCTGCTGCTTAATCTATTTATTGTCAATATTGATCGTTTTGATCTTTGAATATTTTTTTTTATCATCCTTGGCTAGCAAATGTACACGGTGCTTTAATAGAATAGCAGGATGGATGAAAAATAAAATTGCAAAATTGGAAGGTGTTTCCATCCATCCGCTGCTTCTCGTCCTGCCTTCTGGTGCTTTGGAGAACAGGTTGACCCCCCCCACACACACACACTTCTTTTTGGCATCCCTTCGAATATTAGGAGACTGCTATCATGTCACCCCCTAGTCCAGGGTAGGCAACCTCGGCTCTTTTATGACTCACGGACTTCAACTCCCAGAATTCCTGAGTCAGCATAGCTGACTCAGGAATTCTGGGAGTTGAAGTCCGTGAGTCATAAAAGAGTCGAGGTTGCCTACCCCTGCCCTAGTCCTTCTTTTCTCTAGACTAAAGGTAAAGGTAAAGGTTCCCCCGCACATGCATGCTAGTCGTTTCTGACTCTAGGGGCCGGTGCTCATCTCCGTTTCAAAGCCAAAGAGCCAGTGGTTGTCCGAGGACGTTTCCGTGGTCATGTGGCCGGCATGACTAGACGCCAAAGGCGCACGGAACGCTGTTACCTTCCCACCGTAGTGGTCCCTATTTTTCTACTTGCATTTTTTTTACGTGCTTTCGAACTGCTAGGTTGGCAGAAGCTGGGACGAGTAGACTGGACATACTAGACTAGACTAGACTAGACTAGACTAGACTAGACTAGACTAGACTAGACTGGACATACCCAATTCCTTCAACTGTTTTTCATCTATTTTAGCCTCTTGCCCTCTAGTCATCTTTGTTGCTCCTCTCTGCAGTCTTTCCAGAGTCTCAACCTCTTTTTTATAGCGTGGCGAGCAAAACTGGATGCAATATTCCAAGTGTGGCTTTACCAAGGCCTTGTAAAGTGGTATTAACACTTCACGTGGATCTTGACTCTAATCCCTCTGTTAATGCAGCCTAGGATTGCGTTGACCTTTTGGGCAGCTGCAGCACATTTTTAAGTGATTGTCCACTAGGACGCCAAGGTCCTTCTCACAGTTACTGCTGTTGAGCCAGGTACCACCTATTATTCTGTACTTGTGCGTTTGGTTTTTATTGTCTAAGTGCAAAACCTTAACTTTTCTCGTCACTGAATTGCCTCTTGTTTGATAGGCACACCAGCTGGGCCTGTTCCTCCAAAATCCCAGGTGCTACAGAGCTATTGAGCCAAGTGCCGTCCATTCTAGACCTGTGCATTAGGTTTTTCTTGAATGGGGCAGCTCATGGGAAAACATATTTAATGGCATGTTGTGATTGTCTTTATTTTGGGATGATCAGAGAGGTGTGTATCAATGCAAGACGCAGCTTCAAAGTGGCAGCCCTTGGGCTAGCGATCTAGATCCCGTTTGGCCAGAGGAGTCATAGAGGGCTATCAAATGGGGTGTTAAATGACAAAAACAGCAACGGCATGCCTCCTGTTGCAGTCCTTTTATGAATGCACCACAACACAACAAGCACTTACAAAACACAGGGAGCTCACACTTCAGCCATGGGATGCTACTATGGACCAGGTGATGAAAGAGCTTCTACAGGCAGCATTGATGAAGATTTGGATTTGGGAGCCTGGTCGAGTCGCTCCTTGAAACTTTTAGAAAGTGGATTGGACCTCTTAAAGTTCTTGCCCAGGTCTTACTGCTAGAAGTGGTGTGACTTTTTCCAAGACTGGATCTTGGGCCTGCCATCATCAACGAAGTACATTTAGAGCAAAAGCCCGTTTGAATTTATTGCTCAAACTAAAGAATCATAGTTACCCAGGGTCCCTAGCTCCACTACTCAAAGTTTATAAGGCTAAGGTTACGACAATGCTCTTGTATGGAGCAGAAATTTGGGGTCTTTATTCAACCACACCTTTAGAACGAACACAGTCCCAGCATCTGAGATGCATTTTGGGTGTAGATCCAAGAACATCTGCTGCAGCAGTTAGAGCTGAATTGGGAATTCATACAATTCAGGCATTATCTAAAATTAGAGCTTATAACTACTGGTGCAAAGTTAATGAAATGGAGACTGATAGACTCCCCAAATTATGCCTACTAGAGCAAATAAAACTACAATCACAAATCTCCTGGATCACCAAACTAACAAATTTTGTAAGAAGCTGTGGCCTTCCTGTTTCTTGCGTAACAGGAGAACAATCTAAAAAAAGAGTTGCCCAAAGAATTAAGGATATAGAAGCACAAACTGATATAGCTATCCTTAGTAAGGTGGGTAACTTGAAATGGCTGAGTAAATACAAATGTACTTTTCAAGTGGACAGTTATTTGAAGTCACAACTCCCAAAACATCTTAGGGAGATATTTACGAGAGCAAGATTCGAACAGCTTGACACAATGGTCAGATATGGGAGATTTCATGCTATACCGTACAATGAGCGTCTCTGCATTTGCGGAGCGGCAGAGGTAGAGGACCTGGCTCACATCCTATTTGACTGTTGTTTGTATAAGAGGGTGAGAGACAGGTATCTTGGTCTATATACCAAACGAATGACCCATTGGGATCCCCATATCAAAATAACTTACCTTATGTCCGGCCAGAACTTGAAAATAACATCCAATGTAGCACAGTATTTGAACAAAATGATCCAGTTAAGATCTGCATATGTGGGACTGATTGGGGTAGATTGTAAGGGCGACTCCGAAATATAATGTTTCCATATTTTATCTATATCTTAAATTTGCATTTTATTACTATTTTAACTTAAATTGTATTTTAATTCCATTTTAAATTGTATTTTATCAAATTCCATTTCAGATTGCTTTTATCTAGTTTTGGTGACGGTTTGTTGCTGGAACTTTGTACTTTGATATGGCCCAAGGGCTAATCAATAAAAGTTGTTACTGCTAGAAGTGTTAGACCGGTGCTTCTCAGACTTAGCAAATTTAAGGGGTTTGGACTTCAATTCCCAGAATTCGCTAACCAGAATGTCTGGTACCACTGATTGAAAAGCCCTGGCTTAGTGTGACATATGAACTTAGTTGATGCGATAGATTACCTTGACCCTCTGTAGGTTTATAAGGGATATTGCTGCATTAAACAGGTTGAATATCCTTCCCATCTAGCTTTCTCCCCTGCCTGATTCTGGAGAGTTTGGAATGGAAGAAGAGGAGAAAGCTGAAGGAGCTAAGAAAAGGGAGATGGTCTAGCTTGGTTGGCGAGACAGCTTCCCTTTAATCTGATCTTCTTCAGATGTTTATCTAACATGCTGAGCCATCATGTGGTTTGTCTGGTTTTGCCTGCGTAAACCATGATTTATGAATTACTGCGTTGGGTGAGCTGAATCAATACTGTAGTTTTTCAATCAGTGAACTGGGCGTAAACAAAGCATAGCTCAAGAGTATTGTGCAAATTCTGTCAAAATGTGTTCCTCAAGATGGGTCTCCCAGTTGAACTGGTCCCTATCTCCCAGTGCTCTCCGTGGGCTTGCAATTGGGGAGGGTAGAATTTGTAGAACAACATGCCTCTGGTCCATCTGATGCAGAAGGCTGGTGGGCATTGACTGACGGTAGCACTCTGGGACTTGGGGCAAAGGCGCCTCGTATCTACCCGGAGGTGCAGGAGATCAGAACCATCCTAGAAAAGGGGTAGTGGGGGAGGGGAATGAGCTGAACCGGTGGCAACACCACCGCACAAGCCTGGGCGAGAGACGGCTGGAGGTTCTGCAAACCAAGCTTGTCCTCTTGACTTGAAACTACAACCTCCTCCTCTCCATTCCCCAGTTCCCACTCTCTAAAGCCGAGGTGGGGAACCACAGCCCCTTTATGGCTTGTGGACTTCAGCTCCCAGAATTCCCCACCCCTGCTCTACCGTGAATGTGTCACTTCAGAGCAAGTATATATTTGTGCATCTATTTTTATTGCCTGGAAGAGATTATGCAGGGAGGAAAAAAAAACAGAATGAAAGTTGGTGGGCCAAATGCTGAAGTTGGCAGTCAAACGGATAGAGGAAAACCCATCATTTTAAATGCTGTTGCTATTTATTTTTGCTGCTCTTAATTTGCAGAGTGTTCTATGGTCTTGGGGTATCTCCTTTTTGTTTTCAATTTAACAACTGCTCCAGCCAAGAAGCTTTCAAAACTCCTGTTTGCAGAGACTTTTTGCAATCAAAATCCCCAAAAAATCACAACTGATGGATTTTGACTTAATTTAACCAGGCTACGGAGATGCCACCTCTAGCTCTCTAGACGGGACAGAACAGATTTGTTCATTGAAGAGATCCACACCTTGCTGGCTGTGGATCCATTTTAGTACAGCTGGTCCTCAACTTACAACAGTTCATTCAGGGACTGTTCAAAGTTACAACGGCACTAAAAAAGAGGGACTGATGAACATTTTTCACATTTATGACTTCTGTAGCATCCCCCTTGTCACCTGATCAAAATTCAGATATTTGGTGACTGATCCCCTTTTGCAATCTTCCGGCAAGCAAAGTCGATGGGGAAGCCAGATTCATTGAACAACCATGTTACTAACTTAACAACTGCAGTGATTCACTTTACAACCGTGGCAAGAAAAGTCATAAAATGGGGCAAAACTCAGTTAACATATGTCTACACCAGGGCTCTTCCAACCTGTGCCTGGCCCGAGGAATTCTGGGAGTTGAAGTCCACAAGTCATAAAAGGGCCAAGTTTGAAGAGTCCTGGTCTATACTCACCCAATGGTCTTTTGGAAGGAGACACTGGGATCCTTCCAAATCAGAGGTGGGGAACGATGGCCCCTTGTGGACTTCAGCCGGCCGGCTCAGGAATTCTGGGAATTGAAGTCCACGTCATAAAAGTTGCTATCGTTCCCCATCCCTGTTCTAAACCAAGCAAGGGGATTTAATTGCCCTTCTTATTTCGTAGGAAAGTGAACCGTATGGATTTTGCCATGCTGAAAAAGCTGCATGGCGCATTTGCTTCCCAGGAGTAACAAGCTGGAAGAAAACAATTTTAATTATATATCTGTCTACCCTTGTTTCTGTTCCAGCCAGCAAATTTGACAGGCATTATTTAGGTTCATTATGTTACTAATTAATTTTATTCTAAAAACAGACAGCGCTGGGCTATTTTAGAGTAAAAGGAAATATCTACCCGGAATCACTGAATGAAGCTGCTAAAGCTGTTCTTTTTTCCTTGTTTCTGTTCAGAGAATAAACCTCAGCTTTCTCTGCCGATAAGAGAGCGGTGTGATCAGTTATTTGCACTATAGCCCCACACGTCAGAAGTCTAGTTTAGAGAAAGATTGGAGTGGTTTATCTGGTATAGCTTTCTAAGCTTGGTTGTTTTCTTGCAGACGTTTCATGACCCAGCTAGGTAACATCTTCAGTGTTGCAGAGTGGAGGAGAAGGAGAGGGGAGTAAATGGAGAGAGCGAGGGAGGCAGCAGGAGGAGGAGGGCAATGACTCCGGGGTCCTAGACGCTCTCTGAGCTTGGTTGTTTTCTTGCAGATGTTTCATGACCCAACTAGGCAACATCATCAATGCCTAGAAGGGAATGGGGTTTGCTCCCTGTTTATAGACAAGTGGCTTGCTCTTTCATTGTTGGTGGTTCCTTAATTAGGCAGTTGTTGACTTGTTGGCTTGTCTACATTGGTAGTTCCTTGATTGGGGTCTTATTTACTTCTTGATTGTTGGTCTAGTGTTCATCTTGGTATTAATCCTTGGTATTTATTTATTTTTTTAATTTATTTTAATTCCATTTATATCCCGCCCTTCTCCGAAGACTCAGGGCGGCTTACAAGCTTAGCAGTAGCCTTCATTCTATGTATATGCCTGCTTATTAGGGCTTTCACACACACCCCCCCCCAAGCGGCATTATTACAAAGTCAGCTTATTGCCCCCAACAATCTGGGTCCTCATTTTACCTACCTGGGAAGGATGGAAGGCTGAGTCAACCTTGAGCCTGGTGGGACTCGAACCTGCACTAATTGCAGGCAGCTGGTGTTACTTAAGGAGGCATTAGCCCACTGCTCCACCAAGGCTCTTGGTATTAATCCTCAATTTCCCAACACATGGTCAACTCATCCATAGTTCCAGCTGGAAAGCTGTCAGCATCCTAGATCAAGCCAACTCCAAAAATGCCAGAGCGTTTCTGGAAGCCTGGCTCTCAGGAAGATCAGCCACCAGCAGACACACAAACCACATATACTTACTGCTCAAAGGAGACCATCCCAAAGCCCAAAAGGAAACCAAAAGACCAAAACACCTCCTCACCAGCCGTCAACACCCATATGAGCAGAGTTAACACTAAGATTAACACTAGGCCAACAGTCAGGAACCAAACGACACTCCAGTCAAGGAACTATCAAGTCAGACAAACTAGCTAGCAGTAAACAACAGCTTAATCAAGGAACCACCAAGAACACTGCCGCTAGCACTGACAGGGCAAGCCGCTAGTATATAAAAATAAGAGCAAACCACACTCCCTTCTAGCACTGATGATGTTACCTAGTTTGGTAATGAAACGTCTGCAAGAAAACCACCCAGCTCAGAGAGCACCAAGGACCCCCCAAGTCAACCCTGAGCCACAAATATTATCTTTTTCTGGTAAACTATGGCTTGTTGCATGTCATAATGTCTGGGTTCACACAAGATGTTAGGTTTTAAACCGTAATTTGAAAACTGGTTGTGTGCAAGTCCAGCAAACCAGATTATATTTTAAAGCAGTGTAGGAAGTTAGTTTTTGCTTGGATGAGCAGCAACGTAATTTGTTTAGTCTCAGCTTATCATATTATTTCAAGCTGGCAGATTCTGGTTTATTCAGTCATGATTAAACGATCCGTAGCTAAGTGCAGGATCAGACATATTCTGGGCCAAGGGCATGCTTCCTTGTTGAACAGTGCCAGGGATTGTCCTCCAGAAATAGAGACAAAATATTTAGGCATTTCTCCTGCCTGACACTTTAAACATGACAATGAAGTGACCAGCTGTGGTGGCCTTTGGAACACAGACCCTTGAGATAGTGACCTTGAGATGGGTGTCTTTGACTTGGCTCAAGATCAGGATGCTATTGTAGATACATTAAGAGAATCTTGCGTGGTGTGGGGAGGGAAATCTCTATTGAGCTCAGCTCGTCTTTCGTTGACCATATGGATATTGCCATGCTGGTTTTCTTCGCAACCATATGGAGGTGGTTTGCCAGCGCCTTCTTCCAGAGTGACAAACCTATTCAGCAGTTGAGGATTTTCCTGGTGGTCTTCCATCAGTCTGGTCCAACTCTGCATTGTTCTTGAACCAGACAAGGTTGATGTGATGCTGTCACTTTGTAAGTCAGTGAAGTTGGAATTTGGCTCAACCATTTTGAAAAATCGCTTTGAGACCTCAATTGAGGCCAGTAGAACTGTCCATGGTCCTGAGCTTTAAAAATTGCTTCTTGTCAGCTAGACCAGACATGTCAAACACAAGGCCCGGGGGGCGGATCTGGCCCGCGAAGTGGTTTCATGTGGCCCACGAAGCCATCCTGGAAACAGTGAGGGAACGGCCCCCACTGCCTTAGCCCTGGCCCAGAGACCCTCCTTCTGCCAGAGACCCTCAGATCTCTCCCACTCCTGCCCGGGCCCCCATAGGCACCCTTGATGCCAACGATGTAGAGCTGGCCACGCCCACCCAGTAGGCAGTATGCACTCTGGCCACACCCACCCAGTAGGCCACACCCACCCAGTAGGCCACACCCACCCGGCCCCCTGAGGGCAACCACAATGCTGATGCGGCCCTCAATGAAATTGAGTTTGACACCCCTGAGCTAGACTCATCTGCCTGTTCTTTTCACTAGGCTAAAAAGATAATCCTCAATGGGATTATGCAAACATTCATTGATACCTTCTTTGACAAAAAAAGTGGGTTGCTTCCCCAGCCAAAACCATTTTTAATAGCTGAGGCTGCAGCTTGCTTTACAAATAAAATTGACTTTGGAGTCTTGCTAAAGAAGAAAAATTACAGTTTATCTCCTTTATGATCTCACAAAGATACTCACAATTAGTCTTGGGTAATATGAAACCCTCTTTAGAATTTTGAGAGATTTAGGTTTTTTTTAAAAAAGCCAGTTAACAATGAAGTGAACAACACAGCATCTTAATTATCAGTGGTAGGACTTTTCCTGACATTGTTTCTTTGTGTTGCTCTATTGAAGTTCCTCGGGGTAAGAATTCCCCTGTTGTATTTTGAACCTTTAATAAGCCATGTTTGTTTGCAGAGAGGATAAGGGGGGCACATAACAAAACAAGCATCACAACACAAGCGCTTTCCTTTTTGTGTGTGTCATGATGCTGCATGCGCTCACATAAGGGGCAGCGCTTCTGTTTGCAGTGCTCGTTATGTCATTCTACCAAAACGGTTGGACTCAGCTGATGCCTCTGGACCAAATGAAGAAAGATGGATGCTTCTGAGTTACAGTGTTGGGGGAAATGGTTCAGAAAACCCTGAACGAAAGAAGGACAAACAGTTCACCTTTATTGAAATAAAAAATGCTGCTCACCAAAAGTACCAAAGAATGAAGGTAAAGCTTCAATAGTTTGGATGTAGAATGCAAAGATGGAAAGATGGAAGGGAGGCAAGAAAGGGGCTGTAACAGGAGGTGCGAATGATCGTGGGATGCAGGAGGAAGAGCTGCAGACTGGACCACCCTCCTGTAAAAGGCGTCTCAGAAGGAAAAGAGGGTATCTTAGAACAGTGGGGGTGAACCTATGGCACGTGTGCCAGAAGTGGCACTCAGAGCCCTCTCTGTTGGCATGCGCGCCACCACCACGAGCAGCAGGTCCATCAGGCTGCCACCGCTGCCCAGAGCAGGAGCCTCGGCCAGCACAAAGGAGGCGAAGCGTCCGACTACCAAGCTCGAGTAGGGGTGGCAGAGCAGAGGTCACCAACCATGGTCGATTGGTGGACAGGAAGAAAAGGGAGGGGAAAGCATTTAACATGCGTGCATGCACGCACGGGGCCGTGAGCACGCATGTGCTGAAAATGGGGCAGGGTTAGTGCCTGCGTGATACTCACTAGCCCTGCCCTGTTCTTGCGTGGGGCAGCGCCTTGTATCTGCACCCCATGGCGCGACGGTGGCCATTTTTGCACCTTGAAGCATGGTGGCCCATTTTCGCGCCCCCGTTTTTCACGTGCCAGAGGCGGCACTCAGAGGTGCCTCCCTGCCCCCCCCCCCACCCAAGGGCACCACAATGCCGCCCTGGCACTTTGCAATAAATAAGTGGGTTTTGGGTTGCAGTTTGGGTACTCGGTCTGTAAAAGATTCGCCATCACTGTCTTAGAAGATTGGTGCTAGGTGTTTGAGGTACTCCAAATCACAGCTCTGAGTGCTAATTTGACCTTTTATTGTAAGATTACATTAATAGGATCTTGCAAGGCTAAAAGTATTTTCTCCTCTCTTTTCCTTTTATTCTCTGGAAAACTAGAAAGGATCCCTTCTGCTTCCCATGCCCTCCCTCCTTCTTTAGGCCGAGATAACCTTTTCCATGACGCTTGTTCAGTCAACGGCTGTTTCTTCTGTCTCCCAAGGTCATTCATGCAGGGCGTTACAGAGGCCAACTCCATCCAAGTTCTAAGCAGCTTTGACTTTACTCCGATTTCTAGGTCATCTCGGTGCTGCCATCTTGCCTGGCAGGCCCACTCACTTCTGCCTTTAATGTAATGTGCGCTTAAAGCACACACTAGTGTTAGTTGCCCTCGTCTCCGCCATTTTGGGGGAGTGCAGCTCCTCGTGCGCCTTTCAGAGGCCTGGAAGGTTACACCTTCCCCATCCCGCTCCTTGGGAAGTACCATCCGTCCCACTCACCACATCCTGGCCTTTGCTGCTGTTTCCAACAGCTGCTTCGCCTTTTTTGCCAAGCCGGTGGACTGCTTCAAGCACCCGGCTTTTTTTTCTAGGAAGACATTTATTCTCGGCAAAGAAGGAGAGCTGCAGGAATTGTCTCTCCAGCAAAATTTCCTGAAATTACTCAGTCACCTTGTCGTAAGGCAGGCAGGAGCCCATCCGCCTCTGAATAATTGAACAGGCTGCAGATTGGCAGTGCGGTGCAGCGCTGGCTGGCTGGCTGAGCTCGTGTGCTGCAGGAGCCTTGAGAACGTCAGCCGACTGCTGCCTCGCTTGCTCGGTATTTCCTTCCCCCTTCCTCTTGGTCAAAGGAGAGGCGGATCCAGCACGGACCTCCTGTCTCCTTCTCCCGGGTGGGATTTTTCTGTCCAGGGTGAGGGAGAGCGTGCGTGCAACACAGCCGAAGGCCTGAGACCGAATACTGAAACTGGTGCACAAGTATTGGTGATTAGATTCACCACCTCCACTAAGCTGCACACAAACTAACCAAAGATGAGTCTGGCTGAGCTTAGCCAGCTGTGCAAATGCAGCCATTAAGTCCTGCCTGTGTGGTGCTAATCTGGGTCTGTGGCAATTTGCCAGGGCTAACTCACTGTGGAATAACTCGCTGTTTGGACAAGAGTTAAACTGATATCGAAGAAACAGGGGCATAGAGTCATTAAAGAAAGGGTGCAAAAGGAGGGACAGAATGAAATGTGAGTGGCAAACACTGAAATATTTTAAACAAATTGCGTTGTTGGATTGTCCTGCAGTGAGTTGTCCTGCGGTGAATGGGCTGTGGTGAGCCCATTCTTGTGCAAATCTTATCTAAGGTTCTCCACGGAGAGGCATGTGTGATGGGACTCCACAACAAGAGCAATTCAGTTGAAATCCTAGTAGTTGTCTTGTGCACAACACACAATTTGACATGCTTTCAACCGGGTTAGGGGTTGTGGGGTCTGCATTTGGCTAGGTTGCGGCTCGGAATAGGCAGAAAAGATCAGTTCGGGAAAAAGATGCGGGATGTTTAGGAAAATCAGTCTGATGTAGTGGTGGAGGTGCTGGCCTGGAAATCAGGAGACGGTGAGTTCTAGTTCCACCTTAGACGTGAAAGCCAGCTGGGTGACTGCTTGGGCCAGTCACTCACTCTCAGCCCAGCTCCACCTCACAGGGTTGTTATGGGCAAAATAAGGAGGAGGGAAGAGTATTATGCATGTTTGCTCCCTTGAATTGTTTATAAACATGACAAAGGTGGGATGAAAATCAGATCAAATCAAGAAATGTTGGGCAAACGCAGGCATAGGGCCGTCTGATAGCTCCATCCATGGTGTCTCTCTAATTATCTCCTCTGAGGAGTGTCAAGGTATTTATTTATTTATTTATTTTATTTTAATTCCATTTATATCCCGCCCTTCTCCGAAGACTCAGGGCGGCTTACAAACTTAGCAGTAGCCTTCATTCTATGTATATGCCTGCTTATTAGGGCTTTCACACACACACCCCAAGCGGCATTATTACAAAGTCAGCTTAATTGCCCCCAACAATCTGGGTCCTCATTTTACCTACCTGGGAAGGATGGAAGGCTGAGTCAACCTTGAGCCTGGTGGGACTCGAACCTGCACTAATTGCAGGCAGCTGGTGTTACTTAAGGAGGCATTAGCCCACTGCTCCACCAAGGCTGCTTAGGTAAAAGGGGGAGTTAGGAAAAAAGAGGAGGCACATTGAAGGTCAGTACAAGGAAGATTCCTACTTAGTCTATGTGACTCTGGACACAAAGAGACAACACAGCAGGAACTTCTGCACTGCCCGTATCACAGAGACAATCGCGCTAGCCTCATCTCACCATTCCTCCTTAAATATCCAGGTGACACAAGACAACTTAATGCCACTCTGTTGCTTTCAGCTAGCAATCCTGGTACACCCTACAGAAGAACAGACCTTGGAGGTCTTCTAGTCCAACCCTCTGCTCGACCAGGAGACCCTCTCCCATTCTGGACAGATGGCTGTCCAGCATCTTCTTAAAAACCTCCAGTGATGGAGCACCCACCCCTTCTGGAGGCAACTTCTGTTCCACTGGTTAATTGTTCTCACTCTCAGGAAATTCCTCCTTAGTTGCAGGTTGGATCTCTGACCTTGACTTAAAGTTGTAAAAGAGCCATCGTTGCCTACCCCTGGCCTAGATAGACATCACTGAACGTTGTTAAATTAGTAAGATGGTGGTTAAGTGAATCTGGCTTCCCTATTGTCTTTACTTGTCAGAGGGTTGCAAAAGGGGATCATGTGAGCCCGGGACACTGTGACCGTCATAAATATGAGTCAGTTGACAAAGGTCTGAATTTTGATCACGTGACTGTGGGAACGGTGCAACGGTCGTAAGTGTGAAAGATGGTCATAAGGCACTTTTTTTCACTGCCATTGTAGCTTTAAACAGTCACTAAGCAAATTATTATTTATTACTATTATTTATTTAATTTTTATACTGCCCTTCTCCCGAAGGACTCAGGACGGTGTACAGGGCAATAAATATCAAAATATAAATACAAAAGTTAAAAGAAGTTGGTTAGTATTTGTTAGTATCCTGTATTTTTAATTTTTTTTTAATCTTCCCAATTTTCTCACTTGGTATAAAGGCCTCTCTTAAAAGCTAGTAGATGGCTCACTGACTGATCCGTGATGATTCGAGAAATGGGGCAGCAGAGAAACGAAACAAAAGCAATCCCATCGAGAACAGCAACCACAATCCTTTGCGAGATTCCCTTGCCCTGCATGATTGAGACCCTCCTTCGTTCTCTTCTTTTTGCGTTCCCAGAAATAGGTTATAAAATCCCCCAGCTGCAACCCTCCTGTTTTGAAAAGCAAAGGAATTTTTTCAAAAAGATGGAAGAGAAAATGATGAGCAGCCAAAATATTAAAGCAGGCTCCATTAATATCCATGGGAAAGAAATGGGGCCGTCCCAACCGTGCTGGTGTTTTCAGATCTGGGTCTCTGTAGCAAATGAGGCTTTGCTGGGTGAAGGTCGGGTAAAAAAAATTGAGGCTAACGGAAGGAAAAAAAGACACCAAGGTTTGTTTAGCAAGGAGGAGGAGGAGGAGGAGGAGGAGGAGGAGGAGGAGGAGGAGGAGGAGGAGGATGGGAAGAAGAGAGGAGACAAGCAAGCGAGTAAACAAGCAAGCAGAAATGTGTGTGTTAGATTTGTGCAGGTTTTTCTCGGTGTGCACTTACATCTCTGGTGTTTGTGCCTGGGATGAGATCCAGGTAATTGCACAGACGCCTTTTCGAGCAACTGCGCACTGCAGTCAAGCCATGCAAGTGATCCCAGGCACTTGCAACAACAGCAGCCAGCCTCCCTCGCGGGCACTGAGGTGCCTGATCCCCGCTACAGCAAAGAGACGACGGCGGTAGGAAGGAGGAGAGGCTGACTTTGATAGCGGCCAGATAAAATTGAAGACGGGATTCGAGCATTTTTGGGAGAAAGAGTGGCTGGTGGAGGTTTCACACACACACACACACCCATCCCCTTCCTCACAAGCGAACCCCTTGTTCTGGGCACCAGCCAGATTAAGGGAAGAGGGAGAGAGAGAGAACAAGTTAAGGCGCACACTGGAGTGGAAAAGAGCTGGCGAAGGATGCAAAAAAGGCGGAGATGGCTGCATGTTCAGCCTTCATGCTTGGTTTCCTTTCTCCTCAGGGCTTGGAATAACCTCCGAAGGAGCTGGGCAGTTATAAAATGGGGAAAATAAATAAATAAATAGAAATAAAGGCATGTCCAGCTCCTATTCTTAGCCCTGATGTTTCTTCTCGGCCTTCTTCCTCTGAGGCCTTGCTCAGGAAAGGTCCTGCCTTGCTACAGGCCTCCTCTGCAGAAATTCCGGAAGGAAAGATGGATGATCAAATGTGCCACCAACCATATTGTGGGGTGGGGGGTGGGGGCTTTGGAGGAACAAGCCCAGATGCCCTGTCTATTCAGCAAAATGTAGCTCAGTGGTGGGCAAAGTAAGGTTTTGCACTTGGGCAAGAAAAAAACACAAATGCACAGGTATAGATTACCAGTCTCAGTACTACTAACTGTGAGAGGAATCTAGCTGTCCTGGTGGACTAACGCTTAAGTATGAGCCAGCCGTGTGGAGCAGCTGCCAAAAAAGCCAATGCAGTCCCAGGGTGCGTCAAAAGAGGGAAAGTATGAAGATCACATGAAGGGTTAATAACCACTTTATACTGCACTAGTAAGACCACACTTGGAATGCTGCATCCAGCTTTGGTCACCATGATGCAGAAAAGATGTTGAAAGGCTGGAAAGAATGCAGAGGAGAACACCAAAGTCGTCTGGGGGACTAGAGGCTAAAATATAGGATGAAAGGTTGCGGGACCTGGGTCTAGTCCAGGGGTAGGCAACCTTGGCTCTTTTATGACTTGTGGACTTCAACTCCCAGGATTCCTGAGGCAGCGTGGCTCAGTTTGGAAACCTCTCCCTTCCCCCTCAGCGTGGCTGGCTCAGGAATTCTGGGAGTTGAAGTCCACGAGTCATGAAAGAGCCAAGGTTGCCTACCCTTGGTCTAGTCTTAACAAAGAGAGGGACTAGGGATGACATGAGAACAATCTTCCACTTATTTGAGGGGCTGTCACAGAGAAGAGGGGGTCCCTTTATTCTCCAAAGCACCCGAGGGCAGGACAAGAAGTAACAGATGGAAACTTATCAAGGAGAGATTCATTCTAGAACTAAGGAGAAATTTCCTGACAGTGAGATCAATTAATAACTGGAACAACTTAACTCAGGAAGTTGTGGGTGCTTCAAGACTGGAGGAGAGACTGGACAGCCAGTGGTCTGACATGATAGAGGGTCTCCTGCTTGAGGAGGGGATTGCACTAGACTTAGAAGACCTCCAAGGTCCATCCCAACTTTGTTATTCTGTCTGTCCATGAATTTTTCTTGGATAACTTGGTAGGCAAGAAGGATGAGTTTTTGGGGTTTTGGTGTACTCAAAATGCAGCTGACTGCATTGTTGCAATAATCCTATGCAAAATGGGGTCTGTCTGAGGCTTATCTAGCCACTGTGCACCCCCTGCCCCCCAGGATTAATTGGTATAGTCAATTTCATGGGAAAGGGCCAATGTGTTTTACAAAAGCAAAATGAATGGATGTTTTCTAAGAACAGAACAGAATAACAGAGTTGGAAGGGATAGTGGAGGTCTTCTAGTCCAGCGGTCCCCAACCTTTGCGGCTTGGCGGCCCAGTTGGTGGTGGGGAGAGGGGAACTGGGCTGTGTGAGTCGTGGGTCTGCGCATGTGCACACAGCTCTTGCGCAAGTGGCGGGCCAGCACACATGAGCACAGCTCATCTTGAATGAGCGGTGGGCCAGTTCGCACTCGTACAAGTGCCCGCCAGCCTGCTGCTTGCGCAAGTTGAGTTGCGTGCACACGCTCCGGCCAGCCACTTGGGCGGTCCAATTCTGAATAGGCCATGGCCTGGGTTTGGGGACCCTTGTTCTAGTCCAACCCCCTGCAGAATCAGGAGACCCTATGCCATTCCAGACAAAAGGGTGTCCAATCTTTTAAAAACCTCCAACTTCTGAAGGCAAGCCTTTCCACTGATTAATTGTTGTCACTGTCAGGACATTTCTCTCCTTGGTTGGTTTCCATTCATTGATTCTTGTCCTTCCTTCATGTGCTTGGAGAATAGGTTGACCACCACCCCTCTTTTTTGTGGCCCCTCAAATATTGGAATGCTGGTACTACTGTCATCCCTAGTCCTTCTTTTCATTATACAACACAAACTCAATTCCTGTGACTGTTCTTCATACGTTTTAGCCTTCAGCCCCCTAATAATACTAATCTAGTTAAAATAAATGCCATTATTCCTCCCTCCTTTACAAAAAGTGGAACTTTTCGTTGTTTTCAAAGGGCTTTGAATCCACTTTTAAGAAACTGGGTTGATTTGAAAATCTTTATTTAAGAGACATACGGTGGCTTGAAGTCTGATTAAACTTTGATTTTAACAGATGCGGTGACTTTTTTTCTTTACGTCTCTGGTGGCATCTCGGCCTCAGGTTCAACTGCTGCTTGCTGAATATTGAATTGCATGAACTGTGTCTGTAAATCAAAAAGAAAATAAATGCTTAGAAAAGTGTTAAGTAAAGAGCTTTTGGAGGTTTTCAGTCAGATGCTGTCAACTACGTGATTGGCTGCATTTTGAGAGTGAAGTTCAGATTTCAGAAAGATTGTAGCTCAGTGTTCAAGTCAGAGTATATGGAAAGTCATAGGTTCAACTTTTTCCAAGTCCCTTTCAACCCTCCATCCTATGATTACATGACCTGTCAGGTATTATACAGGTAGCCCTCAATTTGCAACAGTTTGTAGTTACAACGGCACTGAAAAAGTGACTTATGACCATTTTTCACACTTTCGACCTTTCTAACATTCCCATGATCCATGGGATTAAAATTCGGAGGCTTGGCAATTGGTTCATGCTTATGATCGTTTGCAAATCAGGGCTGAAGACTTTATCCAGTGTGCAGACCAGTTGGTTGTGTTCAATCATGGTTAAGAAAATCATGGGATAGGACAGCTTGTAAACCAGGTCTAGAGAAGAGGACTTTCTGGTCAAGCAAGATCCTGCTTGTGTAGAACATTTTTCATTCTGAGGACGCACGTGGCTTTTTGTGATCCAAGATGTGAGTGAAGCCAGGGCCTAAGAGAAATCTAAACGAGATGAGATTGGATTGATATTAAGATTAGTTAATTAAGTTAGTGAATTAAATAAGCAGGATTGCTATCCTCAGGTGTGTAATTTTTCCCACTTCTATCACATTAAAACTACAGCTCAGCTATAGCTTTTGGAACATTTATTTATTGGTGTTTTCTTGCAGGGGTGTGTGTGTGTGTGTGTGTGCACGCGCATCCGTGTGTGTGTGTGTGTGTGTGAAGGAACCTCTTTCTATTTAGGATTTGGGAGAAGGTCAGGAACACCACACAACATCACCGATAGGTGTGTTCCATTGTAGGAAGGAAAAACTGATCTTCTCTTTGTTGTTTTGGGGAATATGGACCTCTGATCATTGTTTCTCCATTCTAGGGGTCTCCAAACTTGGCAAATGTAAGACTTGTAAACTTCAACTCCCAGAATCCCTCAGCCAGCATGGCTGAATGAGGAATTCTGGGAATTGAAGTCCACAGGTCTTCAAGATGCAACACAATAAATATCAGCAGGGAATCCAGCATTGCACATTGAAAATGGATCTGGGCTTCATGCTAAAAATCGTTGGGAAAAGCAGGAGCAGAACAAGTCTTATCTTGGATCTAACCAAAGGCTTAGCAGCTAATCTTGCCTGGCATCCTCTTTCTCCTGAAGTTTAAAACGTGCCGCTACTTTTGCTGTTCAGGACAAAAAAAAGGGGGGGGGAGCAGATAGGAGGGCAACACTAGCACCTCCTCATCTTGCCATCATCAATGCTGGAAGTAATATTTAGCCACGATTACGGGCAGCGTTGATATTACAACCCTTTCTTCTGCAAGGGTTCATGCTGGCTGGGGAATTCTGGGAGTTGAAGTCTACCAGTCTTAAAGCTGCCAAGTTTGGAGAGTCTTGCTTTGCTCCATGTAGGCAGGCAAACATTTTGTCCTGTTTGCAAAACTGCTAGTCGAGGGGGCTGCCGTCTTGAAGGCTGAGCCATCTGGTGTGTGAGGAAGGGGCGGGGGGGGAGTGCTGTTGGTTTGAACCAAGGGGAAGACTAGCCCCATCCCCTGCTGAAAGAAAATCTCTGGGCTTTGTGCCACGGAGCAGGTTGGGGAACTTGGCAGGCGATGTCTATCAAGCCGGTCTTGGGAGGGGGGATGAACAGCCGCGATAGGTCGCTTTTTCAAAAAGGCCATCTGCCTCACCATTTTAGCGGGTTATTTTTATGCTTTCATTTTGTAACACGGTGTAATCTGTTGGAGTCGTTTTGGAAGAGAGCAGGCTTTGGCAATGGAGAAGAAGGCCACTTTTGCAAATTTGCTGCCTCTACAAGCCGTAACAGACCCTTGGCAAGTTCTCCTTCCTTCTGCTCCTGTAGAGCAGAGACCCCCAACCTTTTGGGCACCAGGGACCGGTTCCGTGGACTGGAGGGGGCCTGGTTTGGTGTGCTGCCTGCATCTCGCGGATGGGGCTTCTGTTTGTTCATGCGGACCAGTGGCTGGCATGCCGTGGACCGGTTCTGGTCCACAGACCGGGGGTTGGGGACTTTTCAGGTTCTGCTCTTTGGAGTGGCTGGACTTGCATGCCACGATGCAGCTAGTCTTTGACTTAAGTCTGTTTCGTGAGTTCCAATGGCGCTGAAAAAAGTGACAGTCCTCGACTTACAACCATTCATTTAGAGACTGTTACGACTGCACGAGAACTGGAGGTCGTCCATGACTTTGTATACCTCGGCTCAACCATCCCCGACACTCTCTCTTTAGATACTGAGCTGAATAAACGTATTGGTAAAGCGGCCACCACTTTTTCCATACTTACAAAGAGAGTATGGCTTAATAAGAAGCTGACAGAACAGATAAAGATCCAGGTCTATAGAGCCTGCGTCTTGAGCACACTCTTCTACTGCACTGAGTCTTGGACCCTTTACGCACAGCAGGAGAGGAAGCTGAACACCTTTCATATGCGCTGTCTCCGATGTATTCTTGGTATCACCTGGCATGACAAAGTTCCAAATAGCACAGTCCTGGAATGTGCTGGAATTTCCAGCATGTATACACTATTGAAACAGCGACGTCTTCGATGGCTTGGGCATGTCGTGAGAATGGCTGATGGTCGGATTCTGAAAGATCTCCTGTATAGAGAACTAGTCCAGGGAAAGGGCCCCAGAGGGAGACCAGAGCTGCGATATAAGGATGTCTACAAGAGGGATTTAAAGGCCTTGGGAATGGACATTAACAGCTGGGAAGCCTTGACCTCTGATCGTTCAGCTTGGAGGCTAAAGACGCAGCATGGCCTTCTCCAATTCGAAGAGACACTTGTGCGGCAAGCTGAGGCAAAGAGGCAGTCCCAGAGCCAGCGAAATCTGGGAGCTGGACAGGGAACAGATTGCATCTGCCCTCAGTGTGGAAGGGACCGCCACTCTTGAAATGGCCTTTTCAGCCACACCAGATGCTGCTTTAGGACCTCTTTCCAAAGCGCGATACCTAGTCTCTTGAGACTGAAGGGTGTCAGTTATGACAGCACTGAAAAAAGTCAGTTATGACCATTTTTCACACTTATAATCATTGCAGCATCCCCGTAAGTTGCATGATCAAAAATTCAGATGCTCAGCAACTGGCAGGTACTTATGATGGTTGCAGGGTCCTGGGGTCACTTGATTCCCTTTTGCGACCTTCTGACAAGCAAAGTCAACGAGGAAGCCAGATTCGCCAAACAACCTTATTATTAACATAACAATGGCAGGGATTCACTTAACAACTGTGGCCAGAAAACGTCCCATCAACTGTCTCATTTAGCAACATAAATTTTGGGCTCAGTTGTGGTCGTATGTTGAGGGCCGTGTGTGATCTATGGGAGAAGGTCTTTCCATACTGGATCCAGGTAGCTCTTCACATCGCTCTGGCCTCTTTCATGTCCCCTGGAGTGTGTCATCATCAGCCATTCAGTCATGTCCGACCCTCGGCCACTCTATGGATCAGCATTACCCATGACTCTGTCTCATGCCGCTTTCCTCTGTATCCATCAAGGTCATCCCAGTGTCACCCTTTATAGTGTCCAGCCAACGGGTACCAGGGTGACCACTGAGTCTTCCACTGATCGCTCCCAAAATGATTGACTTTTCCAGTGCGTTGGCTCGCATCACATAGCCCAGGGGTAGGCAACCTTGGCTCTTTTATGACTCATGGACTTCAAAGCCAGCACAGCTGGCTCAGGAATTCTGGGAGTTGAAGTCCACGAGTCATAAAAGAGCCAAGGTTGCCTACTCCTGAATAGCCGAAGTATGATAGCCTTTGTCTGGTGATCTTGGCTTTGAGGGCTATTTTTGCTGAGTCCGAAAGATGCTTTTTCAGGAGGCTGGACTTCCTTGTTTTTCCTTTGGAGACGTTTCACTTCTCATCCAAGAAGCTTCTTCAGCTCTGACTGGATGGTGGGGAATGGAAGGATTTATACTCCTTGCAGACAGCTGGTCATTTGTGTGCTTTTAGAGGGCCATTGAGGACACCTGGAGGTTCATCTGTGTCGTCAGGCTCACCTGAGTACTGCAGGTGGGTGTGGGGCCTTCTTGGAACCGCTGAAAGGGCTGTGCTGTAGACTGGAGATAGATGATGTTGTATCCCTCCCCCTCTGTTGAGAGAGGGCTGTTCAGTTTTGACATAGATGGCCTCTTTGACCCCTCTTTCAAACCAGCAGTGTCTTCTCTGTCCAAAATGATCTGGAGAATCTCCATAGATATTTTTTGCTGAGGTTCGGTCTAGAGACAAATTATTTGAGTAGTGCAAGATGGGTGCTTTAAACCCTTCAGAGCCAGGGCAGCTTCCTCATATTGTGGAAGTTTGAAGAAGGGGATTTAAGAGTGAAAGTGGTGGCTCAGTGGGTTAGGACGCTGAGCTTGTCGATCAGAAGGTCGGCAGTTTGGCGGGTCGAATCCCGAGTGCCGCGTAACAGAGTGAGTGCCTGTTACTCGTCCCAGCTTCTGCCAACCTAGCAGTTCGAAAGCACGTAAAAAATGCAAGTAGAAAAATAGGGACCACTACGGTGGGAAGGTAACAGCGTTCCGTGCGCCTTTGGCGTCTAGTCATGCCGGACACATGATCACGGAGACGTCCTCGGACAAGCGCTGGCTCTTCGGCTTTGAAACGGAGATGAGCATGAGATGAGAGTCGGAAACGACTAGCATGCATGTGCGGGGAACCTTTACCTTGTAAGAGTGAAAGTGGTGCCTGAAGGACCCCCATGAAATATTCACCTCCCTCAAATCTGCAGCACTTGTAAAATAACAGGCTGGGTCCCTGGGTGCAGCTGTTGGTGTTCTCCTATTTCCTTGAAAGCCGAAAGAGAAGAAATTAACTTGGGTTTGCCTAACAAACCCATCACAAGCCGGTAGGCAGAGTGAAAGCACCTGGCTGCATTTTCTTCAGTCTGCTGTGAATTTGGGACTGGGCAGTGGTGGGA
Source organism: Vipera ursinii (assembly GCF_947247035.1). Classification (NCBI taxonomy): domain Eukaryota; kingdom Metazoa; phylum Chordata; class Lepidosauria; order Squamata; family Viperidae; genus Vipera; species Vipera ursinii. The sequence continues at coordinate 5,788,191 of NC_139519.1, read as the reverse complement.
TTCACATATGTGAACCACCGGTTCTCTGTGCAGATGCCGCTTCCAGAAGTCCATTCTGGGCCTGGGCAACAAAAAGTTAGCTACCGGTTCTGCCGAACTGGTGCGAACTGGCTGAATCCCACCACTGGGGCTGGGGTCCTTCAGCCCAGAGTATGTATGCATTAAAAAAAGTATGGGATTGTGTTTTATTACCAAAACCAACATACGTTTTGCTTTGTAGGGCAAAATGCAGTTTCAAATGCAGTCTTATAGTGTGGCTACAAATGCAGTATTGTCTGGGACGCTACACCTCCTAGGAGGGGCCTTCATAGTACCCGAAGCAGAGCGTCCAGATGCAGCCAGAGTTTTTTTCCCACACCTCTTCCCACTACGTGTTCAAAATGAACAGTGATTTATATATATTCACTGCACTTGCATTTCTCCAAATGTAGGATAAGGTCACCTTTATTGTCATTTTTTACTGTGAGCACATTAGGTAAAGGTAAAGGTCCCCCCCTGCACATGCGTGCTAGTCGTTTCTGACTCTAGGGGCCGGTGCTCATCTCCGTTTCAAAGCCAAAGAGCCAGCGCTTGTCCGAGGACGTCTCCGTGGTCATGTGGACGGCATGACTAGACGCCAAAGGCGCACGGAACGCTGTTACCTTCCCACCGTAGTGGTCCCTATTTTTCTACTTGCATTTTTACGTGCTTTCGAACTGCTAGGTTGGCAGAAGCTGGGATGAGTAACAGGCGCTCACTCTGTTACACGGCACTCGGGATTCGACCCGCCAAACTGCCGACCTTCTGATCGACAAGCTCAGCGTCCTAACCCACTGAGCCACCGCGGCATGCGTTAAAAATGAAATCCTGGTGTGTGCGTGTGCGTGTGTGTGTGTGGCACAGATTACACATGAAATTCTGTTGCTCACTTTTAGAGCGGGCAGCAGAATTTCATGTTTAATCTGTGCCAGCGTGTCCACACTAAAAAGTAACAATAAAGGTTATCTTATCTTACCTTTGGAAAAAGGCGCCTGCCGCGAATGGCAAACAAAAAAAAAGCCACCAAGAGGAAAGCACCACGGAGAAGAACTTAAACAGGCAAGCTGATGAATCTCTGCTTCTCCGCCAGAGAGCTTTTCCGTAAAAGCCGCCGCAGCCAGATTGCTTCTCCTCTTACTGATTCAAGGAGCTGCTCTGAAGGACGTTTGACAGAACCGGCTCTGAATGGTACCGAGTCTCTTCCTGCCCCCCCCACCCCCTAGCGGGGGCTGGAGGAATCTGGGACAGAGCAATGATGCTCTCGCCACTCCAGTCGGCCACTTCCAGCCTGGGGCGGCGGCGGCGGGGGGGGGGGAGAAAGCGAGGAGAAACGGCAGCTTCTTTTGGGGGAGCTGTGTTGGAGGGGGGGGCAGCCGGTGGTTTCTTGGGTGATCTATTTTCTCCCGTGATTTCACCCAAACCACTTTAAGGGGCGCTCTGTTCCAAAGCTAAAGCTGTCCTTTTTTTTCTTTTTTTCTTTTTTTATTTTTATTAAAGAGTTTTACAAAAACAAGATTTTACAATACATCCCCAAATCCCACCCACCCCAAACCACCCCCCTTCCACCCCCCCCACTTCCCAGAGCTTAATACAGGGTTATAGTTATAATAATCATATTCTAACTAAAGATTATCCATAATATAAAGAGATTATAAGCTTTTTGCTAAAGTATTGGCTAATAGAGTAATGCAAGTTTTGAAACAAATGATTCATAGTGATCAATCGGGATTTACATCTGGAAGGTATATGAAATATAATGTAAGACAAATTGTAAATTTGCTTGAATACTTGGATAAGAACAACCAAGTCCCTGCAGCATTGATATTTTTGGATGCAGAGAAAGCTTTTGATCAATTGAATTGGCAATTTTTATTGAGAGTTGTTGAGGAGATGAATTTTGGAGAAGGATTTCTACATTCTATTAAAGCTATATATCAACAACAAACTGCTAAAGTTGTCCTTTTGAAGGATGGCACTCAGAGCGTGCGAAACAGGGCGAAATAGGTAGGAGAGTGGAGAACGATTGGCTGGCTTTGTGCATTGCAATTGCCCCGTTGAATGAAGAAGCCTCGTGGTCTTCAGTCACCACAATACCGTGGCTGCTTCCTCACAAAGGGGCCAACAGGAACGGCAGTTGCCAACAGAACAGAATAACAGAGTTGGAAGGGACCTCGGAGGTCCTCTAGTCCAACCGCCTGCTGAAGCAGGAGGCCATATACCATTTCAGACAAGCGGCTGTCTTGTTTCTTCTTGAAAACCTCCAGTGATGTTGGCAAGACGTTCCTCTGGTTAATTGTCCTCAATGTCAGGAAGTTTCTCCTTAATTCCAGGTTGCTTCTCTCCTTGGTTAGTTTCCATCCGTTGCTTCTTGTCCTGCCTTCAGGTGCTTTGGAGAATAGCTTGACTCCCTCTTCTTTGGGGCAGCCCCTGAGATATTGGAACACTGCTATCCTGTCCCCCCTCATCCTTCTCTTCATTAAACTAGACATCCCCAATTCCTGGGTACAAACTGGAGAAGAGCCTAATGCTGGGAAAGGTTGAGGGCACGAGAAGAAGGGGACAACAGAGAATGAGGTGGCTGGATGGAGTCACCGAAGCAGGAGGCGTGAGCTTAAATGGACTCCAGAAGATGGTAGAGGACAGGAAGGCCTGGAGGAACATTGTCCATGGGGTCGCGATGGGTCGGACACGACTTCGCAACTAACAACAACACCACCCAATTCCTGCAACCATTCTTCATACAGTCATGGCCGAAATTGTTGGCACCCCAGAAATTTTTCCAGAAAATCAAGTATTTCTCACAGAAAAGTATTGCAGGAACACATGTTTTGCTATACACAGGTTTATTCCCTTTGTGTGTATTGGAACACAACAAAAAAGGGAGGAAAAAAAGCAAATTGGACATAATGTCAAACAAAACTCCAAAAATGGGCCGGACAAAATTATTGGCACCCTTAACTTAATATTTGGTTGCACACCCTTTGGAAAAAATAACTGAAATCAGTTGCTTCCTATAACCATCAATAAGCTTCTTACACCTCTCACCCGGAATTTTGGACTACTCTTCCTTTGCAAACTGCTCCAGGTCTCTCTTATTGGAAGGGCGCCTTTTCCCAACAGCAATTTTAAGATCTCTCCACAGGTGTTCAATGGGATTCAGATCTGGACTCATTGCTGGCCACTTCAGAACTCTCCAGCGCTTTCTTCCCATCCATTTCTGGGTGTTTTTTGACGTATGTTTGGGGTCATTGTCCTGCTGGAAGACCCAAGATCTCGGACGCAAACCCAGCTTTCTGGCACTGGGCTCTACAGTGCGACCCAAAATCCTTTGGTAATCCTCAGATTTCATGATGCCTTGCACACATTCAAGGCACCCAGTGCCAGAGGCAGCAAAACAACACCAAAACATCATTGAACCTCCACCATATTTCACTGTAGGTACTGTGTGCTTTTCTTTGTACACCTCATTTCATTTTCGGTAAACAGTAGAATGATGTGCTTTACCAAAAGCTCTATCTTGGTCTCATCTGCCCACAAGACATTTTCCCAGAAGGATTTTGGCTTACTCGAGTACATTTTGGCAAACTGTAATCTTGCTTTTTTATGTCTCTGTGTCAGCAGTGGGGTCCTCCTGGGTCTCCTGCCATAGCGTTTCATTTCGTTTAAATGTCGACGGATAGTTCACTCTGACACTGATACTCCCTGAGCCTGCAGGACAGCTTGCATTCCTTTGGAACTTGTTTAGGGCCGCTTATCCACCATCCGGACTATCCTGCGTTGCAAACTTTCATCAATTTTTCTCTTCCATCCACGACCAGGGAGATTCGCTACAGTGCAATGGGTTGCAAACTTCTTGATAATGTTGCGCACTGTGGACAAAGGCAAATCTAGATCTCTGGAGATGGACTTGTAACCTTGAGAGTGGTGATATTTGTCCACAGTTTTGGTTCTCAAGTCCTCAGACAGTTCTCTTCTCCTCGGTCTGTTGTCCATGCTTAGTGTGGCACACACAGACACACAATGCAAAGTCTAAGTGAACTTCTCTCCTTTTTATCTGCTTTCAGGTGTGATTTTTATATTGCCCACACCTGTTACTTGCCCCAGGTGAGTTTCAAGGAGCATTACATGCTTGAAACAATCTTGTTTACCCACAATTTTGAAAGGGTGCCAATAATTTTGTCTGGCCCATTTTTGGAGTTTTGTTTGACATTATGTCCAATTTGCTTTTTTTCCTCCCTTTTTTGTTGTGTTCCAATACACACAAAGGGAATAAACCTGTGTATAACAAAACATGTGTTCCTGCAATACTTTTCTGTGAGAAATACTTGATTTTCTTGAAAAATTTCTGGGGTGCCAACAATTTTGGCCATGACTGTATATCTTAGCCAAGACCAGCATATTGTTGAAATGAAAAGAATTTAAGGGTAAAAAAAATCCAAACCAAGCAAAATCCTTGACTTTTAGATTCTTTTGCAACCTTCTTGCACTGATAGTTCTAAGTCATCTAATAAACAAATAAAATTTATTTTTTCAGAAGGTTCCTGTTTTTGATTATGAAAATAATCACCATCTTCTTTAGAAAAAAATCATTACAAAAAAAAAAATAAGATTTTCCAGGCAGTTTCCCCTTCCTGCTTGTTAAGTGAGACACAGAGGTAATTACACCGCATCAGGGTGTGCCCTGTGGTTGAATCCACAGATTGTACTTAGTTTTAATATTTAATTTAGTTTTGAGTTGGAATGTGGTGTGAATCTAATAAATGTGGTTTGTACATTTTTTTATTGAAAAGTTTTACAAAATTTTAATAATAACCCCCCTCCTCTCCCCTTCCCTCCCCCCCTGGACTTCCCAAAGCAGAATACAGGGTATTACATGTAGCAATCTTATGCAAACATATGCTAAATATCTATTACAACGTTAACAAACCTTGCACCCTTTAACTCCCTTATAACAAAACTAAAGTAATTATAATAACACTTCTATAATTGTTAAGAATTATTCATATGCTATTTGAAACTTTTTAGTCCCATATTTGTTCCGAATATAATCAATCCATCTTTTCCATTCCAAAATATATTTTTCTTGTGACTGTTTTTTCAAATATGCTGAAACTTTTGCCATTTCAGCTACGTCCATTACTTTAAGAGTACATTTTGATGTACAAGAGGAATTTCTGCCATTTTCAAGTCTGAGGTCTCTTGTGTGGCCTTCATGCGGCTTACTGGATGAGTGAAAGAGGAGCGCAGTACAAAAAAATAATAATTTCAGTTATGTTTATATTTCACCAAAATTAAGGGTCGTTAATACGCAGTCAAGGATGGGCGTGTGTTGGACTTTGAAGAATCAGGATAGAAAGTAGTGATGCTTTTGAACTTTGATGTTGGAGGAGACTCCTCAAAATACTATCGGCAGCCAAGAACACCAACCAGTGGATCTTCAAACCAATCAAGGCAAGTTTTCATCCGATCAACAAACGATCAACTTATCCTACTTTGGGCTCAGCTCTTTAGGGAACGTTTGGAGGCTGGAAAAGTGGAAGGAAGGAGAAGAGGAGGAGGACCAGCAACAATGTGCAGCAACTCACTCCGTGATGATGGCTGCCCCATCAGAAGACCTGAAGGACAACGTGGAAGCCAGATCTTCCTGGAAAAGGCCTCTGTGTGGTTGCTAAGAGTCGATACCAACTTGATGGCACAATATAGGTACTCCTCGACTTAACAATAGTGTTCGAAGCTATAACAGCTCTGGGAAAAGTGACTTATGACCATTTTTCACACTTATGAGTGTTGCAGCATCTCCATGGTCACCTGATCAAAATTCGGACACTTGGCAACTGACTGATATTTATGACAGTCGCAGGGTCCCAGGGTCACGTGATCACCTTTTGTGACCTTCAGATTTGCAAAGCCAATGGGGAAGCCAGATTCACTTAACAACTGTGGTTACTAAATTAACTGCAGTGATTCACTTAAGAACAGTGGCAACATAGGTTGTAAAATGGGGTAAAACTCCCATGACAACTGTCTCTCTTAGCACCGGGGATTTTGGGCTCACTTGTGGTCGTACAGGTTAAGGACTACCTGTATTGTCAATAGAGATGAGGAGTCTTTGGAATTTGAAGGTAAAATTATGATTTGGAATGCCTAGGACAGGGCTCCTCAAACTTGGCCACTTTAAGACTTGTGGACTTCAACTCCCAGAATTCCCCAGCCAGCATGCCTGGCTGAGGAATTCTGGGAGTTCAAGTCCACAAGTCTTAAAGTGGCCACGTTTGAGGACCCTTGGCCTAGGCCGGGGGTCTTCAGACTTGGCCCTTTTATTACTTGTGGATTTCAACTCCCAGAATTCCTCAGCCAGGCACACTGGATGAAGAATTCTGGGAGTTGAAGTCCACAAGTCACAAAAGGGCCAAGTTTGAAAAACCCCGGGCTAGGATTATGCATGGGCACCAGGCACCAACTCCTTAAACGAAACATTTGTTTTTCCAAGGCCTCATGGATACTTCCTAGACCTATCCTATCCTATATAATGCATTCTCCTCTCATCTTTAAAAGTGGCAATTTTTACAGAAATTTTTAAAAGTGTCCCTGACTGCACTGGTCTTTTTAACATTACTAATGCTGTTTTTATGGGGCTGGTGTAGTATTGTGTATGAATCCAGCCTATTCCCCCATTCAACATTGTGGGAATGATTCACACAAACATGACAACGTTGTCCTAGCAGTTATCACACTGTTTTCTTGAATGTGACAACTTTTAAGACGTGTGGACTTCAACTCCCAGAAGTCCCCAGCCAGCTGATTTCACACCTGGCATGAAATTTACCAATTCAGCCACCTTTTTATCATAACAATGGGGGTTTGCCGATCCAGTTTGAAGGTTAGCGAGGCACATGTCAGCTGAGACATCGGCTAAGGATGTGACAGTAAATAATTACATGGCAATTTTGCACTGTCCTAAGATTGCTGTTCAGTCGTGAAGCCTCTAAACTGAATATTGTGAGGTTAGTGAGGCCCCGAGCAAAATAAGAGCTGCACAGGATTCAATGAATTTCTTGGCACAACCTGGGTCAGTGGTAAGATGAGTAGGTCGTGTGAATACTAAGAGAGGAGAAAGCTTATTTTACCCTCACCCAGGAAGCTATTTGGAGAGAAAACCCTAAAAGGTTGTTTTTTTTTAAAAAGGACATTTTTCAATGCCTGCCCAGTCTGTCTTTAAAAAAACAGCGGCTGCAAAAGGAAGCTCATTTTTACACTGTACATTTTACATAGTCCTCAACTCACAACAGTTCATTTAGCGACCATTTCAAGTTACAACGTTGCTGGAAAAAGGGACTTATGATCGTTTTTCACACTTACAACCGTTGCAGCATCCCCCACGGTCACGTGATGAAAATGCTTGGCAACTGGTTCATATTTATGATGGTCGCAGCATCCCGGGATCACGTGATCCCCTTTTGCGACCTTCTGGCTGCTTGTCAGAGTCAGTGGGAAAACCAGATTCACTTAACAATCCGGTTACTAAGTTAGCGACTGCAATGCTTCACTTAACAATTGTGGCAAGAAAGGTTGTAAAAAGGAGCAAAATTCACTTAACAAATATTAATAACAAACACTTATGGGTCTGTTTCAATTGTTGGATATTTTTTTTTGAAGCAACAGATAAAGACTTCCGTGTCCTCCGTTTCCATATTTGTATCCAGCCTTAGGATACGCCCTGTCGGCCATTTGTTCTGATCCCATAACCGTGAAGCTCGAGGTCCTTACTACAGGTAGTCCTCGACTTACAACAGTTCATTTAGTGACCATTCAAAGTTGCAACACCACTTGAAGAAGTGACTTATGACCATTTTTCACACTTACGACTGTTGCAACATCCCCATTGTCCTGTGATCAAAATTCAGACTCGTGTTTATGATCGTTGCAGGGAACTGGGATCACATGATCACCTTTGGTGAACTTCCGACAAGCAAAATCAATGGGGAAGCCAGATTCACTTAACAACCGTGCTACTAACTTAACTGTGGCAAGAAAAGTAGTAAAATGAGGCAAAACTCGCTTAACAAATGTCTCACGTAATAACAGAAATTTTGGGCTCAATTGTCATAAGTCGAGCGCTACCTCTAGAAAATGGCCCTAGTTGCATCCATGAAGCAGTAGTTTTAGCGGTGTGTTCAACTAATGGGGAAGGGGCTGTCCATGCAGTAAAATACAGGTCGTCCTCAACTTATAACCATTTGTTTAGGGATTGTTTGAAGTTGTGATGCACTGAAAAAAAAGGGACTGACAACCAGCCCTTGCGCTAATGACCATTGCAGTGGCCTTGCATGATTGTGATCTGGCAACTGTTGTGCAGTAACGACAGTTGCAGCCTCTTGCAATCCCATGATTGCCATTTGTGACCTTCCCAAGCCTCTTCCAAGCAAGCAACCTCAGTGGGGAAGCCAGTAAGGAAGTCGCAAGTTGTCTCGCTTAATGACCTCAGCAAGAAAGTTCACAAAATCTGGTGCGTCGTGTGATGCTTGACAAGTGCATCACTTAATGATGAATTTTCCCGTCTTTATTGTGGTCGTAAGTTAAGGATTACCTGCATTGCGAATGAAGGAGAATCTGCGTGTCCCGGGATAGTGTTGCAGGATCCAGTCTGGGTCGGCTCCAGGACCAGAGGTTCTGACTGAAGATGGGCTTCAGCCCCAGTCTGAAAGCTCAGAAGACGAAAGTGGAGAAGAAGAAGTAAGGCAAAGGAAGAGAAAAGGTAGTTTTGGATCAAGAGAAAAATCCAGAAGAGGATCTGCAAATGGATCAAGAACAGAGAAATAAAAAAGAGAGATAAACAGGTTAAAAAAAAGAGAAAACATAAAGAAGTAGCTTCTAATCGTCTTTGCAACGTTATTAAAATTTTATCCTCTTTAAGGTCACACCATAACTCCTTCCTTTCTATAATCTACCCTTTCTAATGATCAAACCCATCAATCGCAAGTTCATTTTTTCCCGTTTTCAGCAAAAAGTCCATACAATACAGGGTTTCCACTCACTGACAAAGGTCGTTGCTGTCTTTCTAATTAGAGAAAAGACAATAATGACATTTGTCAGTGACCAACCCAGGTTGGATCCTGCCTTACCTGTATTCTCAGGAGATCACAGCTCAAAAGAGATCTTCCTGGGTAAAGAGCAGTATTCTGGAAAAGATGAAGGACCCTCTCATCATGCCTGATGGCCTTGCAAAGAAGGCAGAACATTTTAAGTTCGTATACAGATAGTAATACAAAGAGTTTAAAGACTAATTTATTCAACTGAAACCAGAGCTTTTCTTCCTGGGATTAACGGACAAATAATTGGAAAAGATTTATAGTCAATTGTTTCTGTACATAACCGCTGTGAGATTATTATATGCATAAAAATAGACAGACCCTGAAATATCCGCAGGGGAGGAAGAGGGGATGAAAAGGATGGAATTTGCAGAGAAAGCAAAATTGACCTGTTTAATTAAAGGGTTTTCAGTCCCTGACAAATGTCGCTATTGTCTTTTCTCTAATTAGAAAGACAGCAACGACCTTTGTCAGTGACTGGAAACTCTTTACTGTATGGACTTTTTGCTGAAAACGGGAAAAAATGAACTTGCGATTGATGGGTTTGATCATTAGAAAGGGTAGATTATAGAAAGGAAGGAGTTATGGTGTGACCTTAAAGAGGATAAAATTTTAATAACGCTGCAAAGACGATTAGAAGCTGCTTCTTTATGTTTTCTTTTGGGTTTTGATCTATTTATCTCTCTTTTTTTATTTCTCTGTTCTTGATCCATTTGCAGACCCTTTTCTGGATTTTTCTCTCGATCCAAGACGATCTTTTCTCTTTCTTTGCCTTACTTCTTCTTCTTCTCCTCCAGCTTTGGGGTCTTGATTTCTGGTGGTTTTGATTTAGGGCAGAATCGGGGTTATTATGCAAAACAATGTGGACTGCTTCGAGACCCCAAATTCTATTTTTTTCTTCTTTCATTTCAAGTGTGTGTATGGAGACGACGGAAGGTGATGGTGGTGGTGGTCTCCAGCTGTCATCTTCCACTTGTGAATTTGTTTTCCGTATTTTTTTTTCCTGACCGTGGGAATTCTATTCAGAGCGGAAAAATAATGCAACCTTTTCGGCAATGCTAGGCGTTCCTGTCTGTTGCCTCTATCGCTTCACCTGAGTGGTAGGCTGGGATCTTCTCTGAAACAGCGGAACAATTCGTTTTATTTTCTTATTTCCTTTCTGGACAAAGTTTTCTAGGATTTGACGCCCCTGAATCCATTGGTCTTTTCTTTAATTCAGCTAAACGTTGGACAGAAATAACCCTCATGTTCCAAAGTGGTTTTGAATGAGAAGGAAATAGCGTTTTTCCCAGAAATAAGACCCAACCAGAAAACAGACCTTAGCCTGATGTTTTTAGCTTGCTCCTAATATAAGCCCTACCCCCAAAATAAGCCCCAGTTAAGATCATCATCAGCCTTGGGGGGGGGGTGGAACAGAGAGCAAGAGGAAGAGATATATTTTTTCTCCCAAATTCCTGTAATTTTTTTTTTAATCTCTCCCCGTTCAGGTCTGGGATCAGAAACCAGGAAGTATTACACTAGTGTTGATGGAGTATTCCCCCCCCCAACATTTGCAACAGGGGATAAATTTTGATAAGCAAAAGACATGATCAGACTTCTCCACATAGTGATCCTGGCTCCGATGGGGCCACTGGGCAGAAGGAAAACCAGAAAGGCAGCTGAATGATACGTATTTAGAATACTCTTTTTTGTTGTTGTCAAAGGCCAGGTGGAAGGGTGGCTGAGGGCTTGTGCCAGAGGCGTGGTGGCTCAGTGGGTTAGGACCCTGAGCTTGTCGATCAGAAGGTTGGCAGTTTGGCGGGTCAAATCCCGAGTGCCGCGTAACAGAGTGAGTGCCTGTTACTCGTCCCAGCTTCTGCCAACCTAGCAGTTCGAAAGCACCTAAAAATGCAAGTAGAAAAATAGGGACCACTATGGTGGGAAGGTAACAGTGTTCCGTGCGCCTTTGGCGTCTAGTCATGCCGGCCACATGACCACGGAGACGTCCTCGGACAAGCGCTGGCTCTTCGGCTTTGAAATGGAGATGAGCACCGGCCCCTAGAGTCGGAAACGACTAGCACGCATGTGCGGGGGAACCTTTACCTTTACCTTTTATCTTAAAGGCCAGGTGGAAGGGTGGCTGAGGGCTTGTGCCAGAGGCAAAAGTCGGCCCTTGACTTGAACCAAGAGCAGAGGCTGACATTCCGAGCGCTTTCTTATCCAGCTGGCTTACGGCTCCCAATTGTCCTCACGTGCCCAAACCGGCAGCAACGTGAATCTTTTTAAATTATGGTGTTTTTTAATGGATTCTATGATTGTTTGCTAACCGGAACCACTTTTTTTGAAATGGGCGGGCCATCTCAATGAGAGGCGGTTTGGTCTGGTGAAGAAGGCACCAGGCAAGAAACCAGGAGACGGGGAGTTCTAGTCCTGCTTGAGGCACGAAAACTGCCTGGATGACTTTGGACCAGTCCCTCTCTTTCAGCCCACCCTACACCACAGGGTTGTTGTTGTGGGAAAAATAGGAGGAGGAAGGGAGTATTAAGTATGTTCGCTACCTTGAGTTACTTATAAATCAACAAAGGGTTAAAAATCTAATAAATATGTATTTGAATGAATGAATGAATGAATGAATGAATGAATGAATGAATGAATGAATCTCCCTTCCTCTGCATTATATTGGTGAGAGAAAGGTGGGTCTCTCTCTCTTTGTTTTTTATAGTTGTATCCTGGGAGCATCTGGCTCCCTCTATGTAAAGTGGAACACGTTGGCCTAAGGGGTAGGAAACTATGGCCCCTTTATGACCTGTGGACTTCAACTCCCAGAATTCTTGAACCAGCCACTCTCTGGTGCAACATGGCCAGCTCGGGAATTCTGGGATTTGAAGTCCACAGGTCATGAAGGGGCCCTAGTTTCCCATCCCTGGTCTAAGTTGAGGCCAACAGCCTCTGTGCAAATTGGATCCACAGGGATCATTGTGATCCAGCAGGAATAACGAAGGCTCTGAACTTGGTAGTGGGCCGTTGCAAGGCGTCCCCTGTTTCAGTGGAAGTAGGTGAGGAATTCTGAGGGATGCAGGGAGGGGAGAAAACTCCATGGGGGAGTGGGGGGGGTCTTTTCCCTTGAATAACATCTGCACCTGGGTGGCAGAGAGAAAATTCTCTGCCAGAGAAATAATGCTGAAACATCAGCCTTCCTCACTCACTGGTGCAGCCGACCGTTAAGAGGCCAAGGAATTGCATGCCATGCTGAAGCTGAGGCCAAGACCCATGATTGAAACACCTACCGTACTTATAATTCGTGAACAACCGAGGGACCGTGGCCTTGTCCTTTGCCAAGAGGGCCCATTCCCAAGTACATCTAAGGAATGGCAGTCCTTCCTTTCTTCCTTCCTTCCTTCCTTCCTTCCTTCCTTCCTTCCTTCCCTCCCTCCCCTTTCTTCCATCATTTCTTTCCTTTCTTCCCTCCCTCCTCTTTCCTCCATAATTTCCTTCCTTCCTTCCTTCCTTCCTTCCTTCCTTCCTTCCTTCCTTCCTTCCTTCCTTCCTTCTTTCCTTCCCTCCCCTTTCTTCCATAATTTATTTCCTTCCTTCCTTCCTTCCTTCCTTCCTTCCTTCCTTCCTTCCTTCCTTCCTTCCCTCCCTCCCCTTCCATCGTTTCCTTCCCTCCCTCCCTCCCTCCCTCCTTTTCCCAAGGGTTCAGTTATCCATGTGCACAGATAAGGGTCTTGGCACCACTCCAGGTCTGGCAGTTAAAAGCAGAAACCTGCATCGTAAGCAGTAGTTAAGAAGCAATTTGGTCTGAGAAGAATTTTTCAGCACTGGAACTGTCCAGATGTGACCAAAGCTGAAGGCAGGGAAAAAAAATCAGAATCTGGTGAGAAACTAGTCAAGGAGAGAAGCAACCTGGAACTGAGGAGAAATTTCCTAACAGTGAGAGCAATTAACCAATGGAACTCCTTGCCTCCAGAAGTTGTGGGTGCTCCATCACTGGAGGATTGGAAGAAGAGACCGGACAGCCCTTTGTCTGAAATGGTCTTGGGTCTGCACTAGAAGACCTCCCAACTCTGTTATTCCATGTTCTATGAGATGTTGGCTCCATTTACAAGGCTAGTCTCACATCTCGTGCCTTTGTGCTCTTCCTTTTTCGAACTCTGCTGAACGTTAATGCAGATTAATTCTACCTAATTTATGCACATCTGGAAAGACTGATAGCCAGTGAAATGGTTCTCAAAGAGCGCTTTCTTATTTACTGGAGTGGAGCCCTGCGCTTTCTCTCCATGGCACGCAAAGCCGTTTAACAGGGACGCGCAAGGCTGTCTGGCAGACAGCGATGCTCAGGGCAAAGGTGGTTCTGGACCTCAGGGGTTCCACAGATCCAGTGGGCCGTAGAACGCCTTCCGCAGCACAGAAGTGAAAGTGGATACAGGACCAAAAATGATTGTCAGAACAGTGGCAGACCCAAGCCAACCTTGGTTTGATCTTGCTGGAATGCAAGGAAGGAACCTGCAGGTATTTGGATGGGAGACTGTTGGGAAAATCCCACCCCCCCAAACCCGAAAAAAAAATCCCAACTTCTGCGAAGTTGAAATAAATTAGCAGAAGAAGGAATCCTACTGTATCCTCAGCTAGAAATCCGCAGGGATAGGTCCCTGTAAGCACTGGGAGCTGAAGATTTGAGGAAGTCCTTACTGTACTCGACAGTTGTGTTTCTGTCTCCCTTGCGCACAGGTAGTCCTCGACGTACGACCACAACGGAGCCCCAAATTGATGTTGCTAAGCAAGGCGTTCGTTAAGCGCATTTTGCCCCATTTTGCAGCCTTTCCTTGCCTCGGTTGTTAAGCGAATCACTGCGGTTGTTAAGTGAACCTGGCTTCCCCCTTGACTTTGCTTGTCAGAAAATTGCAAAAGGGGGAATCACGCGACCCCGGGACTCTGCAACCATCATAAACGGGAGTCAGGTGCCAAGCGTCTGAATTTTGATCACCTGACTGTGGAGGATGCTGGAAGGGTTGTCAGTGTGAAAAACGGTCAGGAGTGAATTTTTCCAGTGCTGTTGTAACTTTGAACTGTCATTAAATGTACTGCTGTATAGGGGAATGGAGAGGACACATGTGAATTCTGCAGCAGTTCAGGAATGTCTTGAAAGCCAGATGGTTTTCTAGATCTGGGCTTTGTGTACCCAGAAAGAGACATACTTTTGGGGTCCTTGGTGATCTCAGAGTTTAAGTGTTTGCTTGCAGGCATTTCCTTATCCATGTCCACAGTGTAGGGTCTTCCAGCATCACCAAGGACTCCACACTTCAGCCCTGAGCTGCATATAGTCCCTTTTGTTAGAGCAGGGGTCTTCAAACTTGGCTCTTGGATGATTTGTGGACTTCAACTCCCAGAATTCCTCAGCCAGGCAGGCGTGCATGGCTGAGGAATTTTGGGAGTTGAAGTCCACAAGTCACCCAAGGGCCAAGTTTGAAGACCCCTGTGTTAGAGAGAGATCACTTGGGAGAGTAGGGAAGGTTTGACGGTTGGACAAACCCTATTCAGATTGGTTACAGTCCATTGCCCTCATGTGCCCAAACCGGCAGCAGCGTGAATCTTTTAAAATTGTAGTATGGTTTTTTAAATGGATTCTATCATGGTTTGCCATCCAGAACCAGTTTTTTGAAATGGCTGGGTCATCTCAATGAGAGACAGTTTGGTCTAGTGGTAGGGCACCAGGCAAGAAACCAGGAGATGGAAAGTTCTAGTCCCGCCTTAGGCACAAAAGCCAACTGGGTGACTTTGGGCCAGTCACCAGGAGACTGTGACTTCTAGTCCCGCCTGAGGCACGAATACTGCCTGGATGACTTTGGATCAGTCCCTCTCTCTCTCTCAGCCCACCCTACCCCACAGGGGTGTTGTTGTTGTGAGGAAAGTAGGAGGAGGAAGGAGTATTAAGTATGTTCCCTACCTTGAGTTACTTATAAACCAACAAAGGGTTAAAATCTAATAAATTAAATACATGAATGGAATGAATGAATGAATGAATGAATAATGTAGTATGTTATTTAACTATTTTAGTAAAGCATAATACATAACCACTGTATAGCACAATGGTTACAGAATTGCACTAGGGTGGTTGAATTTCCCTGCTTCCACTAAGCAGCATTGGGTAACCTGTCACATTTTCAAATTATGGGTTAGCTCGACATTTCAACCCTGCATTTTGTAAGAGGCAGCATTTGAGAGTTTTTCATTTTGATTTTTAGTAACAATTATTTTAGGAATGTACACTCATGTAGGGTAGTAACTTCTATTTCAAATTCTCAAGTTCAAGCCACAAACTTTACAAAACTTAAGTTACAAAACTGCACAGCTCAAGTTACCAAGTTACATAGTTAAACAAATAATAAACATACTTCCAAACAGTGGGATGAAAATTAACACAAATCTACCTGGGATGTGGTACAAAAACACCAATGCTAAAATAATAACATTTAACAAACTAAAAAAAAATCAAGCTACATAATTGTTAAGCTGCAAACTGTGAAAGATAAAGCAGATAAAGTGAGTGCATCAGAGAAAAAGCTTAGGCAAAAAAAATGTTCGCTTTCTAGAGTTTTTATTATAGGGAGAACCAACCATCTCTGGTGCTTCCAACTCTATTTGCTGTTATACAGTCCAAACATCAATTTATGTCTCTATTCTGTCGCTATTCTTAATACAGGAAGTCCCCGACTTATGACCACACTTAAGGCTGACAATTATGGTTGTACGTTATGACAGTCGTCAACTGGGTCACCTATGTGACTGATCTGATTTTGTGACCTTGTTTGAGGCCGTTGTTAAGTGAACCATTGGTCTGCAGCGGGCCGGTTTTGTCAAAAACAGGAAGTCAGTGCCAGTTTTTTGGCAAAAACATCATAAAAACGCAGTCACATGACTGCAGTATGCTGTAAATGGGGTCACATGAGTGGGGGGTGGTGGCTATGGGAACTTTGAAACTGGGTACCCACAAAAGATCTATGATGATTTTGAACAGTCACAAAGCTGCCTGACGTGAGGACTCCCTGTAGTGGGCTAAACATCTATTTCGTTTGTTGGATTTTCTTGGAGCAACAGATAAGACACCCCAGGAATCAATTCCTCTTCCAGCTTCCGTGTTTCCCGTTTCCATATTTGAATCCAGCCTTAGGATACGCCCTGTCGGCCAATCGTTCTGATCCCATAACCATGAAGCTTGAGGTCCTTACTACAGGTAGTCCTCGACTTACAAGAGTTCATTTAGTGACCATTCAGAGTTGCAATATCACTTAAAGTAGTGACGTATGACCATTTTTCACACGACCATTGCAGCATCCTCACTGTCACGTGATCAAAATTCAGACATTTGACCATTGTCTCATATTTATGACCTTTGCAGTGTACTGGGATCACGTGATCACCTTTTGAGAACCTCTGATAAGCAAAATCAATGGAGAAGCCAGATTCACTTAACAACTGTGCTACCAACCTAACAATAAAAGGAAGTCAATGGGGCAAAACTCACTTAACGAATGTCCCATTTAGTAACAGGTTTGGAGCTCAATTGTGGTTGTAAGTAGAGGACTACCTCTATAATAAAACTGAAGTCCCTATTGGTTTGATCTTGTAGACCTTGAATTTAGACATGTATGTTTCTATTTGCGAAATACGCCAAGATGACCTCAGCAGCTTCCTTGAAATACAAGCCAACTTTGTGCGCAGAGCCTCCCCTTCTCTCTCTCTCTCTCCTCTCTCTCCTCCTCCTCTCCCTCCCTCCCTCCTTCCCTCCCTCGATAACAGTCTATCATCTGCCCTGCCCTGGCTGTCTCTCCAAGAGAGAATGGCTGAGTAACTCAGGATGATTGAGGGAGATTTTGCTCCTTTCTCTGGCTGTAACAAGCAAGAGTTGGGAGGGAAAGAAGTGAGATGGAACGGGGCCAGTGAAGGGTGAGAGCAAGCAAGGGCTGT